>NC_091764.1:89989972-90298720 GCF_029378745.1 Bos indicus | reverse complement strand
ATTTGGAACCAGTCCATTTTTCCATGTCTGTTCTAACTGTTGCTTCTTGATCTGCATCAGATTTCTGAGGAGGCAGGTCAGATGGTCTGGTATTCCCATCTCTTAAAGAAATTTCCACAGTTTATTGTGATTTACACAGTCAAAGGCTTTGGCATAATCAATAAAGTGGAGGTAGATGTTTTTCTGATATTCTCTTGCTTTTTCAATGATCCAGTGGATGTTGGCAATTTGATCTCTGGTTCCTCTGCCTTTTCTAGATCCAGCTTGAACATCTGGAAGTTCATGGTTCATGTACTGTTGAAGCCTGGCTTGGGAAATTTTGAGCATTACTTTAGAAGAGCGTGAGATGAGTGCAATTGTGTGGTAGCCAAACATTCTTTGGCATTGCCTTTCTTTGGGACTGTAATGAAAACTGACCTTTTCCAGTCCTGTGGCCACTGCCAAGTTTTCCAAATTTGCTGGCGTACTGAGTACAGCACTTTCACAGCATCATCTTTTAGGATTTGAAATAACTCATCTGGAATTCCATCACCTCCACTAGCTTTGTTCGTAGTGATGCTTTCTAAGGCCCACTTCACTTCACATTCCAGGATGTCTGGCCCTGGGTGAGTGATCACACCATCGTGGTTATCTAGGTCATGATGATCTTTTTTGTATAGTTCTTATGTGTATTCTTGCTCCCTCGTCTTAATATCTTCTGCTTCTGTTAGGTCCATACCATTTCTGTCCTTTATTGTGCCCATCTTTGCACAGAATGTTCCCTTGGTATCTGTAATTTTCTTGAAGAGAATTAAGACCACTGCAATTAAGAAATGGAAAATCAGTTTCTGAGATCCAACAGAGTCTATTCTCATCAGCATCAGAACCATGTAAGGAAAGCAGAACAAAACACAGATTTAAAAAAGAAAGATGAGCAAGAATGGGAAAAACACTCAGAAGTGGTGCTGCTGAATCTGTGAATAAATCAGCCTTAGGAAAACTGCAGCTGGAGACCTCTGTCATTAGTGAATGGGTAAAGGTTTAAGTGGCTTTATACCTGAGCCAGGAGTTCTTGAGAGCCCTCATTTGTTGTGGGCAAAGATAAATGAATGTTTCTATTTTGTGGAATGCGTTGGGAATTTAACTGTTTTGTTGAAGTATAACATACATACTGAGATGGGCACAGACCATAAGGTGTAGCTCAATTAATTTCCACAAAGTGAAGGCCTTCAGAACAAGAAACAGGCTGTTACCAGAAACTCTAGTTACCTTCTTCCCCACTGATATAACTTTCTGTCACTGTGGTCCCCAATATAACTACCACCCTGACTTCTAAGCCCTAGAGAAGTTTTGCCTTCTTCTGAACTTTATGTTAATTTAACCATAGAGGATTTGCTTTTTGTTAGCAGAGTATTATGCTTGTGAGAGTTATTCCTTTTGCATGTAACAGTGTTAATTTTCAGTGCTCCACAGTTTTCTGTGGTATGAGAAATCCATGGTTTTTGCCTAATACTAAGTGTTGCTGTGAATATTCTTATAAAGTGTCTTTCTTACAGGAAACAGAGGTATACATTTCTTTTTGCACATACCTAGGAGTAGAATTGGGGGCAGGAGGAAAAGGGGACGACGGTGGCATCACCGACTCGATGCACATGAGTTTGGGTGAACTCCGGGAGTTGGTGATGGACAGGGAGGCCTGACGTGCTGTGATTCATGGGGTCGCAAAGAGTCAGACACGACTGAAAGACTGAACTGAACTGAGGAGTAGAATTGCTGGGGCATATGGTAATCATCTTTTGTGGAAACTGCTGAATAGTTTTTCTGAAGTGATTTTATAAGCATTCTGTTCAGCTTGCTTCTTGTCCTTGCCAACTCTTGGTATTACCAAGTCATTTTTATTTTTGGCCATAATGGCAGATGGTAGTGGTACCTCATAGTAGTTTTAATTTGTTTTTTTTTCAACCAAAGAAATTGAGCATCTTTAGATGTATTTGTTGACTTTTCAGATATCCTTTGGCTAAATGCCTGTTTAAGTGTCTTGACTGGCTTTTTTTTTTATTGGATTGTCTGTCTTTTTCTTACTGATATTGGAAGTTCTCTTGGTTCTGGGTATGAGACTTTTGTCAGTAAGATGTATTGCAAACACTTTCCACTGTGGGGCATTATATTTCTTAATTCTCCTATGGTAAAATTTGTCAATTTTGCTACACTTATGATTATTGCTTTCTGTATTCTAAGAATTCTTTTTCTATCCAAGTCATAAAAATGTCCTTATGATATATTCCAGAAGCCCTAATGTTTTAAGCTTTCACATTGAGATCAACATTATACCTGGAACTGACATTTGCTCATGGTATAAGGTAGAGTTTCAAGATTGGAAAATTTCAGATTTAGTATATATGGATATACAACTGACCCAGCAACACTGACTGAAAACCACCCTCTTCCTAATTAATTGTGTGTTACCTTTGTCATATATCATGTAGATTCTTTGAATGTTTGAATCCATCTCTCAAGTTCCTTAAAAAATATCCAACTAGGATTTTGGTTGGGATTCATGAAATCTACAGATCCATTGTGGAGGAGGATTTGATATTTTTACAACTTTGAATCTTCAAATTCATGAATATGATACATCTCTCCCAATAATATTTTCCAATTTTTTGACTACGTGTTATTACTCAGTGGATTTATTCCTGAGTCACTGATACTTTTTAACTGTTATTTAAAGCATTTCATCTTGCATTTTTCATGCCAGTATATATTAATACAACAAATTATTTTTGTATGTTGCCTTTGTGTCTAGAAACTTTGTTGAATTCCCAAAGTTTATCTGTAATGTTTTGATTTTTTTATATACACAGTCATATTATCTGCCAATAATGAGAGAGTCACTGTTTTATTTCTTCCTTTCAAATACTGAGACCTTTGTTTTATACCTGTTACTTTTTTTTTTTTTTTTTTGCTTTTTTTGCACTGATTGAGATTCCCAGTACCATGTTGATTATAAGTGGTGATGACAAGTCTCTTATCTCCTTTATCTCATGGAGAAAGCTTTCAATATTTTATTAAGTATGTTTTCTGTAAGCCTAGAAAGATTTTATGTAAAGTTAACATAAGTTTTTTTTAAGTGATCTGAAATTTTTATATCTTCTCTTTTATAACCAGGAAGCATTTGCCATTTCTATCCCTACATAAAGAAGAAGAAAATTCTTTCTAAGATCTTAGACAATATGTGCAAAGTTGTCTTCAGAGCTGTTTATATTCTTCATGAGGCCTGAAATTCTGGAAGCTGACATCATGTTAAATGTGGTACCTGGCTATATCATTTGGCTGGGCTTTTACACTGATGTGAATGTTTGAGAAAGAAGAGAGAGAATATATTACCAGGCCATGCAGTTTCTAGGATGATAGAACTTTAATACAAATCAAACATTAATTATTTACTTCTAACATCAAATACTGGCTAATTATTAATAACATACATATTTAAAAAGTAGCAATTAGAGTAATACATAAAGTCTTCAACTGTTTCCAGCCTTTGCCTAGTGTGATTATGGTTTGTATTCAGCTTTAAAATTTTTTTAAATTTTATTTATTTTTTAATTGAAGTATAGTTGATTTCATACTGTTCATTGGATTCTCATACTGTTCATGGGGTTCTCAAGGCAAGAATACTGGTTTGGCATTCCCTTCTCTAAGTGGACCATGTTTTGTCAGAAATATATAATATATATGTGTATATATGGCTTCCCTTGTGGCTTATTTGGTAAAGAATCCACTTGCAGTTCAGGAGATCCAGGTTCAATCCCTGAGTCTGGAAGATCCCCTGGAGAAGGGAATGACAACCTACTCCAGTATTCTTGCCTGGAAAAATCCCATGGACAGAGGAGCTTGGCGGCTTACAGTCCATGGGGTCACAAGAGTTAGACATGACTGAGCGACTAAACCACGAACACACACACACAGATTTATACACACAAACTCTTTTTCAGTTTCTTTCCCTTTATAGGTTATTAGTTGTTATTCTGCTTTGAGCAAGAACAAGTAAATAGTTTCTCATTTGAAAGGTCTTTAATGGTGAAAAGATCCCTAGGCCTGTGCACAATTTCCTGGATGTCTTAAAAATTGCTATAACTTGTTACGTATTGGCAGACTTTGGGTGACACACTGATGGCCAGTTATCAGATCTTGGTGACTAATTAGACCCCTTTTGTATCTTCTTTCCCTTTTTTGCCCCGAGGCCAAAGTTATATTTCTGTACTACAAAGTGTTCCCCACTGGCTCAATGGGTAAAGAATCCGCCTGCAATGGAGGAGACCTGGGTTTAATCCAAGGGGCGGGTAGATCCCCTGGAGGAGGGCATGGCTCCCCACTCCAGTATTCTGGCCTAGAGAATTCCCATGGACAGAGGAGCCTAGTGGGCCATGGAGTTGCAGAGTTGGACATGACTGAGTAACAAAGCACAGCACACAGCACTACAAAGTCTACAGTTTTATCCCTTGGGAAAGGAGTTAGGAGCTCCATTTCCATATCCATGACCTTCTTTTGTTCTAATTCAGATATTTCTTTGCCCCTCACATCTTCTTCCTTCCTCACTGAGGTCTTAGAAGTGCAAACTTGTATATGCAGTATTTATTTCACTTTAGTATGAGATCATATCGGATCAGATCAGTCGCTCAGTCGTGTCCGACTCTGCAACCCCATGAATCGGAGCACGCCAGGCCTCCCTGTCCATCACCAATCCCAGAGTTCACTCAGACTCACGTCCATCGACTCAGTGATGCCATCCAGCCATCTCATCCTCTGTCGTCCCCTTCTCCTCCTGCACCCAATCCCTCCCAGAGTCAGAGTCTTTTCCAAAGAGTCAACTCTTCACATGAGGTGGCCAAAGTACTGGAGTTTCAGCTTTAGCATCATTCCTTCCAAAGAACACCCAGGGCTGATCTCCTTCAGAATGGACTGGTTGGATCCCCTTGCAGACCAAGGGACTCTCAAGAGTCTTCTCCAATACCACAGTTCAAAAGCATCAATTCTTCAGTGCTCAGCTTTCTTCACAGTCCAACTCTCACATCCATACATGACCACAGGAAAAACCATAGCCTTGACTAGACGAACCTTTGTTGGCAAAGTAATGTCTCTGCTTTTGAACATGCTATCTAGGTTGGTCGTAATTTCCTTCCAAGGAGTAAGTGTCTTTTAATTTCATGGCTGCAGTCACCATCTGCAGTGATTTTGGAGCCCAGAAAAATAAAGTCTGACACTGTTTCCACTGTTTCCCCATCTATTTCCCATGAAGTGAGGGGATCGGATGCCATGGTCTTCATTTTCTGAATGTTGAGCTTTAATCCAACTTTTTCACTCTCCACTTTCACTTTCATCAAGAGGCTTTTTAGTTCCTCTTCACTTTCTGCCTTAAGAGTGGTGTCATCTGCATATCTGAGGTTATTGATATTTCTCCTGGCAATCTTGATTCCAGTTTGTGTGTCTTCCAGTCCAGCATTTCTCATGATGTACTCTGCATATAAGTTAAATAAACGGGGTGACAATATACAGCCTTGACGTACTCCTTTTCCTGTTTGGCCCCAGTCTGTTGTTCTATGTCCAGTTCTAACTGTTGCTTCCTGACCTGCATACAAATTCTCAAGAGGCATCTCAGGTGGTCTGGTATTCCCATCTCTTTCAGAATTGTCCACAGTTTATTGTGATCCACACAGTCAAAGGCTTTGGCATAATCAATAAAGCAGAAATAGATGTTCTTCTGGAACTCTCTTGCTTTTTCTATGATCCAGCAGATGTTGGCAATTTGATCTCTGGTTCCTCTGCCTTTTCTAAAACCAGCTTGAACATCTTTAGTATATATGGATCTAAACCACTGGCTGGTTTAAGATTTTCTTTGAATCCATTTTTTTCTCAAAATATGTTTCCAAACTACCTACATCAAGACCAATCATGGTACTCATTAAAACTGCGTATTTCATAGCTCTATTCTAGATCTGTGAGTCAGCAATTCTGGAGATGGGGTTCAGAGATTGTGTTTTAAGAATGTCATGCCAGTTAATTCACATGCACACTAAATTTTAACCTTGTCACTTGAATAAGCTGACATTGGAATAGTGTATTCCAAATTATATATTTTCCTAACTTGCATTTCAAAATGATATTTTTTGAGAGAAGATAATGAAAAGTGTTACCGGAAATTGTAGCATAGTTGAAAGTCCAGCCCTGGGTAGGGTTATAATGGTTTAATTTTATCAGTGAATGTGATGTTGTTAACCTTTTAGCAGTAGGATGTTTCCCTTTTGCTTGGCTAAGGATGGAAATAGGTGGGTGTTGGTTCTGGTCCCTTTTGTGTCCTTCAGCTTAGCTTTGCTTGTTCAGTCTCTGACAGTGGAGCAGCAATTTATTTCTTTCCCTGTGTGTGTATGTGTGTGAGTTACTCAGTCATGTCTGACTCTGTGACTCTATGAACTGTAGCCTGCCAGGCTCCTCTGTCAATGGGTTTCTCCAGGAAGAATACTGGAGTGGGTTGCCATGACCACCTCCAGGAGATTTTCCCAATCCAAGGATTGAACCTGGGTCTCCTACGTTTCCTTGTTATTTGCACTAAAAAAAAAAAAAAAAAGAAACCCTAACACAAAAAACCGCAACCAAAATCTATTTATAGACTAAACTGAAAATGACAATTGGCATCTAATAAAAATTATATTTTTATTAATGGCTTTCAAGATTGAATGATGTCAGAGAATTTCAGAAATGTCCCCTCTCTCCTGTCTCTATTCTTTGGCTGCTTCAAGAAGAGGAGGGAAATCAGAGTTAGGGACAGTAAAAGACATCGCTTTTATGCATTATATGATGGTCAAAATGTCTCAGATCCTTCTAGGCTTCAGTTTCTTCATTGTAAAATGGGAGTATATAGTATAAGAATTCACTTTATACCTTTGCTGGAAGAATTAGCTAATGTGTGAAAAGCACTTGCCACAGTACATGGTAAATAGTAAGTAGTTTTTATTATTGTATGCAAGGTTTGTGATGTGTCTAAATCACAGGTGTGAGAAAATGCATGCCCTAAGTTGCTTGTATGCTGGTTGTGAAGACAGCACAGAGATATACAGTGAAGGAGGGCTCCAGACAGGGATGATGGCTTTGCCTGTGTGTACAAAGTCCTGTGTTATTATCATGACACTTTTGAATGTAGTGCCTTCCCTATTGCACAAGTCAAGGAAATTTGGACTCAGAGAAAGTGAAGTGTTCAGTGTGTATGCATGCTTGCTTAGTTGCTTCAGTCGTGTCCGACTCTTTGCGATCTTTGGACTGTAACCTGCCAGGCTCCTCTGTCAACAGGATTCTCCAGGCAAGAATACTGGAGTGCGTTGCCATGCCCTCCACCAGGGGATTTTCCCAACCCAGGGATCGAACCTGCTTCTCTTGCATCTCTGGCATTGCTGGCAGATTCTTTACTGCTGAAGCACCAGGGAAGCCCCAAATTTCAATACCAGAAGCTAAAAACAGCAGAGACAGAACTCAGACCAAGAATTTTCGACTCTTACGTGTAGCATTGAGCATCCTATCTCCTTAGACATCTGAAGGGCCTCATCTGATTTAGAGGTGTCAAGACATGATCTCATCTATTTGTCTTAAGGTATCTATTGAATCTGGCAAGTTAGGGAATAAGGCCATTTCCTGGCTCCAAAGAAACTGTGATGATTGTTCATTGCAGAGCTCTGAGAAAGGGCTATAGTGTGCAACTGTCATAAGAATTAGGATTCCTTCTGTCTCTTTCTGAAGAAACATTAAGAGAGAAATACATGTATTAATTACAAATCTTTTAAGCAAGTAAATACAATGACCAGTTAATGGAAGCAGTTTATTCTGATTGATTAAACTATAAATGTGAATAAGCCATTTGAGGGATTAGAAATAATTTCACGTAGACATCCCTGCTTCATTTTAGTGGCGAGTCGTTCCATAAATATCAAGTGCTTGAAATGGGGGGAGGTGAAAGATAATCATGTTGTGCTCTTTTTGGCAACTTAAATACTGCTTCTTCTAGGGAACAGACTTTTTTGGTTGCTGAGAGGGAGGGACAGGTTAGGAGTTTGGGATTAGCACATGTAAATTGTATTATACATCGGATGGATAAACAGCAAGGTCCTACTGTACAGCACAGGGAGCTATATTTGATATCCTGTGATAAACCATAATGGAAAAGAATATAAAAAAGAACATATACATATGTATAATGAATCATTTTGCTGTATTGTTCAGTTGCTCAGTCATGTCTGACTCTGTGACCCCATGGACTGCAGCACGCCAGACCTCTCCTGTCCCTCACTATCTCCTGGAGCTTGCTCAAACTCATGTCCGTCGAGTCAGTGACACCATCCGACCATCTCATCCTCTGTTGTCCCCTTCTCCTCCTGCCTTCAATCTTTCCCAGTATCAGGGTCTTTTCCAGTGAGTTGGTGCTTTGCATCAGGTGGCCAAAGGATTTGGAGCTTCAGCTTCAGCATCAGTCCTTCCAATATTCATTCAGGACTGATTTCCTTTAGGACTGATTGGTTGTATCTCCTTGCAGTCCAAGGGACTCTCAAGAGTCTTCTCTAACACCACAGTTCAGAAGCATCAAAAGCACCAGTATAACAAGAAACTAACACAATATTGTAAATCAGCTATGTGAAAATGAAAGTGTTAGTCACTCAGTCGTTTCTGACTCTGTGACCCCATGGACTGCAGTTCACCAAGCTCCTCTGTCCATGAGATTTCCTAGGCAAGAATACTGGAGTGGGTTGCTATTCCCTTCTCCACAGGGAAAATCCCAGGGATTGAACCTGGGTTTCCTGCATTTCCTGAAAGCAGATTCTTTGTCATCTAAGCCACCAGAGAAGCCCCAAATCAGCTATACTTCAATTAAAAAATTTTTTACAGAAAAAATGACAACCAAAATCAAACAAATGAACAAATGCTGCTGGTTCTCTGTTGAAAAAATGCTCTGACTTAGCTTTTCCCATCTTGTTTCTTGTGAAGGCAGGTAAACTGCATGTTGTGATGTATGCTCAGCCCCTCTTCAGAACTGAAGGACTTATTCAGCCACTGGCAGCCCTGGCTGAAGAAAGCCACCTTGCCGGGGTCCAGCCCCAGTGGATCCAGGGAATTCGAAGAGGAGACGGCATCAGCAATCAGGAAACAACAGCTTATTTAAATATTAATTAAAGATATAAAGAGTGGTTAAATAAGTATAGCTCAGTGAGGAAATTCAGTGGAGAAAAGAGGCTAAATAATTCAGCCAGAAGGTGAGAGAAAGAACAACATGGGGAGACCAAGTTTCGGTGAACAAGGCCCGCACTTTATTTTCCAAAGTAGTTTTTATACCTTAAGTTATGTATAGAGGATAATGGGGGAAGGGGTAGAGTCATGCAGTAAGCCAGGCTTTCTTCCTGCAAATTTATTATATGCAAAGGTTTAGGTGATTTGCATCATCTTCTGGCCCAGAGGCCTGTTAACATTTTAAGACCCTTTCTTCAGAAAACTTATTTTTCTCTAAAGGTGATTAGTCAGGCGCCACCCTCCCAAAGCATTAGATAAAGTTGCATTTCTATAGGGCAAAGGTGTGGTGGGCTACAACAAGAAAAAGAATTAACTCAAGGGTCCAAAGTTACAAACATTAAAGCTACTACTTATACCAATTATATTAATCAATACACTGCCAGGGACACAGCAGGTAAGGGATATGGAGACTTAGCAGCAAACATTGGCCCAACAAGTGAAAAACCCTTCACCAATACAATTTCTAATCAATCTTTTAACTGCTCAAAGGAATCTGTATTTAGACAGTTTAGAACATCTCCTGCCTCTCACAGTTGGGAGGCTCTGAGCAATCACATGTGGCCGGAAAAACCTATTCAGGCAGGCTAGAGGATTTCCAAAGAAGTTTGTAGGTTAAAACACTATGACACCCAGGAACTTTATTAACTGGAGCTGTAAGTTAACTCTTTTTTTTCAGAGAGAGGTAGTGGGGAACAGCCCCTTTGTAAAGTCAGAGGTGTAGGTGAGAGCACAAAACAGAAAGTAGGCAGACTCTGGTTTTGGGGGTAGATGCTCGAGAATTTCCAGGGGGACTCCTGAGGCTCGATCCCGCCTTTGCGTATGCTGAGCCTCCTTCCTCATGACCTTTGCCATGGGCGGAGCTCCTGCTCCCGGCATCTCCCCCTTTTTTATTTCTTAAAACAGCCAGATGCAGCTCAGTCGCGAGCCTCTAAATGTTCTGCCGAAGAATCCTTCAAAGATGTCACGCATATCCACCGGTAATCAGCGTGGCATGACAGAGCCATTTTCACTTTTAAAGCCTGTAACTCAGTCCCACTATGCTTTATTGCCTCCTCCAAGGCATCTACCCTCATCTCCAACTTTCTATCTATAGCTTCCTGTGTTGCTAGAGTTAGTGAAACATTTTTAGACGTGGTATCAACATACTGGGCAGTATGCACTTGTTGAGTCAATCATATTGCTGCTGCAGTAACAGAAGTAATTGCTGCTATTAAAGCTGATATTCCTGAAATAAGTAGGCCCACAAATCGCCATTGTGGCATTAAATCTTGTAGTTGTTGTAATACAGCAAGACCAGTAATTATCATATCAAAAAGTGGTTACATTAAACATAAGGTGGACATTGTAACACTACAAAGGAGCAAACATTATATTGAGGGTTTAAACAAGATGAGAGCATACATTGTTCACAAGTCACTACATTGGGTCCACCAGTGAAAGTCATATGTACATTAAGTTTTCCAAAATCGTTGGTAAACAGAAAAACATAAGGAGAGGGTAGACAAGCCAAAACAGAATAAGTAGAATTATTTTCTGGTTCGAGTTCACGTTGCAGCAGCCCCATTGGTCTCGCCGGGATCTCAGTGTTTATCTTGCCTCCCCTTCAGGTGGGCGCCACCCCCGCTCCCTCGCTGAACTGGCCTTGGGCTCAGCAGCGGCCAAGGGAGTGCAGACGGACGCTGGCGGGGCTATCCGCCGAGAGCGCTGTGCGCTGGGCCCCAGAAGCCAGGCTGGTCCAGCCCGCGACTCCCGACGCGTGGCTGTTCTGTGCAGAGGAGTGCCCCTCCTCTTTTGTGATCGAAGCAATGGGGGAACTGGATGTCTGGGGGACTGCAACATGGCGAATCAGCCTGTCCCAGATCTAAAATGGAGAATCTGCATCCTGTGGAAAAATACAAGCACATCCTCGACCACTAGTTAATAATGGGTCAGGACCCTTCCATTGTCCTGAGAGGAGGTCCTTCCATTTGACTAATGGTTTTGCATTCAATTTCTCCGGGCACCAATGGCGAAGCATTGCAGTAGTTCTGGCTGAATCAGTATTTAAAATATTTATTACGAAAAGAGCATGTTGCAAGATTTGATGAGGAGAGCTATACTTAAACTACCCTTCTTTTAATTTTTGAATTTGGATTTTTAATGTTTGATGTGCTCTTTCCACAATGGCTTGTCCCTGTGGATTATAAGGGATGCCTATATTATGTTTAATTTGAAACTTTATACAAAATTCCTGAAAAGACTTAGAAGTGTAAGCAGGAGCATTGTCAGTTTTCAAAGCTTTTGGCAGGCCCAAATATGAAAACAAGTAAAGAGATGTTGTATTACATCTTTAATTGCTTCCCCTGTATGAGCAGTTGCAATAATAACATGAGAAAAGGTATCTACAGTTACATGAACAAAGGACAGTTTTCCAAACGAAGAAACATGAGTTACATCCATTTGCCAGAGTATGTTAGGTTTGAGACTGTGAGGATTAACTCCCATAGGTAGACCATTATAAACAATGGGGCAGTGTAAACAAGAATGCACAATCTCTAGAGCAGTCTCTCTGGGAATTTGGAATTGATATCTTAAGGCAGTAGCATATTGATGATGAAGTGAGTGAGAGGCTCTGGCCTCCTCAATCACGGTAGCCACTGTATTTCTGGTTAACAAGTCAGCCAAATCATTAAAGGCATTTAAAGGGCTGGGCAATCCGGAATGAGCCCAAATGTGTCCAATGAAAAATATTTTATTTCTTTTCCAAATTTGTTGCTGTAATTTAGTTAACAAGTGAAATATGGTAGTCTTATTTTCAGGCAAAATCGCAGTTTCAATGTGTGGAAACAACCTGACAATATACTGAGAATCAGAATAAAGGTTAAATTCCTCATCTGCAAACATAGCAAAAGCCTCTATGACTTCTGTTATTTCAGCTCTTTGAGCTGAAGTTTCCCGTGTTTCTAAAAACTTTGGGTGATTTTTAGTAACTATGGAGGCTTTACCATTTGCTGATCCGTCAGTAAAGGCTATCTGAGCATTTGGAATAGGAGATTGTTTACATCTGACAGGAAAAATAACTGGGTGTCTGGATATAAAATTCAGCAAAACATGTGAAGGTAAATGATGCAAAAATTTGACCAAAATAGTTTCCTATAGCAATCTGCCAATTTTCAAACATTAGAAGAGCATCAAGTTGTTCCTTATTATATGGAATTATAATTTCTGATGGCTCTTTACCAAATAATTCAATGCTCCGCTTTTTTCCTTTAATATCAAAATAGCTATCAATCCTGGATAAGAAGCCACTACTATTTTAGTTTGAGCGGGAAGATGGACCCACTCTAGGGGGCCGTTTTGCCATAAAACCAATTTTTTGTCTGGCTACCCCAGTTACACCTATGCAGGTTTTATGGCAAAGGAATTGTCAAGCAGTTGTCAATTTAATTTTTAAAGTTTTTAAAAGTTACGTTTTAACAACATAAACTTAGAGATATGTTAATTTAGGTCTAAATGTTTAGTTTAGGTCTCTGTATAAATTTAAATAATAAATGTATAACTTCTTATCTCATTTTGGTATACAGATATACCTAAATGCAAAATATATTTATATATGGCAACAAGTATAAACTTATTGACATATAATATATATAAGTTCGTGATCCCTTCCTGGGGGTAGAGAAGCATCCAGTGATGGGTTAACACCAGGTATAAAGACCCAGCCGCCTTGTCCCAACTCAAAACAGCTCTTAAGAGCTGTTCCTGCCTTAGTGCTCCCTGTGAGTCAGTTGTGCTGTCTCTCTAGTTGGAATCTCAGCCCTGTTTCTCCCTCTGCCCAGTCCTGCTTCCTCACCTGACATTTCACACTGCTCACTAAACTTCCTGAATCCTTATCTCCTATTTGGGCTTCCCTCGTGGCTCAGATGGTAAAGAATCTGTCTGCAGTGCAGGAAACCTGGGTTGGGAGGATCCCTTGGAAAAGGGAATAGGTATCCACTTCAGTATCCTTGCCTGGAAAATTCCATGGACAGAGACTGGCAGGCTACAGTCCATGGGTTTGCAAACCTGTTTCCCACAAAACCCAACTTGCAACAGTAGGGAACTGGGAAGGTTTGTTCTCACTGTGGTTCTCACAATTAGTGTATATAATAAGTGTAAATACTGATGAGTGTAGTGTAAATCAAAATTGTAGAATACCAAAGAGACCCTTAAGGGACTTAAGAAATTATTTAGACCAGTGGTCCCTAAAATTGAGATATATATCAGAATCTCTTGAAGAGTTTTTTTAGTTTATTTTTTATGTGGACCCTTTTCAAAGTCTTTATTGAACTTGTCACAATATTGCTTCTGTTTTATATATATTTTTTTTGACCATGAGGCATGTAGGATCTTAGTTCCATGACTAAGGGGTTGAACCTGTGCCCCCTGCATTGGAAGGCAAAGTCTTAACCACTGGACTTCCAGGGAAGTCCTATGAAGAGAGGTGTTTTTTTTTTTTTTTTTTTTAATTGGCTTTCCAGATTTCTGAATTATAAGCTTTAGAAGTGAGGCCAAGAGTTAAACAAAATAATTCCTTAGTAATTCTGATGCCAGCCTATGACTGATAAATAAAAAATAATTTATTTATGAATGACAAAAAGTTGTAATCTCAAATGCCTGTTCCCTAATTTCTGTTTTGTTTTTGGCTGCATTGCATGGCCCATGGGATCTTAGTTCCCTGCATGTGTGCTAAGTCACTTTAGTTATATCCAACTCTTTGAGACTTTATGGACTGTAGCCCACCAGGCTCCTCTGTCTATGGGATTCTCCAGGCAAGAATACTGGAGTAGATTGCCATTTCCTCCTCCAGGAGATCTTCCTGACCCAGGGATCGAACCTGCATTTCTTGTATTTCCTGGATTAGCAGGCAGATTCTTTAGCACTGAGCTAATGTACTACATAAATGGAATGAGTGAGACAATAAACCTGCCATTTACATAGGGGTTAATGATTACTACTCAGTGAGGGTAGATGTGTCTAATAACCCATGGGACATTTAAGCAAATATTACCAGACTCTCTATGACTAACAAAGGGAAAATTCCTACCAGAGCTGCCCCCATAAAACACAGATTGTCCCAAGAAGTATTAGTGAGTTTGACGTCATTTGAAGCTGTTCAAGCAGAATATGGCCTTTGGCTCCTTAAGTGGGGATTTCTGCACAGAAATATAAGTGTAGCTGGATAGTCTGGAAGAGTCCATGATGCAAGAGGCACATGAGGAATTTTGTTTCCAGAGAAAGGAAAATTTCCATGGAATGGTGAAGTCAGTCTTCAGAACATCTAGCTGTGATTTTCAGTGGATCAGCTTTGGGTTAGAGCATGAAATTTGATGGATCTTTAGTCCAAAATGAATGAATGCTCTGATATTTTCATTTCTGTTAAAAAAAAAAAAAAAGGTTAGTTCTGGTCAATCTCAAATGGGAAGAATGCTGTGTGTGTGTGTGAGCAAGAGAGAGAAAGAGAATGGGGTGGGGGGGTGGGGAGGCAGAGGAGAGAGAGAGAACAAGAGAGAGAGAATGAGAACGAGAAGGAGACCATGAGCAATGGTCTTTTTCCCACCTTACAGTTCATACAATCAGATTCCTGTGGGACTCTAATTGGGAGAGCAGAGCTGTTTTCTCTTAATGAAATTTAATCTTTTTGCTCTGGAGATGAACTCAGAAAAACAACAAAAAAAGAGAAATTAAATTGTGTTAGTGAAGTGAAAGTCACTCAGTCGTGTCCATGGAATTCTCCAGGCCAGAATACAGTGATTTTGGAGCCCCACAAAATAAAGTCAGCCACTGTTTCCACTGTTTGCCTGTGTGTGTGTATAGATATAATTTTTTCAGAACAGAAACTATTTGAGGAGGAGTATATTGTCACGGTAATTTTTGAAGCACATGTTCCATCATTTTGAGCTCAGTGATTGAATAGTGATTTAGTAGAAAGAATGATGAAATGATAATTATAGTATTGATGTCATTCCCATTTATCTAGATGAAAGTGTGAAACTGTTAGTCACTCAGTCATGGCTGACTCTTTTGTCACCCCATGGACTATAGCCCACCAGGCTTCTCCATGGAATTCTCCAGCAAGAATACTGGAGTGGGTTGCCATTCCTTTCTTCAGGGGGTCTCCCAACCCAGAGATTGAACCCAGGTCTCCTGCATTTCAGGCAGATTCTTTACCATCTGAACCATGAGGGAAGCCCATGTAGATGAGTGATCATCAACAAATCTCTTTTCTCCCTGAGTACTGGAATTTTCTCATCTCTAAACGTTAGAGTAGGTGATTTTCAGGACACTTTCAGATGTGAAATAGAAGCTCACATTATCTGAGTATTTAATTTCAAACTTGTCAGTAAACCTGTTTTTTTGGTTCTACTAATGTTGGTGAGAAACCCAAGACGACGGTAGGTGTTGCAGGAGGACATCAGAGGGCAGACACACTGAAACCATAATCATAGAAAACTAGTCAATCTAATCACACTAGGACCACAGCTTGTCTAACTCAATGAAACTAAGCCATGCCCATGGGGCCACCCAAGACAGGCGGGTCATGGTGGAGAGGTCTGACAGAATGTGGTCCACTGGAGAAGGGAATGGCAAACCACTTCAGTATTCTTGCCTTGAGAACCCCATGAACAGTATGAAAAGGCAAAATGATAGGATACTGAAAGAGGAACTCCCCAGGTCAGTAGGTGCCCAATATGCTACTGGAGATCAGTGGAGAAATAACTCCAGAAAGAATGAAGTGATGGAGTCAAAGCAAAAACAATACCCAGCTGTGGATGTGACTGGTGATAGAAGCAAGGTCTAATGCTGTAAAGAGCAATATTGCATAGGAACCTGGAATGTCAGGTCCATGAATCAAGGCAAATTGGAAGCAGTCAAACAAGAGATGGCAAGAGTGAACGTTGACATTCTAGGAATCAGCGAACTAAGATGGACTGGAATGGGTGAATTTAACTCAGATGACCATTATATCTACTACTGCGGGCAGGAATCCCTTAGAAGAAATGGAGTGGCCATCATGGTCAACAAAAGAGTCCGAAATGCAGTACTTGGATGCAGTCTCAAAAACGACAGAATGATCTCTGTTTGTTGCCAAGGCAAACCGTTCAGTATCACAGTAATCCAAGTCTGTACTCCAACCAGTAATGCTGAAGAAGCTGATGTTGAATGGTTCTATGAAGATCTACACGACCTTTTAGAACTAACACCCAAAAAAGATGTCCTTTTCATTATAAAGGACTGGAATGCAAAAGTAGGAAGTCAAGAAACACCTGGAGTAACAGGCAAATTTGGCTTTGGAACATGGAATGAAGCAGGTCAAAGACTAATAGAGTTTTGCCAAGAAAACGCACTGGTCATAGCAAACACCCTCTTCTAACAACACAAGAGAAGACTCTACACATGGACATCACCAGATGGTCAACACCGAAATCAGATTGATTATATTCTTTGCAGCCAAAGATGGAAAAGCTCTATACAGTCAACAAAAACAAGACCAGGAGCTGCCTGTGGCTCAGATCATGAACTCCCTATTGCCAAATTCAGACTTAAATTGAAGAAAGTAGGGAAAACCACTAGACCATTCAGGTATGTCCTAAACTAAATCCCTTATGATTATACAATGGAAGTGAGAAATAGATTTAAGGGACTAGATCTGATAGATAGAGTGCCTGATGAACTATGGACGGAGGTTTGTGACATTGTACAGGAGACAGGGATCAAGACCATCCCCATGCAAAAGAAATGAAAAAGCAAAAGGGCTGTCTGGGGGAGGCCTTACAAATAGCTGTGAAAAGAAGAGAAGCAAAAAGCAAAGGAGAAAAGGAAAGATATAAGCATCTGAATGCAGAGTTCCAAAGAATAGCAAGAAGAGATAGGAAAGCCTTCCTTAGCCATCAATGTAAAGAAATAGAGGAAAACAACAGAATGGGAAAGACTAGAGATCTCTTCAAGAAACTTAGAGATACCAAGGGAATATTTCATGCAAAGATGGGTTTGATAAAGGACAGAAATGGTATGGACCTAACAGAAGCAGAAGATATTAAGAAGAGGTGGCAAGAATACACAAAAGAACTGTAGAAAAACTATCTTCAAGACCAAGATAATCACGATGGTGTGATCACTGACTTAGAGCCAGACATCCTGGAATGTGAAGTCAGGTAGGCCTTAGAAAGCATCACTATGAACAAAGCTAGTGGAGGTGATGGAATTCCAGTTGAGCTCTTCCAAATCCTGAAAGATGATGCTGTGAAAGTGCTGCACCCAATATGCCAGCAAATTAGGAAAACTCAGCAGTGGCCACAGGACTGGAAAAGGTCAGTTTTCACTCCAATCCCAAAGAAAGGCAATGCCAAAGAATGCTCAAACTACCACACAATTGCACTCATCTCACACGCTAGTCAAGTAATGTTCAAAATTCTCCAAGCCAGGCTTCAGCAGTATGTGAACCGTGAACTTCCAGATGTTCAAGCTGGTTTTAGAAAAGGCAGAGGAGCCAGAGATCAAATTGCCAACATCCGCTGGATCATGGAAAAAGCAAGAGAGTTCCAGAAAAACATCTATTTATGCTTTATTGAGTATGCCAAAGCCTTTGACTATGTGGATCACAATAAAACTGTGGAAAATTCTTCAAGAGATGGGAATACCAGACCACCTGACCTGCCTCTTGAGTGCCTCTTGAGAAATCTGTATGCAGGTCAGGCAGCAAAGTTAGAACTGGACATGGAACAATGGACTGTTTCCAAATAGCGAAAGAAGTACGTCAAGGCTGTATATTGTCATCCTGTTTATTTAACTTATATGCAGAGTACATCATGAGAAATGCTGGGCTGGAAGAAGCACAAGCTGGAATCAAGATTACCAGGAGAAATATCAATAACCTCAGATATGCTGATGACACCACCCTTATGGCAGAAAGTGAAGAGGAACTAAAAAGCCTCTTGATGAAAGTGAAAGTCGAGAGTGAAGAAGTTGGCTTAAAGCTCAACATTCAGAAAACGAAGACAATGGCATCTGGTCCCATCACTTCAAGGGAAATAGATGGGGAAACAGTGGAAACAGTGTCAGACTTTATTTTTGGGGGCTCCAAAATCACTGCAGATGGTGACTGCAGCCATGAAATTAAAAGATGTTTATTCCTTGGAAGAAAAGTTATGACCAACCTAGATAGCATATTGAAAAGCAGAGACATTACTTTGCCAACAAAGGTCCATCTAGTCAAGACTATGGTTTTTACAGTGGTCATATATGGATGTGAGAGTTGCACTGTGAAGAAAGCTGAGTGCTGAAGAATTTATGCTTTTGAACTGTGGTGTTGAAGAAGACTCTTGAGAGTCCCTTGGACTGCAAGGAGATCCAGCCAGTCCATTCTGAAGGAGATCAGCCCTGGGATTTTTTTGTTTTTTTAAGATAAAAACTGCATAAAGGGGAGTGAGAGAGACTAGTTTCCAAAAAAGAAAAAAAAAAGAGACAATGGACCTTCATCGATTATTTAGTTATCCTGAGGTATAATTGTACAACAAAGGAGAGAAAAATGCTTGATTCTTTTTATGAGAAGACATTTAACTTGATTGAATGCCTTCAACAATGATAAGATCATTCATGTTTTCTATTAGTCGTCTTCCAAATTATATTCTAATTTGTTCTGAATTTAATTTTTCTATTAATTCTTAATTCTAATGGCACCCCACTCCAGTACTCTTGCCTGGAAAATCCCAGGGACGGGGGAGCCTGGTGGGCTGCCGTCTATGGGGTCGCACAGAGTCGGACACGACTGAAGTGACTTAGCAGCAGCAGCAGCAGCAGCAACAGTCACTATAAATGCTATTATTTTCATTTTATATCATTAAGTAGTTTAAATACAAGCAATAAATGGTTGATTTTATCTTTTAATTAAATAGTTTATTTCATTTACATTTATTATAATTAATATGCTTGAACTCATTTCTATAATCTTATTTTGGGCCCTTTGTTTAGCTTGTTTTTTTATTTTTCTGTTCTTGTCTGCTTTTGGATTAAGTTGTTTTTCTTTTTTTCTTATTTTCCCCTTCTACTAATAAAGACCTATACCCTTGATTCTTTTTGTAGTTACCCTCCCTGGTGGCTCAGAGGTTAAAGCCTCTGCCTGCAATGCGGGAGACTGGGGTTTGATCCCTGGGTTGTGAAGATCCCCAGGGAAGGAAATGGCAACCCATTCCAGTATTCTTGCCTGGAGAATCCCATGGAAGGAGGAGCCTGGTAGGCTACAGTCTACGGGGTTGCAAAGAGTCTGACATGACTGAGCTACTTCACTTTCACTTTCCTGCTAGATAATATAAAGACTTAGAATGCTCAAATTTTTTGATCAGTATTTTAGTTCTATCTTAATATTTTAACAACCACAGTAGATGCTCTTGCTATTGATTCATATATATATGAATCTTTTTCAGATTCACCTTGTGTTTGCCATTTTTTGTTGATTGTTTGCATCTTAGCCCTTCCCTAAGAATTTATTTTCTGTCTTCATGAAGTACTTACTTTACACATTTCTTTAGTGATGACTGTTGTTAATATATTCTTTGAGCTTTTGTTCTTTGTAGATGTCCTATTTCAACTTTGTTCTAGACAGATCGTGTCAATGAGAATACAGTTCTATTTGAAAATTGCTCTTTCAGTATTCTGAAGCTATTTCATAAGTCTTTTAGCTTTGAGTGTTACTTTTGAGAGATCATCAGTCTGTCATTCTATTGTAGAGAATCTGTTTTCTCTCTCTGGTGGTTTGTAAGGTTTTCTTTTTGTTTTCAGTCTTTTATAATTTCACAACAATATGTATTGAGTGTGGATTTCTTTTGATTTTACCCTCCTGGGGTTTGTGGCCACCTGATTATGAGTACTTACATATTTTTTTCTTCGAAAAAAAAATCTGGAAAATTATCACCTCTCGACTATGTAAAGATTGATTTTCCTATTTTTTTTGGTCTTGGCACTCTATTTCATATTACATCTTACTTCTTAAACTCTTGAAAGTGAAAGTGAAGTCGCTTAGTCGTGTCTGACTCTTTGTGACCCTGTGGACTGTAGCCTACCAGGCTTCTCTGTCCATGGGATTCTCCAGGCAAGAATACTGGAGTGGGTTACCATTTCCTTCTCCAGGGGATCTTCCCGATGCGGGGATCGAACCTGGTTCTCCCGCATTGGAGGCAGACGCTTTAACCTCTGAGCCACCAAACTCTTGTTTTCTGTCAAATGGTCTGTGATCCATTCTGTATGTATTCTCACTCTGTTTTCTGTGTTTCTTAATCATTCTCCCCACCCCCACATTTTCCATACAAGAAACTCTTCTGAATAATTCCTTCACAAATATTTTCTAGTTCTCCAATTCTCTCTTCTACTGTGTTTATTCATATATTTAAACCAACATTAAGTTTCTAATTTCAATTATATTTTTATTTTTATAAGTTTGGTTTTACCTTCAAAGCTGCATGGTCTATTTTGAGAGTCTCTTGTTCCTCCATTTATACTTTCAGTACACTATTTTATTTCTTATTGCTATCCTTACATAAATACATGTTTATTATATAGTAACCTTTCATTCAGTATCTGGTCATTCCAATATATGTAGTTGTTGCATGTGTGATTTTCTTGTCTTCTTGGTTTGCTACTTTTTACTGATACAAAGTTGCATCTTTCTCTTGTTCTTTGTTTTTACTGTTGAGCTCCTAACCTTGGAATTTTAGATTTGGAAATCATTTGAGAAGTGGGCTTGAATATGTTTCCCCAGAAATAACGTGTGTGTTTTTGCCAGGTGTCTGGGGCCACTTCTTCCTTAGGGCCCCTTAAAACATTTCAGTTTAGAATTTTTCCAATAGCAGAGGAAATATAAATTTCACCTCTGATCCCACAGTGGGAATGCCTATGATTGTGGGTTCTCCAGGGAGAATTTCTATCCCCTTTCTCCCAGAGCCAAAGCTATAGCAGTGTACATACTTCCTGTAATGCTTTCCCTGTACTTCACTTTCCCTCTCCTTTACTAACTTATGCCTTTATGCAGGATTCTTTGATTTGTTTTTCTACTTTTTAAAGAATCTGAGCTTTATGTTCTTTCCCTAATGTGTGAGTCCCATTAAAACTCAATCCCCAGGCCTCTTGGGAACTATCCAGCTGAACTCCAATTTTTATGCGAATTTTGGCCTCTTCAAGTTTATCTGGGGGGCAGGGTTCCTGCTAGTTCTGTCATCTATTTTAAAAGAAGCCTTTGCAGTTTTATCTAACTAAATTGACATGTAAGAAATAAAAAATCTGAATAGATGAGAAACCATGGGAAAAATGTAATGTTTTAAAGAACAACCTTAAAATGAGTTTTTTAGACTTAGAAAATTTTATGGGCAAGTACTTGAAACTACTATGAAACTGATACTTCTCATCGTCTATAAAACTTTTTAGATCATAGGAAAAGAATAGTCTTAAAACAAAACCTACTGAAGATAGTTTCAGTAAAATTTGTGGGCCATTCTCATTTGTGCATATCAATTTAGGAATTGTAAACAAAAATACAACATTTTAAAGCAGGATTTGTTTCAAAAACATAAAGATAATTGACTACTAGGAAATTTAATATTATAGTACAGTATTTCAAAGGATAAAATATATGTTATCATCTCAGTAAATTCTTAAAAGGTGAGGATTGTATTCAACACACGTTGAGCATAAGTGCTTAGTAAACTGGGAATGGGCTTCCCTGGTAGCTCAGCTGGTAAAGAAACTGCCTGCAATGTGGGAGACCTGGGTTCAATCCCTGGGTTGGGAAAACCCCCTGGAGAAGGGAAAGGCTACCCACACCATATCCTGGCCTGGAGAATTCCATGGATTATATAGTTCATGGGGTTGCAAAAAGTCGGACACAAATGAATGACTTTCAGTTCACTTTTTCACTTCAAACTGGGAATAACATTCATAACATAATGAAGTATAGTTTTATTAATTAGATAATTAATATATTGTTCATTGTAACAACTTGAGTTTAGAGCCCAGCAGAAAATGTCAAGGAGGTGATTTTATTTTTGAGAATCTTATTCTTTCTAGTCCAAGATGGGGGGAAAAAAGAGATCACTGAAAAAGACTATGATTAGAATTAAAAGAGAAAACTAAGAACAGAACTTTAGGATATCCATAATGGGTAGTTCAGTTCAGTTCAGTTCAGTCACTCAGTCGTGTCTGACTCTTTGCGACCCCATGAATCGCAGCATGCCAGGCCTCCCTGTCCATCACCAACTCCCGGAGTTCACCCAGACTCACATCCATCGAGTCAGTGATGCCATCCAGCCATCTCATCCTCTGTCGACCCTTCTCCTCCTGCCCCCAATCCTTCCCAGCATCAGAGTCTTTTCCAATGAGTCAACTCTTTGCATGAGGTGGCCAAAATACTGGAGTTTCAGCTTTAGCATCATTCCTTCCAAAGAAATCCCAGGACTGATCTCCTTTAGAATGGACTGGTTGGATCTCCTTGCAGTCCAAGGGACTCTCAAGAGTCTTCTCCAACACCACAGTTCAAAAGCATCAATTCTTCGGTGCTCAGCTTTCTTCACAGTCCAACTCTCACATCCATACATGACCACTGGCAAAACCATAGCCTTGACTAGAATGGACCTTTGTTGGCAAAGCAATGTCTCTGTTTTTCAATATGCTATCTAGGTTGGTCATAACTTTTCTTCCAAGGAGTAAACGTCTTTTAATTTCATGGCTGCAATCACCATCTGCAGTGATTTTGGAGCCCAGAAAAATAAAGTCTGACACTGTTTCCACTGTTTCCCCATCTATTTCCCATGAAGTGATGGGACTGGATGCCATGATCTTCGTTTTCTGAATGTTGAGTTTTAAGCCAACTTTTTCACTCTCCACTTTCACTTTCATCAAGAGGCTTTTTAGTTCCTCTTCACTTTCTGCCATAAGGGTGGTGTCATCTGCATATCTGAGGTTATTGATATTTCTTCTGGCAATCTTGATTCCAGCTTGTGTTTCCTCCAGCCCAGCATTTCTCATGATGTACTCTGCATAGAAGTTAAATAAGCAGGGTGACAATATACAGCCTTGACGTACTCCTTTGTAGTTAGCAACTGGAAAAAGGTGGTTAAAGAGTTTGAGAATGTGGGCAGTATAACTTCTTGGAAAATATAACGAGGAGAGAATTTTAAGAATAAGACAAGAACAAATGAAGTAAAATACCATAGAATGGTTGAGGGAAAAAAAAGTACTAAGGGAAGAATCATTGCATTTGATTATGAGTCACTGATGACTTTTTAGTGAGGTGTTTCAATAGAGAGTTGTGGATAGAATATAGATTGTAGTTTATTGAACTATGGACTCAAAAAGGAGTAAATATGTTACACATTTCTCCACCTCGTTTGTTGGTAAAGAATAAGAACTGCTAGATTCAAAATGGATAACCAAGGACCTATTGCATAACACGTGGAACCCTACTCAATGTTAGGTGCCAGCCTGGATGGGAGTGGGTTTTGGGAGAGAGCAGATACATGCATATGTATGGCTGATTCCCTTCACTGTTCAGCTGAAACTACCACAACATTGTTAATCGGCTATACCCCAATACAAAAGAAAAATTTTAAAGTTTGAAAAAAAAAGAGTAAGAGAGAAATAAGATAGACCTTAAGGATTTGTTTGTTTTCTTAAATAAGCAATGATATTTATTGGCCAGAAGGAAAGAAACTTGTATGGGGAGATTAGAGATTTGATGGAATATGTTTTGGATATTAATGCACTCAAAGGAAGGAAACTTTCAGATGGAGAGTTTAAGACTTTGATGAAATACTGATTTGGAGAAGTCAGGAAACCATATGCTAAAGAACTAAATAGTAAAAATTAACGTTGGTATGGAAAGTGACACTTGATTATCTGAGAAAGAAAGAAAAGATAAAAATATGTGTTGAGCACACAAAGAAATTTAGGAGTAGGTGGAAAAAGATTAAGAGAATTAATGTTCAGCCTTTATTTCAGTGAAATTAGGTCATTTATTGGGACTGCAGATAAATAGTATGAGTAAGATTTTGGAGACTAAAAATGTGGGAAAATTTCTCAATTGGTGAGGTTTCATGGTAAGTTAATCAAAGATGGTTAAAAGAAAAATTAGCAGAATTCAGGGGAGCTGAAATAACATTAATTGGTAAATAAGAAGTTTAAGATGTAGTGTTTTCCATTATGGTGTGACTATAACTGCTGTAAGTCAAGTTGCCCAGAGAGCACATTTGCAAATAGGGCGTTTATTGAGGGACTGCTCATGGAATTAACACTTGTGGAAGAGAAGGATGCAGGATTGGGCAGAGAGCTGTGATGCAATCTCAGCAAAGGCTACCACTAACCCCAAAGGATAGGTGCCCTGCACTAAGGTCAGGGGACCAGGCTGCTATAGCCCCATGTTGATCTACTGTTCATGCAAGAAGCCTCTAGTTAGAGGACAAGACCTTGGGCAAGAGGGCTCTCTTCAACTGGGGGCATTTCAAGAAAGACCTGATGGGCTGGTAGCTGACTTTTCTATAGTGGGAGACGTAAGTTTGCAGTCCTGAAGCTTGACTTCACACTGGGCTTCACAGTGTAGTGTCCACTTCAGTCTAGTCTTATGATACTTAAATCCACTTTTTAAGTATTTCTTCTGGGAGGAGGTCCTCCAGGAGTCTGTTGGACCTATTTCTATGGGGGAAGCTTACAGAAGATAGTTAGCAGTACACCAAGGTCTATATTACTTCGCTGGACTTGACCACTGATAGTCATCCACTCTGACTTCTTTAATATAAGTTTCCCTCATCCTCGGCTTCCATCTCTTCTGGTCTAGGTGGCTTATCTTCTGAGCTAGTTGACCCCTGGTCACTATGCCCTTTTCAAACTATGGGTGTTGCTGTCATCAATTTACCTTCAAATCTGGGCAAAAGAATACTCAGAGATGCCCCAGTGGATCGCCTGGGTGCCAAGTATGTTCCTCTCTGCCTTATTTCCTTGTGATGATCCAGGTCAGTTATTCCCGACAGGATGATGATGTTCTTCTTGTATACTGCATCTTTGGCAAATGGATGCCAGAGTTTGGGTGCCAACCATAGATTTAAAATTGCTGAATCTCCTTTGGGAACAGGAGAGGGGCCTCCACATTTAGTTTGAGTGAGGACGACTTGGGCTTCCTTGGTGGCATAGACAGTAAGGAATCTGCCTGCTATGCTGGAAACCTGGGTTTGATCCCTGGGTCAGCAAGGTCCCCTGAAGAAGGGAATGGCTACCTACTCCAGTATTCCTGTCTGAAGAATTGCATGAACTGAGGATTCTGGCAGTCTACAGTCCATGAGGTTGCGAAGGGTTGAACATGTGTAGACTGAGTAACTAACAAGGAGGAAGCATTTCTTCTTAACAGGGAGGAGTGGGCCACTTCTGCATAGTTGGAGGACTTAGAGAAATCTGTGAATTCTGGATTTATAATACATCAACCTGTCCCATTTCTCAGAGTCCCATTCTTTGCCAGCAACAGTCTTGACCTTGGCATGGAGGATTGAGAAATTGATTTTCTTTGGAACTCTGCTTAGTACTGGGCCTATTTCTCAGCTTTCTCTGTCCTCTAGTTGCAAGACTTAAGATTATGTGCTGCCAAGGAGTCCTCCTGACTTTCACATTTAACTGTTTATTTTTCCCCTAAACTTTGGATTTAAAAAAAAATTAGATATAATTCATGTCATAAAATTCACTCTATTAAAGTGTAAAATTCTGTGGTTTTAGTATATCATCAAAGTCGTACAGCCACTTCTAGTTTCAGAATACTTCCATTACACTAGAAAGAAACCCTGAGCTCATAATAGTCTTCATTTCCTTCATCTGGCTTCTGGAAAACACTAATCTATTTTGTGTCTCAATGGATTTGTCTCTTCTGGACATTTCATATAAGTTTTAATAAAACATGTTATTTTTGTGTCTGGTATTTTTTTTTTACAATCACTTTTCAGGGTTTATCCATGTTGAAGCTTGTATTGGTACTTTAATTTTTATGATGAAATAATCCACTCAATGTATATATCATATTTTGTTTATCCTTTCATCAATTGATGAACATTTGGGTTGATTCCACCTTTTGGATATTATAAATAATGCTGCTGTGAACATTCATGTACACATTTTTTGACATATTTTTAAGTTGTCTTGGGTGTACACATGGAATTGCTATTGATGGACCATCTGGAACTCTAACTTTTTGAGGAACTGCTTTTCAAAGAAGCTGCATAATTTAAATTCCTATCAACATTGTAGGAGGGTTCCAATTTTTCCACAGCAAGATTGACACTTATTATTGTTTATCTTTTTGACTAATCCTCTACTGGGTGTAAAGTGGTATCTCATCATGGGTTTTAAAAAACTTATTTGATGGTTGGGTCTTAGTTGTGGCATGCAAACTCCTGTTTGCATCATGCAGCACCTAGTTCTCTGGCCAGGGATTGAACCCTGGCCCCCTGCATTGGGAGTGAGGAGTCTTAGCCATTGGACCACTGGGAAGTGGTTTTTTACATCTAAATTTTCTTTTTATTGGAGTACAGTTGCTTTAAAATGTTGAGTTTTTGATATACAGCAAAGTGAATCAGCTTTACATATAGCTGTATCCCCTCTCTTTTGGATTTCCTTCCCATTTATCATTATGGTTTTGAGTTGCATTTCCTAAATGACTTATGGTAGTGAGTATGTGCTTGTTGTCTACTTGTTTATCTTCTTTGGAAAAATGTCTATTTAAGTTCTTTGCTCATTTTCCCTTGGATTGTCTTTGGATATTAACCCCTTATCAGATACGTGTTTTGTAAATACTTTTCCCGCTATCCTGTGGTTTGTCTTTTCACTCTCTTTGTTGTTGCTCAGTTGCTAAGTCATGTCCAACTCTTTGCGACTGCTTAACGGTACATTTGATGCACAAAAGCCTTTAATTTTAATTAAGTTCAATTTATCTATTTTTTTGTTGTTGTTGCCTGTGCTTTTGGTTTCATATTTAAGAAATCATTGTCAAATCTGAGGTCACAAAGGTTTGCCCCTTTATATTCTTCTAAGAATTTTATAGTTCTTTATTTATTGAAGTATAGTTGATTTACAATATTGTGTTAGCTCCTGTCATACAGCAAAGTGATTCAGTTATGTATATGTGTGTATATATACACACACACACACACACACATATATTTCAGATTCTTTTCTATTATAGATTGTTACAATATTTAGTATAGTTCCTTGTGCTGTACAGTAGGTCTTTGTTGGTTATCTATTTCTTGTATATTGTAGTGTGTGTGTGTTAATTCCAAACCTAATTTATCCCCCCATCCTTCCCCTTTGCTGACCATAAATTTGTTTTCTATGTCTGTGAGTTACTATTCAGTTGCAAAAAAGAACAAAGTAATACCATCTGCAGCAACGTGGATAGACCTAGAGCTACCATATTAAGTGAAGTAGCTAGGCAGAGAAAGACAACTATGATATAATATTGCTCATATGTGAAATGTAAAAACATGATATAAATGAACTTCTTTATAGCTTTAGTTCTTAAAGTTAAGTATTTGATCCATTTTGTGTTAATTTTTGTGTATTCTATGAGTTAGAGGTTCTACTTTATTATTTTGTATGTGTGTATCCACTGTCCCAACATTACTTACTGAAGAGACTATTCTTTCTCTGTTGAATGGACTTGGCACTATTGTCTAAAGCTAACTGGCTGTAAAAGTATGAATTTATTTTCTGGATTGCATTGATTTATGTCTATCTTTATACTATTACTACCCTGTCTTGATTACTGTATCTTTGGTAGTAAGTTTGAAATCAGGAAGTATGAGCCCTCCAACTTTATTTCACATATAGCTTTCAGTTAATGATTTATAACCACCAGAGTTGCATTCTTTTTCTCTAGAACATAAATTCCCAGGAACTTCTCTAATTATATTTTTCTTAGAATGTCTGTTTCCTCAAATTCTCTAAGTCCTGATATAGTGCGTCTGCTAATCCATTTCTGCCCACTGTTGCATCGTCCTAGTTCAGTTCACTTCAGTCGCTCAGTTGTGTCTGATTCTTTGCAACTCCATGAATCGAAGCACACCAGGCCTCCCTGTCCATCACCAACTCCCGGAGTTCACTCAGACTCACGTCCATCGAATCAGTGATGCCATCCAGCCATCTCATCCTCTGTCGACCCCTTCTCCTCCTGCCCCCAATCCCTCCCAGCATCAGAGTCTTTTCCAATGAGTCAACTCTTCGCATGAGGTGGCCAAAGTACTGGAGTTTCAGCTTTAGCATCAGTCCTTCCAAAGAAATCACAGGGCTGATCTCCTTCAGAATGGACTGGTTGGATCTCCTTGCATTCCAAGGGACTCTCAAGAGTCTTCTCCAACACCACAGTTCAAAAGCATCAATTCTTCGGCACTCAGCTTTCTTCACAGTCCAACTCTCACATCCATACATGACCACAGGGAAAACCATAGCCTTGACTAGACGGACCTTTGTTGGCAAAGTAATGTCTCTGCTTTTGAATATGCTGTCTAGGTTGGTGATAACTTTCCTTCCAAGGAGTAAGCATCTTTTAATTTTATGGCTGCAGTCACCATCTGCAGTGATTTTGGAGCCCCCCAAAATAAAGTCTGACATTGTTTCCACTGTTTCCCCATCTATTTCCCATGAAGTGATGGGACCGGATGCCATGATCTTCATTTTCTGAAAATAACAATTGCACTGTATATTTTGATTTGGGCTTCCCTGGTGGCTCAGTGTAAAGAACCCACCTGCCAATGCAGGAGACATGGGTTCAGTCCTTGGGTCATCCCCTGGAGAAGGAAATGGCAACCCACTCCAGTATTCTTGACTGGGAAGTCCTGTGGATAGAGGAGCCTTGTGTGCTACAGTCCATGGGGTCGCAAGAGAGTCAGACACAACTTAGCGACTAAACAACAACTACTTTGATTCAGCTTCCCTAGTCCTGTAATATTCTTCTGGCTCCTCCTGCTACATGTTGAGTAGGTAGGGAGTGGGTAGGGGGACCTGGAGTTATCTGAGATCCACCACCAGTGATGGAGTTCTCATTGCCAGTCAGCCAGAGGATATTCAAATACCCAAATCTTATCTTCATGTCTGCTTTTTCAGAGGGTACTGGTACCAACAAAGCAGATTCTGAGACCAACGTTAGTGTGCAAGAAACTTACTGGGTCATGTTTTGGGGGCCCAGTATTGGAGAAGGGAAGGAAGAAGTATTGGAGAAAGAATTGGGTTGTGATGCAGTCTTCATGTAGCCTCAGCCAACTTCTAGGGGAGCTCAGAAGCTGGGGAAAAGCCCTTCAGAGTTGCCCTGAGTTGGGGTGAGAGGGTCAGTAAAGTTGTGCACAAACTTCTGTTTGTGGATAACGCAGTTGTCTTCAGCTAAAGTCAATGCCTGAAGAAGCCTGAGAGCTGAGGACTCTGCCAGCATCTCTTACAGCCACTAGGGAATAAGCCCTTCAGTCTTGAAAGGGGACCTGAGTGCTTATCACAGAGCCCACCACCATCATCAGTCAACCAACAATAAAATTCCAGTGATATGTTCGAGATGGTTACAGGCTTTAGCATCCATTTATTTTCCCATTGATAGGAAAGGGGGTGATAGAGAGCAGGAAGGTTTTAGGCACTGGAGGTAGTGCAGGACCACATCTTGGGGGCAGAGGGAGTGGTTTGCAGAGAAGGGAAAGATGCTGATGGAGAAGAAATGCTTCTCTGATTCCATGACTGCATCCAGGATTTGCTGTCTATACATATATATTGCATCTGTTCTTGCAAACAGAACTGTGTCTCTGTTCCTGTCCTGCAAATAGGCTCATTTGTACCATCTTTTTTCTAGATTCTGTCTATATGCATTAATATATGATATTTGTTTTTCTCTTTCTAATTTACTTCGCTCTGTTTGACAGACTCTAGGTTCATCCACAGCATTACAAATGACCCAATTTTGTTCCTTTTTATGGCTGAGTGATATTCCATTGTATATATGTGCCACATCTTCTCTATCCATTCATCTGTCAGTGGACATCTAGGTTGCTTTCTAGTGACTTTCTTAATGTCACGTGGCTTATAAGTGGTCAGGAATCAAGATTTTCTGACTTCTACTTAGTTTTTTTCATCTTTCAGATGTTGCCTCCTGTAACTGCAGACTAGGATCAGCACCAATCTTGCCAGCCAGCTCCCTGGGCCTGTTCTTGGCAGCAGTGGTTGAGCTGTGTGGACTTCATGTGGAAGTCCTATTTTTGAAAGACCTCAGGTGGCCTAGGTTTAGCAGAGTCAGCTCCAAGATTGGCTGAGGCAAAGCGTTCCTGGCACGGAGTCACTGCTAATTCACCAAGTTCTTGCAGACAATTTATAATAAATGTGAGGGGACATCTAACTCAGCCAGCTCGTTTCCCATTTTTGTTCATTTCCAGGGTGGATACAGAGTTCGGCATCTCGCTGGTTCTTTTTGCTGCCTGAATATGTCAGTCTTGATGTGAAAATAGCCTGCAGCCTGCTGAGGTCGAGGTGGGTTGATGAGGGCTCAACTCAGCAGTCTGAGGAGGTTGGAGAGTAAGATGAAGGGGATCATTAAAGCAAAGAGCTTTTATTTAGTGGTGAATATAGCTGGCTTTGTCTGAGCTTTAGAAAATAAGAGCGATTGCTTCCTGAAGTCTAGGTTAACAGAAAGGAGGTTATTTCTCAACATTAAGAGATCAAGGAATTGTTTTGTGGATGTGTAGGCACAGTAGGTGGTGAAGGAAATGACAGTCCACTCCAGTATTCTTGCCTGGAAAATCCCATGGACAGAGGAGGCTTGCGGGCTACAGTCCATGGGGTTGCAAAGAGCATGACTGAGCATGCTGGCATGCAGACATAGCAGGAGAGAGGCACTGATTGATGCTTAAGTGTGTGGAGGTAAAACAGAGACCGTGGTCCAGGAGTCCAATCTCTGGATGCTTGTTCTGATTCTGCTATTTAGGAACACTTACCTTTGAGTGAAAGTCTTGCTCCCTCTCGGTTTTAGATTCTCTGTCTTTAAAATGGGTCTGATGACAGATGATTGGCTTTATTCCTTTGCCTGACCCAAGAAGCAAATGAAATAATAAATATAAATGTGTGAAGTTGCATAGACAAAAGACTACATTTCTTAGGGCTCTCACATATGATTCTCAAGGCTTTGGGCAAGTCTTGAGACTCTGGGATATGTATGAAGTGGACAGTAGTTTGGAAGATCATAGATTTGGGAGGTCCTAGTCATCTCAGGAAGATTGGTTTAGAGGAAGGAAACCAGTTTAGTTCCCTTTATCTAGGTTGCAGAAGTCTTAGCTCATCTATTCTTTTGAAAGTTCTCTGAACATTGAGAATCCACTGGGCCCTTATAGGTGGCTGTAGTCTGTTTGGCCCTGTCTCAACTCTCTTGGACAAAATGAAGTTGTCTTGGAGCAACTAAAAGTTCAGGAAATGAGTCAGAATGACTGAACGTAGCTGGTGGTGCAAGATGATGTGGCTCCAACAAAAATATACTCTTTGTGTAGAAATTTAAGGTTTGAGAGAAAGTTCACATCTCTTGTGAGAACTCAGTCAAATAATAATGATATTTTGGAGTGAATATTCTCTCCAAATTCCTGCTGTAGATACATAGATGAGAAGACCATGATGTTTCACGGAAGATGTAGCAGAAGCAGGACTCAGCTGCTCTACGGAAGTAACCTTCTGACTCATCCTTCTGTGTCTAGTCTCCTATGTTCCAGTTCATTCTTCACCCTAGTGAAATAATTGCCTCTCTAAATCTGCTTGTGCCACATTTCCTGCTTAACTTGCTTTCAGACTGAGGTCTGCATTCTTTAATGTAGCAGATGCTAGAATCTAGGGCAGGGATTTCATTTGCCATGTACCTATGTGATCTAGGATGATTTCTAGCACATAGTTAAATGCCCAACAAATATATGTTTATAAATTAATAAATAACATTCATGATTTGGCTTTAATCCACCTGTGTCCTCTTACTCTACCTGTTGGGGACGGGTGTTCCCCGAATCAGGTTGCTGATTTCAGTTCATGTCTTTGAAGTACTTTTCTTGCTGACTGGAGTGATCTTCCTTTTCCCCCATGTGTCTGAAAAACAGTCTGTCGATTCTTGAATATTCAGCTTAATTGTCACCACTTCTTTTAATAACTTCCCTGACCCTCATGATCACTCTGTTTCTATTCAACTTTGTTCAGCAATGGTCAAGCTTTGAATGCTGCAGAGCAATTGTTTCCATGTTTGTATGCCTTACAAGGTCTTGTCTTGCTCATCTTTGTACCAGTCAAGTTCCTGGGCATAATAGGTGCTTAATTAATATGTGTTGAATGAGCAAATGAATATAATTATGATAAACCAGATAGTTTAACGATTTGTGTACCACATTGTCTTCATGACTTATAATTCAGGAATTGGAATGGAAGACAGGTCAAACAGTAGGTATACTGTGCTCAAATATTGCTTCTGTTCTCAGGTTCCAAAATGAGAACTAGAAACATGTTTCATTGTCACAAATCTTATGGGCTTAACTGCTAATCCCAAGTTTAAACTCTGGTGCTAATGAGGTTTGTTCTTGCCATGAAATATCCTCTGTCATTTGGGAGAAGACTTTCTTCTGAGGGTACTGACTGCACCACCAGGTCTGGCTCAGTATTTCACACATTCCCAAAGTGGACCCATTGAAAGAAAGTAATAATTCAGTACAATTGTTTTTACTTCTATTGGAGGAACAATTTTAAGTATTTGTGTATTGGATGGTAGGACTTTGTGTAACGAACTAGATTATGTAAGATAGTGATTCAAATAAAACAGCATGATTTAGTGTCAACACAGTACCTAAAACAATAATGTATTTGATAACCATTAAATTGCCTTGAAAATGAATTCGTGTTTGGATCTTTATTGGAGAAGGATAGTTATATTGGTGGTGGTATATGATAAAAACAGAGACATATTTCAAAGTTAAACAAAGCCCTGGGGAAAGTTTTTTATTTTTCTTGCTGATGTTTCACATTTACTAGTCTTAAATAAATCTTTAGTTGGTTAGAACCTCTTTAATGATAACTAGGACACAGAATTAATTAATGACTTGTTAGCACTGTGAGTGCTAGGGACAAAACAGAATGTTCCTCAGCTGTGTTATCATGTCCATTTTAAGGATCACATATCACAAGTGATGCCTCATGACCATATTTAGATTATCAGCGGATATCTGGAATTAAAGACTGTTCTTTCTTACTTCCTCCCTGGTTAGCTACTTGTTCAAAGTATAGTTAATTATTAGCCCTCTCAAACAGATTGTTCTAAATCTGCTGTTCTACTATTAATTTTCCTCATCTGCTCTGTGTCCTTGTATTTGGGTCTGGATTATCTATATGTTGCAAGCTCTCTGTGTCAAAGGAACTCATCTGGGTGTCGTTTGATCTACGTAAAAATCTTGTGAACTGAATATTATCCTTCCTATTTTGTAGAAGGGAAAATGGGCTAAGAAACATTTGGAAGACCATACTGCTAGTGTTCATTCATTCACCAAACCTTTAGTGAGCTCAGTGCAAGACCCTGACTTTATACTTGCCAAAAGGTCTCTGCACTCATGGATGTAAGTTATAGATCCTTTGATTTGAAGACTGATACCTAGGGACTTCCCTGGTGCTCCAGTGGTTAAGAATTTACCTACCAGTGCAGGGGATGAGGGTTTTCTCCTTGGAAGGGAAACTAAGATTTCCACATGCCATGGTGCAGCTAAGCCTGCACACTACAACTAGAGAAGCCCAAGTACCACAACAAAGACCTAGCACAGCTAACTACATAAAGATAGACTGACACATGCCTGAGCAGCCCAGACTATTAGGATCCTTGAAAGTAGAGGCCATATTCAGGGACTACATCAATATAGTTACTGAAAAGTGAAAGTGTTAGTCTCTCAATCGTGTCGGACTCTTTTGTGACCCCACGGACTGTAGCTCGCCAGGTTCCTCTGTCCATGCAATTCTCCAGGCAAGAATACTGGAGTGGATTGCCATTCCTTTCTGGAGATCTTCCTGACCCAGGGGTCAAACCCTGGTCTCCAACATTGCAGGCAGATTCTTGACCATCTGAGGGAATTGAATGGAATTCTGACAATTAAGATTTATTCTTATCTCCTGTCCCTTGTTTTTCCCTTAGTGGATGTTTGACAAGGTGAATACCTAAGTGTGGGTAGACTAAATGGATAGCCAGCTCCTAAGCTGATAACCTTCAGTGGTTTTTCTTTCCCCTACATTCCCACCAGTGGCCACTTAACTGAAGGCACTGTCATTCTGGCTTCCCCTCTGTGGGTGTGTTAGTTGCTCAGTCGTGTCCGACTCTGTGACCCATGGACTGCAGCCCATCAGGCTTCTCTGTCCATGAGATTTTCCAGACAAGGATACTGGAGTGGGTTGCTATTTCCTTCTCCAGGGGATCTTCCTGACAAAGGGATTGAACCCAGGTCTCTTGGACTGCAGGTAGATTTGTTACCAACTGAGCTACAAGGGAAACCTCTGGCTTCCCCTAATAAGCTTCAAATACATATGGTACAGAAAACGCATAATCTGGCAACATTAATATCTTGGTACAAATTAGTTTATTAGGTAAACAGCTTGTTTTGGCTAGAGGGGCCCAGGTCTGAACCATATGTTAACAAAGAAGTCCAGGTAGGTTTTTTTCACTGAGGTTTTTTTTTTTTTTCCCTTCAAGGGAAGCTGGGTATGCTCTAAGTTACTCAGGTCAATCACAAGGCCTGGGGCAGTGGAGGTGAGATGTATTTGAAAGTACAGACCAAGTGCTAAGGAGTTTCAGGTCGTCTATGGACTGTGTGTATGTGTGTTTCATAGCTTTGTCTAAAACACAGTTCATATCGGGGAATTGTCATTTGTGACTAAGACAATAGCACTCAAGTGAAACTTGTGTTTCTCTTTGGATTTGGCTGCTGAAAGACTGTACAATTTATGTAGTGCTTTCATGAATGGGAGACTATTATAGTTCTATGGTTAGGTCAGGTCAGCAATGCATTAGAAGGCCAGTGCTGTATATTACTCACCATCTGAGAGGAAGCTCTCAACCATGTATTCCATGACAGTAGCTTCAAATCCATGGTGCCCATCTTTCAGTTAAAGAAGAATTAAGTGAAGAAATGGAACAAATGGTGTTTTATGGATGTTGTTGCTATAGATAAGCTGCCAGAGTCACTTTGTGATCTTAATTTAAAACATATTATAGAGAAGGGATACTTAGAGGCAGGAAGTAAGTGGTTTCCATACAGCTAGCTAAACTAAATGATAATGTGATTCTTAATGACTCTTGAGACAATGTTGAGGACATAAGGATTATAATATTTTTGAAAAGAAGTGTGTAAATCCAATAAAAAGAGAAAAAGATGTTTTGTTTTCCTGTTTTTGGAGCCAGCAGGATTTCCAGCTGCATGAAATTTCAGGAAGTGATGTGACTATTCAGTAATACTTTGCAAATTTCCTGGGAAATTATGAAATCATTCTGATGGCATTAAAATGGTTATTGAAATAGTATTTGCCAAATGTTGTTTCTTCCCTCTTTAAACCATGTTAATTTATTTGAAAATGAAAGCAAAATCTTACCAAATATTTTCCATAGGCATTTTTTTCCAGGAGTGAAAATATAATACAAAGGTTTAGATCACCAAAGCCAATCAAATACTTGTTGAGTGCCTGCTATGTGGCAGGCATGGTGGTATTGGGAAAACACAAAGAAACTAATTTTTTTTTTTTTTTATGATTCATGATGCCTTACATCAGAAAAAGAAATGAGCTTTAAAAAACTGGTATTGTTGCTTTACAATGTTGTTAGTTTCTGCTATATACAGAAGTGAATCAGCTCTATGTATACCTATATTCCTTCTCTCTTGGGTCCCCTCGACCCCACTCCCTATCCCTCCCCTCTAGGTCATCACAGAGCATTGAGCTGAGCTCCTTGTGCTGTACAACAGCTTCCCACTAGCTGTTTTTCACATGGCAGTGTGCACACATCAATCCCAGTCTCCCTGGGATTGATCTTCATCCTACCCCCTGCCCCATGTTTACATTCTATTCTCTAGAGACAAATGGATTTTTACTTAAAAGTGCCAACTCTGGTTGGTAGGTTGTAGATGTTGGAAGAGCAGTACTGAGGTTTCTGAAATCTCATTTGGGTTTAGCAAGAAAGAGCTCTGACAGTTTTGTGATGTCTTCCCTGGGCACAAAGCTCTGAGAGTAGTGGTGTTTGCTTGCCTCCTCTGTTGCTGCAGTTCTTACCATGGCTTCATTATGAATGTGGTACTGATTCAGAGTTTTTGATTTTTCAAAAATTTGACTCTCAAATCTGTACCTCTTGGTGCAGTCTCTTTCTTGGACTGTAGATAATTTCCAACTTTCTATAGAACATCTCTTCTTAGATGTCTTGTGGGAACTTTTAGACATTGTATCTCAAAACCGACTCTGTTATTTTCCCTTGGCAAAGTGATTAGTTCTGTCATGTTCCCTACTTTAGTTCATGGCCTCATCTTCATTCCTGTTTCTTAAGCGAGAAATGGAAGATTCCTCCTTTCCTCTTGGCCTTCCCTGACTCCATTACATCCAGTTGATAAAGAATATTCCATCAATCCAGAGATGAAGAAAGAGTGATGTTGATGACATGAGAATTCAGAAGGCTCAGGAATTTAAACTACGAAAGAAATTCTTCCAACTCTTGGAAAAAAAATTGAGCTTGATTTCTGAGCCTAGTTCAACTATTGTGTATTAATATGTTATTTTCCAAATGCAAGTAAGATTATTTTATTGATTAGTATTATAGTAATAAGGGAGTTGGTGATGGACAGGGAGGCCTGGTGTGCTGCGATTCATGGGGTCACAAAGAGTTGGACATGACTGAGCGACTGAACTGAACTGATAGTAATAAGTGGGGAAAGATTACATGTGTAATTTGTTAGAAGGAAAGTGGAGTTTCTTGTCTTAGTGGAACTCTTGGGGTACTTTTAAGTCTCTTAAAAGGGAAAAACTTGTATCAGTTCAGTTCCCTCACTCAGTCCTGTCTGACTCTTTGTGACCTCATGAACCATAGCACGCCAGGCCTCCCTATCCATCACCAACTCCTGGAGCTTACCCAGACTCATGTCCATTGAGTCAGTGATGCCAGCCAGCCATCTCATCCTCTGTTGTCCCCTTCTTCTCCTGCCTTCAATCTTTCCCAGGATCAGGGTCTTTTCTAATCAGTCAGATCTTCACAATAGGTGGCCAAAGTATTGGAGTTTCAGCTTCAACATCAGTCCTTCCAATGAACACCCAGGACTGATCTCCTTTAGGATGGACTGGTTGGATCTCCTTGCAGTCCAAGGGACTCTCAAGAGTCTTTCTCCAACACCACAATTCAAAAGCATCAATTCTTTGGCACTCAGCTTTCTTTATAGTCCAACTCTCACATCCATACATGACTACTGGAAAAAACCATAGCCTTGACTAGATGGACCTTTGTTGACAAAGTAATGTCTCTGCTTTTTAATATGCTGTCTAGGTTGGTCACTTTCCTTCCAAGGAATAAGCATCTTTTAATTTCATGGCTGCAATCACCATCTGCAGTGATTTTGAAGCCCCCCAAAATAAAGTCAGCCACTGTTTCCACTGTTTCCCCATCTATTTGCCATGAAGTGATGGGACCAGATGCCATGATCTTAGTTTTCTGAATGTTGAGCTTTAAACCAATTTTTTCACTCTCCTCTTTCACCTTCATCGAGAGGCTCTTTAGTTCTTCTTCACTTTCTGCCACAAGGGTGGTATCATCTGCATGTCGGAGGTTATTGATATTTCTCCCAGCAATGTTGATTCCATCTTGTGTTTCTACAAGCCCAGCATTTCTCATGGTGTACTCTGCATATAAGTTAAATAAGCAGGGTGACAATATACAGCATTGACGTGCTCCTTTTCCTATTTGGAACCAGTCTGTTGTTCCATGTCCAGTTCTAACTGTAACTGTTGCTTCCTGACGTGCATACAGGTTTCTCAAGAAGGCAGGTCAGGTGGTCTGGTATTCCCATCCCTTTCAGAATTTTCCACAGTTTATTGTGATCCACATAATCAAAGGCTTTGGCATAGTCAATAAAACAGAAATAGACGTTTTTCTGGAAATCTTTCTTTTTTGATGATCCAGCTAATGTTGGCAATTTGATCTCTGGTTCCTCTGCCTTTTCTAAACCAGCTTGAACATCTGGAAGTTCACGGTTCACGTATTGCTGAAGCCTGGCTTAGAGAATTTTGAGCATTATTTTACTAGTGTGTGAGATGAGTGCAATTGTGTGGTAGTTTAAAGTCTTTGGCATTGGCTTTCTTTGGGATTGGAATGAAAACTGACCTTTTCCAGTCCTGTGGCCACTGCTGAATTTTCCAAATTTGCTGGCATATTGAGTGCAGCACTTTCACAGCATCATCTTTCAGGATTTGGAATAGCTCAACTGGAATTCCATCACCTCCACTAGCTTTGTTCGTAGTGATGCTTTCTAAGGCCCACTTCACTTCACATTCCAGGATGTCTGGCTCTAGGTGAGTGATCACCCCATCGTGATTATCTGGGTCGTGAAGATCTTTTTTGTACAGTTCTTCTGTGTATTCTTGCCACCTCTTCTTAATATCCTCTGCTTATGTTAGGTCTATATCGTTTCTGTCCTTTATCGAGCCCATCTTTGCATGAAATGTTCCCTTGGTATCTCTAATTTTCTTGAAGAGATCTCTAGTCTTCCATTCTATTGTTTTCCTCTATTTCTTTGCACTGATCACTGAGGAAGGCTTTCTTATTTCTCCTTGCTATTCTTTGGAACTCTGCTTTCAAATGGGTATATCTTTCCTTTTCTCCTTTGCTTTTTACATGCAATGTATTTTAAAAATAAAATGAGTTTTCGCTGAGAGCTGCACTTTTATCTAGGGAGAGGTGTCTGGGTTGACATTTCATTAACTGATTTTCCTTCTGATTCCATGCGACCCATTATTAGAGCAAATAGGCCACTCCTGGCCCTTCCTCTTGGAGGATCCAGAGCCCTCCAGAAGCAGAAGGCAACTCTACTGCTCTATTAAGGAGAGGGATCCTTGATGCCACCATGAAGCATAGGTTGAACATCTATCTCTTAGCTGACCTTGTTCTCCATCTTCATTAAACTCATTAGTCTAATGAAGTCCCTGGAGGGCTTACTGGAGAGCCCATCTCCTGGGAGCTACTGGACTACCAGAGGTCAGCTTCCCAACAAAGAGCCCCCAAGGGCGTTCCAGACCATCTATCCAGAGTGGTATGATAAGACCTCCGTCCACCGGCTACGACCTTAGAACAGTGTCCAAAATACCTCCAGCTCTACCAGTTTCTGGGCAGGCATTCTCAATGTCAGTGTTATCAGAGAACTAACTGTTACAAGGCCCTCAAAGGGCCTCTTCATTGGATACTCCTTGTTCTGAAAAAGGCCTGTTTTATCACAGATTTGAGTGGGTCACCTGTGGCTGTGGAATGGCGGGATCTCACTCTCTTCCCCAGACTGCGTCTGCTTAGATGTCCTGAGCAGCCTGGCTTTGTCTTCTCTTAGATGAGTACTTGTGCTGCAACTTTAGCTGTTGGGAGATGGTGTTATTTTCAACCCTACTTTCTAAGCATCTGCCAAGAATTCCTTTGGACTTGGGTGTCTTATGGTCAGTTTAGTTGGTATTCAGCTTTTCTCTCATGAGAGCTCCTCTGTGTGCAGATAACAGTTAAGAGGTGTTAGGGTTGGCTGTAGGAAGGGGAAAGGTGGAGTCTTCTGTGTCCTGTTCTCATTTTTACATTTTTTAAAGTTCTTCCTCCAACTTAGCAAGTCTGTGTGTGATTATTGGTCTGAAGTGGGCAGGGGAATGACAGTGCCTGCTTGGGACATGGACATTTTGGCCATCATGTGGCTTAAGTAAATTTTTCTAATGAAATAAAGTTGAATGTATGTTTCAAAAAAAATCTTGCAGGAAAAAAATTGATGTTTATAAATGTCTCTCAAATGCCAACTCTCCTCCTTATTCTATTATGATTGCCCTAGTTCAGTATCTAGTTTTTCTCCTAGAGATAAGAAAGTCACTGTCCTCTAGTCTTTCTTATTATTACATTCTACCTCAATCCTGATTAACTTTTATACTACAATCAGCATTGTCTTTCTAAATCTGATCATGTCCTTCTTCTGTGGAAACTCCCTTCTTATATATAATGTGCAATAAAGGGACCAGAGATCAAATTGCCAACATCCGCTGGATCATGGAAAAAGCAAGAGAGTTCCAGAAAAACATCTATTTCTGCTTTATTGACTATGCCAAAGCCTTTGACTATGTGGATCACAATAAACTGTGGAAAATTCTGAAAGAGATGGGAATACCAGACCACCTGATATGCCTCTTGAGAAACCTATATGCAGGTCAGGAAGCAACAGTTAGAACTGGATGGAACAGCAGACTGGTTCCAAATAGGAAAAGGAGTACGTCAAGGCTGTATATTGTCACCCTGCTCATTTAACTTATATGCAGAGTACATCATGAGAAATGCTGGGCTGGAAGAAGCACAAGCTGGAATCAAGATTACCAGGAGAAATATCAATAACTTCAGATATGCAGATGACACCACCCTTGTGGCAGAAAGTGAAGAGGAACTAAAAAGCCTCTTGATGAAAGTAAAAGAGGAGAGTGAAAAGTTGGCTTAAACTCAACATTCAGAAAACGAAGATCATGGCATCCAGTCCCATCACTTCATGGGAAATAGATGGGGAAACAGTGGAAACAGTGTCAGACTTTATTTTGGGGGGCTCCAAAATCACTGCAGATGGTGACTGCAGCCATGAAATTAAAAGACATTTACTCCTTGGAAGAAAAGTTATGACCAACCTAGATAGCATATTGAAAAGCAGAGGCATTACTTTGCCAACAAAGGTCCATTCTAGTCAAGGCTATGGTTTTTCCAATGGTCATGTATGGATGTGAGAGTTGGACTGTAAAGAAAGCTGAGCACTGAAGAATTGATGCTTTTGAACTGTGATGTTGGAGAAGACTCTTGAGAGTCCCTTGGACTGCAAGGAGATCCAACCAGTCCATTCTGAAGGAGATCAGCCCTGCGTGATCATTTGGAAGGAATGATGCTAACGCTGAAAGTCCAGTATTTTGGCCACCTCATGTGAAGAGTTGACTCATTGGAAAAGACTCTGATGCTGGGAGGGATTGGGGGCAGGAGGAAAAGGCGATGACAGAGGATGAGATGGCTGGATGGCATCACTGACTCCATGGACATGAGTTTGAGTGAACTCCGGGAGATGGTGATGGACAGGGAGGCCTGGCGTGCTGCGATTCATGGGGTTGCAAAGAGTCGGACACAACTGAGCGACTGAACTGACTAACTGACTGAACTCTCCTCAGCTTAGAAATCTTTCATGGGTGGACCTGGTACTTGGCCCCATCATTTCTCAGTCTTACCCATCCCAGGCATCCCGTTGGTCAAACACACTGAAGCTCTTGCCACACTTGAGAATTGCCATAGTCCTTCATGACTATATATCTTTGCGAGCTGTGCCTTCTGCCTGGGATGTCCCACTCATGCCCCTCAAAGTTGTGTCAATCTTTTAATATTTTTTCCTTTGAATATCCTCAGAGTGCTTTGTAGATGGATATCTAGATACAGGATCAAGTCCTAGGTCTTTATTTTCACTTTACCTTTTTTTGGCCATGTGGGAATCTTAGTTCCCCAACCAGGGATAGAACTTGGGCCCTAGCAGTGAAAGTCCTAACCATGGGACCACAAGGGAATTCCCCAGAGGTGGATCTTTTCCTATTCTGTTTTTGAGGTGTAGGTCTGGCTGCCAGCATTCGGGAAGCCTAGGGCAGTAACCCTTCAGCATATAGATTGTTTATGTCATCCCTCTGTGACCTCCTTCCACTGTGCTTTTTCAGAGGCTTTCGGTTTGCATTTTCTGTGACAGATGTTCCATCTTCTTCCAAGATGCAGGAGTGGTATGTGCTCCAGCCCTCCTACCCACTTTCATAAATACTCTTTGGCTCCAATTCCTGTCTTTTATGGGATTCTGCAGTAGTTGGTCATGGGTCATATTTGTTCTTCATTTGAACCCACTCAAAGTTTCCAGATCTGATACATTGGTTATCATCCATTAATTCGCTTTCCGTATTCCAAAATTTTGTTAACTCTCATTGGCTGCTGTATTCATTCTATTTCTGTTGTCCTGTGGATCATTCACTTTTTATTTATTAATCGTTCTTTTTTAGTTCATTTATATTAGTATTTTCATATCTTGAATCTTGTTTGTTCAGTCTACCATGCTTAGTCAGAATCCATGCCGTAGTTGTCTAATTTTTCTCCTTGGCATATATTTATTTATTTTTAAGGGGATATGTGAGCATCAGAGAATAACAGTGACTAATTCATAGCATCTAACTATTGGGACAAGGAGCTTTTGAAATCCAGGCTTTGGCAAGTCTTTTGAGTGCCATCATTCATCACACCCCCACATGTACACTGTTATTCAGTCACATCAACCAACCTGTAGTTTGCTGTTTTGATGTTATTTTCTAAGAACAGTTGTTGGTTATGTTCTCTGGGTTTGGAATCCTGTTTGTCTAGGGTAGATCTCTCACTCTTTTTCTAAAAAAGAGATTTATTTATTTTTGGCTGTGGTGGGTCTTCATTGCTGCATGAGAGCTTTCTCTAGTTGCAGCAAGTGGGCGCTACTTTTGATGCGGTTCTTGGGTTTCTCATTGCAGTGACTTTCATTGTGGAGAACGGGCTCTAGGCACTCATGGGCTAGAAACAGCACATGGGTTCAGCAGTTTCAGTTCACAGGCTCTAGAGCGCTGGCTCAGTGGTTGTAGTGCCCGGGCCTAGTTGTGGGATCTTCCCGACCAGGGATTGCTTGTGTTGTAAGGCTAATTCTTAACCACTAGACCACCAGGAAAGCCCTCTCACTCTTAAATTTGATTTAAGTGCCTTTTATTTTGGAAGCACTTCCCTATCCAATCCCAGAGAGTGATTCATACACTCTTTGCTGCTGCTGCTGCTAAGTCATTTCAGTTGTGTCTGACTCTGTGCGACCCCATAGACGGCAGCCCACCAGGCTCCAACATCCCTGGGATTCTCCAGGCAAGAACACTGGAGTGGGTTGCCATTTCCTTCTCCAATTGCTGGGTTCTTACAATGCCTTTACCTTCTTAATGATAAGAGTTATTGGTGTATCATAATATAAGGTCTATATTTATCCCTACTGTTATCCTCCTTACCTGTACTACAAAGTAGCACTCAATACTCATTTGTTGAGTTGACGATGACCTGGAACTCTACTCATGGAAGTGATCTGCTTTCCTTCCTTTGGGAAGTCTCTCTTACCATGGGTGCTTTCTTCACAGTTGCAGCCACTCTGTGGAGTCTAGTAATCAGGTAATAATCCACAGAGAGTACACATACCTGTGAAATATGCGGTTAATGGGGTCAAGTTCGTGTTATTCATTGTGGCACAGGACAGCTTGATGAGCCTGGCAAACATGCTGTAGAAATTCTCAAGTCTATATACTGCAGGTGAGAAACATTTGATGATGAAACAAGTGGCTAATTGTTGAGAATTGGTTGATTATTAAAGCAGTAGCCTCTTGTTCATTCTGTTATGCAAATAGGGAACACAGCTAAAAATATCACGAGTGCTCTGAAAAAGCCATTCCCAAAAAAGGCAATTAGCTTGAACACCTGGAAGCATATTTTATCAGGATATGTATTTACTAATATTTTTTTAATTTAAAATTTTTTATTTTATTTTTAAACTTTACATAATTGTATCAGTTTTGCCAAATATCAAAATGAATCCACCACAGTATATTTGAGTAACATTGAGTCACAATTTTTAACTTGGGGTAATGTCACTCATGGGACTTCCCAGGTGGCACAGTGATAAAGAATCTGCTGGTCAATGCAGGAGATTCAAGAGACAAGGGTTTGATCCCTGGGTCAGGAAGATCTTCTGGAGAAGGAAATGGCAACCCACTCTAGCCTGGAAAATTCCATGGACTGAGGAACCTGGTGGGCTACATGGGTCGAAAAGAGACACAACTGAGTGACTGAGCACACACACACAATGTCACTCAAATTCACAAAGTAGGGAAATGTCTTTAGGTAGATATTTCTCTAAGCATTTCCTCTTTCCCTCTTTGTCCCCACAACTTCAAGCACATGCTTAGAAAACTTAGATGTATAATTTCAAGGACCCAGGAGGGGAAATAGAGAGGCAACACAGTAAATCATAAGAAGCATAGGCTCTGGATTTAGGTTGCCTCACTTTGAGGCCCATCTTCAATGGTACCAAGTGTATGACCTTCTTCAAGGTCATACACTTAGTACCCTTATGTATCTCATTTGTAAAACAGGATTAGGAAGATATATCTTAGTGTTGTAGGATTAAATGAGGTAATACTTATAAATCTCTTACAGAAATGCTTAGCATGTCCTATGCAGCCAATTATTGTTGTTATTCCCATATTGTCTTGAGGTTATATATCAGTATTGATCTTTTTTCTAGGTGCTAGATGCTAAATTTTCATTTTTCCCCATAATTCTTTATGTCACTGGTATGACCTATATTCATACCAGTGACATAAAGGATTAGTGCCAAGATCCCCTGTGTGTTTTGATGAATGCTTCTTAGTATTTGTAATCTCTACCTCCATTCTAGGCTCCAACTTTTAGCTCTCACTGAAGAAAGGGAGTGTCTGTGGCTGATGAAGGAATGTGTCCTTGGGTCAGTATCTTACTTAATTCCTATATCATGTGTTTTGTTTTTTGTAGGGCACACTCTCTGAAACTGAACTTATAGGAATCTCAAACAGAAAAGCAGAAGTTATTAATTTGTCAACAAACAGTAACTGTTGATCAAATATCTGAAGTAGTAGTGATGTTATAAAATCACTCACACATACTCTTTATTAAAAAAAAAAATTTATTGGATTTACAATGGGTTTCTGCTGTATATCCTAATGAGTCAGTTTTTATATATATATACATATACACATACACACACATATATCCTTATACACACATGTATATACACATAGATCTACTCTTTTAGATTCTTTTTCCATATAGGCTGTTTTACATTATTGAGATACTGAGTAGAGTTCTTCTGTGTTATACAGTAGGTTCCTATTAGTTATCTATTTTCTGTGTGTAGTAGCATCCACACATATTCTTTTTTAAAAATTTATTTTTAATTGGAGGATAATTACTTTACAATATTGTATTGGTTTATGCCACCTATCAACATGAATCAGCCATAGGTGTCACACATACTCCTTTTTTTTTTTAAAGAATTTAAATTTATTTACTTTGGCCATGCTGGATCTTCATTGCTGAACATGGGCATTCTCTAGGTGCTACTCTGTAGTTGTGGTGCTCGGGTTTCTCACTGAAGTTGCTTCTCTTGTTGTGGAGCATGGGCTCTAGGGTGTGAGGGCTTCAGTAGTTGCAGCGCATGGGATCAGTAATTGTGGTGCATGGGCTTAACTGCTTCCAAGGCGTGTGGGATCTTCCCAGAGCAGGGATTGAACCCATGTCCCCTGCATTGGCAAGTGGATTCTTTACCACTGAGCCACCAGGGAAGTCCCACATGTATTCTTTTTTATTAATTAATTAATTTACTTTTTTAACTTTACAATATTGTATAGGTTTTGCCATACATCACCATGCATCTGCCACAGGTGTACATGTGTTCCCCATCCTGAACCCCCCTCCCACCTCCCTCCCCATACCATCCCTCTGGGTCATCCCAGTGCACCAGCCCCAAGCTTCCTGTATTGTGCATTGAACCTGGACTGGCGATTCATTTCTTATATGATATTATATATGTTTTAATGCCATTCTCCCAATCATCGCCCCCCACCTCCCTCTCCCACAGAGTCCAAAAGACTGTTCTGTACATCTGTGTCTCTTTTGCTGTCTCACATACAGGGTTGTCGTTACCATCTTTCTAAATTCCATATATATGCGTTAGTATACTGTATTGGTGTTTTTCTTTCTGGGTTACTTCACTCTGTATAATAGGCTCCAGTTTCATCCACCTCATTAGAACTGATTCAAATGTATTCTTTTTAATGGCTGAGTAATACTCCATTGTGTATATGTACCACTGCTTTCTTAACCATTCATCCGCTGATGGACATCTAGGTTGCTTCCATGTCCTGGCTATTATAAACAGTGCTGCAATGAACATTGGGGTACACATGTCTCTTTCAATTCTGGTTTCCTCGGTGTGTATGACCAGCAGTGGGATTGCTGGGTCATAAGGCAGTTCCATTTCCAGTTTTTTAAGGAATCTCCACACTGTTCTCTATAGTGGCTGTACTAGTTTGCATTCCCACCAACAGTGTAAGAGGGTTCCCTTTTCTCCACACCCTCTCCAGCATTTATTGCTTGTAGACTTTTGGATCGCAGCCATTCTGACTGGCGTGAAATGGTACCTCATTGTGGTTTTGATTTGCATTTCTCTGATAATGAGTGATGTTGAGCATCTTTTCATGTGTTTGTTAGCCAACTGTATGTCTTCTTTGGAGAAATGTCTATTTAGTTCTTTGGCCCATTTTTTGACTGGGTCGTTTATTTTTCTGGAATTGAGCTGTAGGAGTTGTTTGTATATTTTTGAGATTAGTTGTTTGTCAGTTGCTTCATTTGCTATTATTTTCTCCCATTCTGAAGGTTGTCTTTTCACCTTGCTTATAGTTTCCTTTGTTGTGCAGAAGCTTTTAAGTTTAATTAGATCCCATTTGTTTATTTTTGCTTTTATTTCCAATATTCTGGGAGGTGGGTCATAGAGGATCCTGCTGTGATGTATGTCGGAGAGTGTTTTGCCTATGTTCTCCTCTAAGAGTTTTATAGTTTCTGGTCTTATGTTTAGATCTGTAATCCATTTTGAGTTTGTTTTTGTGTATGGTGTTAGAAAGTGTTCTAGCTTCATTCTTTTACAAGTGGTTGACCAGTTTCCCCAGCACTACTTGTTAAAGAAATTGTCTTTTCTCCATTGTATATCCTTGCCTCCTTTGTATATCCTTGCCTCCTTTGTCAAAGATAAGGTGTCCATAGGTGTGTGGGTTTATCTCTGGGCTTTCTATTTTGTTCCATTGATCTATATTTCTATCTTTGTGCTAGTACCATACTGTCTTGATGACTGTGGCTTTGTAGTAGAGCCTGAAATCAGGCAGGTTGATTCCTCCAGTTCCATTCTTCTTAAGATAGCTTTCGCTATTCGAGTTTTTTTGTATTTAAATACAAATTATGAAATTATTTGTTCTAGCTCTGTGAAAAATACCGTTGGTAGCTTACTGTTGATAGGGATTGCATTGAATCTATAGATTGCTTTGGGTAGTATACTCATTTTCACTATATTGAGTCTTCCGATCCATGAACATGGTATATTTCTCCATCTATTAGTGTACTCTTTGATTTCTTTCTTTCAAGAAAGTCAACACAGCCTATGCTGCTGCTGCTGCTGCTAAGTCGCTTCAGTCGTGTCCGACTCTGTGCGACCCCATAGACGGAAGCCCACCAGGCTCCCCCGTCCCTTGGGATTCTCCAGGCAAGAACAATGGAGTGGGTTGCCATTTCCTTCTGTATTCTTGATATGTGGTATGAGATGTCATGGATTTGAGCTGGAATAGTATTTCATATGTAAATAGAAGCTACTCACAGCCTTGAGAATAATTTGTTTTCTTAATCAATATAACCTCTCATCTCCTTTTCACTTATAGTACACTTTGCTCAGTAATATTGCCTTTCATATATAGTATGAAAGCAAATTTCAACTCTGTCTTGATAAATTATGATACAGTACAAATTAGTGCATGTATTTCTGCATATGCAAATGATATTTATTAAAAAAGGTGATAACCTGTGGAGATTTCTGTTTGTAGATGAAAATACTAAGCTGCTATTAAAAAAAATTGTATTGTACCAAAAATAAGCCTTTAAAGCTAATATTACTGAAGGAACCAGGAGATGTCACATTGGTCAGCAGGATATATAATTATGAATAGACTCACAGAACAAACACTTTAACAGAATAAGTCCATTAAGTAAATGTGACTTCCCTTTGAGAATTTTTTTCTGAATGAAATGACCAGGTCTATTAGGGGAAGTTTAAATACCTCACTAAGACTTTCAAAACTCTTTGGAAATATTTTCAAACGTAACTATTGAATTAGTCCCTGTGAACTTGGAATAATGTTTTATAATGTAGAGAGAATTGGCTTAGAGGCAGAGGATAAATAGTAGGGAGATACAGATACTTCTTGAGGTAAAGAATATTAATAGTGTTCTGTGCTAAGGTTTAGAGGAAGGGAGTGAATGGGTGTGTGTACCCAAGAGCAAAGAAACGTAGTTGTTTCCAAAAGCTGACTAAGTAGCTGTTGAGCCATGTTTCATTGTTGGGAAAGCAGTGCTCAGAGAGTCAGCAACCCTCAGGTACTCCTGTGTGATGATCAGCGGTGCTTGGAATCAGTTGTCCCTACTTGGAGACTCACTCCATGGTCAGTAGACCTTGGAAGTGTGTACCAAACAGTAAAATTCATTTTAGCTTTACCCTGCAGGAAAGAAACTTATTAAAATAAAATACATTTGGCCCATCAAAGAATCTACATGTGACCTAGGGAGGCTGGTTCAGCCACTGCACAACCAGAAATGGTACTCAGGCCAGACCTTGGTGGCTACCCCAGCAAAGACACCAAGTTTGCCTCCACCTGGTGTGAGTGTCACATTTTGTTCTGGACATTGCAACTTCCAAGGATGATACTGGACCGGGTCCCAGAAGTTTTGGGTTTTCTGACCCTGAAAACCCAGGTACTTCTGCTGCCACGCTTACAGAAAGATGCATGTTACATCTGTGTCTGTTTTCTCACATCACCGGCTTCCCAGACTAAAGTCTCGTGTGGGTACATTGCATAACTTTACCCTGGTGCAAGCAGAGACAACAGTCAGTATGTGTGAGAATGTTCAAAAGAGTAATGTTCAAATGAGTGCTGCATTACCACAGACAAGACAAGTATTCACCATACCCCCAGAAGTGGTAGATGGTATAAGAGAGAAGTGTTACCAGCTTTGTGTTCCAATCATTTAATTAATTTAACTTAATATCAACCATTTAATTAATATAACCATGTAATTAATATCATTTAATTCATATCAGTAATTTAATTAAATGCTATTTGCATTTATAATACAGTAGTAATAAAATGTTGTAGTATGTATTTTAGGTTAGATCTATAGTGCTGTGGATGGAAAAAGCATATATCAAAGCTACAAAAATGGTTGGAGGAACTTCCCCGGTGGTTCAGTGGTTAAGACTTGCCTTCTAATTCAGGGGGCAGGTTCAATTCCACATGTCTTGTGGCCAAAAAAACCGAGGCATAAAACAGAATCAATATTGTAACAAATTCAATAAAAATTTTTAAAAAATGGCCCACGTCAGAAAAATCTTAATAAAATGGTTAGTCACTCAACCCTAAAATCTCAATATATTAGAATGAAAGATTAAAGGTCATTAAAAGATGAATATGAACACATAGTTTATAGTAATGAGCTTACTGCCCTTATTTAGATAAACTTGACATTTTTCTCCTTTACTTTTCATTGAACTATGTGCATATTGTTACCATGGCAATTGTAACACTTTATTTCATTTTTCCCCTCACATATCTGTCTCTAGTTTGTTTTGTATAGGGTCTAGTACTGGCACACGTTAAGAAATGAAAACATCTAAACTAATGGTATCAGAGTGCAAACAGGGATGTCTGGGGTGTGCTTATCCCTTTTTTGAGACATACTATGACTCAGCTGGTAAAGAATCTGCCTGCAGTGCAGGAGATCTGGGTTCAATCCCTTGGTCAGGAAGATGCCCTGACTCCCCATAGACAGAGGAGCCTGGCGAGCTCCAGTCCATGGGGTTACAAAGAGTCAGACGTGACTGAACAACTAAGCACATGAGTATCAATAGTGTTTTTTCCAAAGGTACATTTTGGTTTTATGATCATTGAGAAACACAGATGAGGCCATGCAGTGGCCATGGACAGGACCAAAGCAAAGTGAAGGCAAGTACCCTGTATGACAGTTAGGATTTAGGTGAGGGAGAGATGGGCATATGTGGATCAGCCAAGAGAGACTCATTCCTTTGCTTTGTTTTGCCTTTGATCGGATGACTGGTGGAACAGTTATTTACTTAAGGGTAGGGTAAAGTTGCCAACATCCACTGGATAATCGAAAAAGCAAGAGAGTTCCAGAAAAACATCTATTTCTGCTTTATTGACTATGCCAAAGCCTTTGACTGTGTGGATCACAATAAACTATGGAAAATTCTGAAAGAGATGGAAATACCAGACCACCTGACCTGCCTTGTTGAGAAACCTGTATGTAGGTCAGGAAGCAACAGTTAGAACTGGATGTGGAACAACAGACTGGTTCCAAATAGGAAAAGGAGTACGTCAAGGCTGTATATTGTCACCCTGCTTATTTAACTTATATGCAGAGTACATCATGAGAAACGCTGGGCTGGCTGGAAGAAGCACAAGCTGGAATCAAGATTGCCAGGAGAAATATCAATAACCTCAGATATGCAAATGACATCACCTTTATGGCAGAAAGTGAAGAAGAACTAAAGAGCCTTTAGATGAAGGTGAAAGAGGAGAGTGAAAAAGTTGGCTTAAAGCTCAACATTCAGAAAACTAAGATCATGGCATCCGGTCCCATCACTTCATGGGAAATAGATGGGGAAACAGTGGAAACAGTGTCAGACTTTATTTTTTGGGACTCCAAAATCACTGCAGATGGTGATTGCAGCCATGAAATGGCACTTACTCCTTGGAAGGAAAGTTATGACCAACCTAGACAGCATATTCAAAAGCAGAGACATTACTTTGCTAACAAAGGTCAGTCTAGTCAAGGCTATGGTTTTTCCAGTAGTCATGTACGGATGTGAGAGTTGGACTACAAAGAAAGCTGAGCACCAAAGAATTGATGCTTTTGAACTGTGGTGTTGGAGAAGACTCTTGAGAGTCCCTTGGTGTGCCAGGAGATCCAACCAGTCCATCCTAAAGGAGATCAATCCTCTGTGTTCATTGGAAGCACTGATATTGAAGCTGAAACTCTAATACTTTGACCACCTGATGCAAAGAGCTGACTCATTTGAAAAGACCCTGATGTTGGGAAAGATTGAGAGCAGGAGGAGAAGGGGATGACAGAGGATGAGATGGTTGGATGGCATCACCAACTCAATGGACATGAGTTTGGGTAAACTCTGGGAGTTGGTGATGGATAGGGAGGCCTGGCGTGCTGCGATTCATGGGGTCGCAAAGAGTCAGACACGACTGAGCGACTGAACTGAACTGATTATAATATCAGTATTAGATGGTAATGATAACCCTAATTACCATCTAATACAATATGAAGTTGTACTATTATTGACTGTATTCCCTGTGCTATACATTATATCCCTGTAAGTTATTAATTTTGAAACTGTTAATTTGTATCCCTTCATCTTTCTATTTTACCCATCCTCTCCCCTCTACTCCCCTATGGCAACCAGCAGTTTTTCTCTATGAGCCTGTTTCTGTTTTGTTTTGTTCATTTGTTTTTTAGATTCCACGTATAAATGGAATCATATGGTATTTGCCTTTTTCTGTTTGACTTACTTCACTGAGTATAATACCTTCTAGATCCATGTATATTGTTGCAGATGGCAAGATTTCATTCTTATTATGGCTGAATAAAACTCCATTGTGTATAATATACCACAGCCCTCTTTACCCATTCATGGACACTTTGTTCACTTATCTGGGCTATTGTAAATAATGCTGCAATGAACATAAAGATTCATATCTTTTCAAATTAGTGTTTTTGTTTTTTTTCTGGATACATATCCAGAAGTAGAATTGCTGGATTGTTTGGAGGTTCTATTTTTAGTTTTTTGAGGAGCCTCTATACTGTTTTCCATAATGAATATAGCAATTTGCATTCCCACCAACAGTATACTATGGTTCCCTTTTCTACATATCCTCACCAACACTTATTTGTTGTCTTTTGGTAATAGCCATTTTAACAGATGTGAGGTGATGTCTCATTATGATTTTGATTCACTATTGCCTGATTATGAGTGATGCTGAAATATCTTCATGTCTTTTGGCCAACTACCAGTCTTCTTTGGAAAAATGCCTGCCTATTCGATCAGGTGGTTGTGTTTTGTCGTCGTTGAGTTGTATGAGTTTTTTGTATATTTTGAATATTAGCCATTTATCAGGTATATTATTTGCAAATATCTTCTCCCATTCAGTAGGCTACCTTTTAATTTTCTTGATAGTTTCCTTCAGTGTGTAAAAGCTTTTTAATTCAATGTAATCCCATTTGTTAATTGTAGCTTTTGTTTTGCTTGCTGGAGGAGCCACATCCAAAAAGAATATCACTAAGACCAATGTCAAAGAGTGTACTGCCTGTGTTTACTTCTAGGAGTTTTATGGCTTGAAGTCTTACATAAGTCTTTAACCCTTTTTAGTTTATTTTTATATATGGTTTGAGAAAGTCATCCCATTTCATGCTTTTGCATGTGACTGTCCAGTTCCCCCAACACCATTTATTGAAGAGGCTGTTATTTATTGAACACTCTCTCTTCTTAAAGAGAGTGTATGTTTGTGCCTCCTTTTGAGTAATTTGTAGCCTCATATGTAATTGACCAAATACATGTGGATTAACTTCTGGGCTTTCCATTCTGTTCAGTTGATATATGTGCTTGTTTTTGTGGCTGTATCATAATGTTTTGAGGACCATATCTTTGTAGTATAGTTTGAAATTAGGGCGTGTGCTACCTCTAGTTTTGTTCTTCTTTCTCAAGATTCTTTTTGCTGTTCAGAGGCTTTTGTGTCTCTATATAAATTTCAGATTGATTTATACTAGATGTGTGAAAAATGCCATTGGTATTTTGATAGAGATTACACCAAATCTGTAGATTGCCTTGGGTAGTTATGGTCACTTTAACAAATGACCATGATTCTTCCAATTCATGGATGTGGTATATCTTTCCATTTGTTTGTGTCTTCTTCAGTTTCTTTTTATCAATGTCTTACAGTTTTCCAAGTATTTGTCTTTTACCTAAGTTATTTCATGCTTTTTGATTTGTGGCATAATGCTTTATGCCATTGTAAATGGGATTTTAAAAAATTTCTCTTTTTGATAGTTCAGTATTAGTGTATAGAAAGGCAACAGATTTCTGTATTAACTTTGTATCTTATGACTTCATTTAATTCATTTATTAGTTCTAAAACTTTTCTGGTGGTCTTTTGGTGACATTTTCATATATACTGTCCTGTCGTCTGCAATGTGACAATTTTACTTAATCCTTTATAATTTGGGTTCCTTTTATTTCTTATCTTATTGCTCTGGCTAGGACATCCAATTCTGTGTTGAATGTAAGTGGTGAGAATGAATTCTTGACAAGAATTCTTGTCTTGTTCCTCATCTTAGAAGAAATGCTTTTAGCTTCTCAGCATTGAGTTTGATGTTGGTGTAGGTTTGTCTCCTCTGGCCTTTCTTTTTTTATATTTTATTTCAAAATAAATATCTCTAAAGTGATATATGTAACCTTTCTTATGCTATATCCTCTCTATACCCACTTTGAGTGTTTCTTATCATAAATGGATATAGTCTCTTTTTATATGTCATTAATGTCTATGTATTTGCTAAATATGCTCATTCACAAACACTACGTTAATTAGGATCATACCTAATAAACCCTTTTTATATCAAAATATACTAAAAGCATATATAAATGTTTCAAAATATGCCCATAGCATATTCCAATCTCATATGCTATTTTTTGAAGTATAATTTTTTCCTGGTGCTACAGTATTCCATTTTAATGAGAGATAGAAATTCATTTTATCAATTTAGTGTAGGTGGACATTTATGTTTTTTCAATTTGTTATTAACTTTCATTAAACAACCTTATAAATAATTCAGTGTTCATCCTAGAAACGGGATTGGTGAATGGAAAGGTATGGATATTTGTATATTTTAAAGGATATAACTATATCATCTGTATCTATATTACTTTTCTTTTTCCCACCAGCTGCTTATGTGAGTAGGGTGATTTCCTTACACTCTCATTAATTAAATTCTCAGCTAGACTGGTGAATTACAGAAATTCTTTGACTTTTAATTTATTGGCCACAGATATTTTTATTTTTACCACTTTGATGAATTATTCTTTCACATTGTTTCCAAAATGCTAATTTCTGGGCTCAAGGTTAGAAGTGAGTTCCAGCCTTGATTCTGCTAATAACTAACTATGGGAACTTGATAAAATTAACATTTCAGGGCCTCTCTTTTAAAATCTAGATTGTCTCAAATATATTTTGGTACTGCTATCAGTTTGATATATTCAAAAAGAAAATTTGATGTGTGATACCATTATTTTCACTTGGGAGTAGCATCCCTCGGTCTTGAGGGAAATGTCATTTCTTGTTTTGTGGGGGCAGGGCCAACTTTTTGACTGATAGGTGAATTTCATCAGGAGAGAATGTAATAGTTCTAGCAGAACCGATTGTGCTTCACTGAGTTGTGTGTAAGCCTATAGTTTATGGTTTAGTGTTTACTAGTACTCTTGCCTGGAAAATCCCATGGGCGGAGGAGCCTGGTAGGCTGCAGTCCATCGGGTCGCTAAGAGTCGGGCACGACTGAGTGACTTCACTTTCACTTTTCACTTTCATGCATTGGAGAAGGAAATGGCAACCCACTCCAGTGATCTTGCCTGGACAATCCCAGGGATGGGGGAGCCTGGTGGGCTGCCGTCTATGGGGTTGCACTGAATCGGACACGACTGAAGCGACTTAGCAGCAGCAGCAGTATATTACTGACAAGCTCTCCTGTACTTTTAGTCTTACTTATGGTTAACATTTTTTGAGTGGAGAAACTCAGTAGGTATTTTCCAATTATGGAAAAGTGAGTGAGTGATCTCAAGTGATTGGTAAAATGATCTTCCCATCTCAAAGGGTGTTTTGAAAAACAAATGAAATAATATATAGGAAAATATTTCATTGTGGAATGAATATTTATTAAATATATTAAAACATATTTAATTATTACATTATGGAATGTAATGCAAATATAAACTGTTCTTGGTCCAAATATTGTCATCATAGTTAATTTGTGGTAGTTTTCAATGTTGAGTGAATATGAGAAGTGGCGTGTTCTACATAAACTAATTTCCTCCAGGTTGACTGTGGTCATGAGCTTGGTATAAGCTCATGACTGGTTTCTTGCGTGCTTGTGGATATGGTTTCAGAGCTCTGTCATTAGTTCTTTGGCACGGTTAGTGACGGCGTACACAGTGACCTAAAGATGTTGTCAGAACTGGAAGCAGCAGTATGTGAGCTGCAGACAACTGCATCCTTTCATCCTGGTGCCAGTGATGAAAAAGGAGGGAAAATATGTCACCAGAAAATACTAACCAGAATGACTCATTGATCCTGAGATAGTTTTAATTTAAAATGCAGGCGGTGAGCGATGTACAATGTGGCTTATACTCATTCATGCTCATACACAGAGGAAACAACACAAGATGTGTTACCATCTTTCAACAGAAGAACAGCAAATATGTTGTTTTTTTCCCATATAGATTTTGTCTATGCCTAAGCCTAAATTCATTTAAAGTATACTAGTTACTTAATTTAATATTTTAATAATTGACTTTTCCAAACAACCTCAAAGCATGGCATTATGAGAAAATAAGAATTTTGGTGCCAAGAATGTGAAGAAGGCAATGGCAACCCACTCCAGTACTCTTGCCTGGAAAATCCCAAGGACGGAGGAGCCTTGTAGGCTGCAGTCCATGGGGTCACGAAGAGTTGGACACGACTGAACGACTTCCCTTTCACTTTTCACTTTCATGCATTGGAGAAGGCAATGGCAACCCACTCCAGTGTTCTTGCCTGGAGAATCCCAGGGACAGCAGAGCCTGGTGGGCTGCTGTCTGTGGGGTCACACAGTCAGATATGACTGAAGCAACTTAGCAGCAGCTGCAGTGCCAAGAATGAGTGAATCGTTATGGGATTATACTGGCAATATGGGAAGGCAGAAAATTAATAGGAAGCCAAGAAGCATCCCATGGACAGTTCATGGGCTATGGTCCATGGGGCCGCAAAGAGTCAGACCTGACTAAGCGACTAACACACACATACAGGGACCCTTAAGAGCTGTGCTAGTCCATCATTTGGCTTCTTGTTGATACTGAATATCATATACTTAAAGTATTTTTTTCTAGTTAAATGCTTTCTGCATAGGAAGTTTATGCACTTTTTGAATAAAGAGTATTCCAGTTGCCTTATACACTCCTTAGTGATTTTAGGATTGTGCCAATCAGTTATCCAGTATTTCAGGCAATCGGATACATTTTCCTGGCCTCATCTCAGGCTTAGGGCCAAGTTATTGGTTGAATTATTTTGTTTTGATGTGAAATAGTCTCTCAGAAGCTCCATTGCTGTGTGGGGGGATCTGCTTAAAAGAAAATCTTTGCTGAAGGAGGTTTTGGGAGGGATTGAGCAGAATGAGTGTAGTTGGTGGCCCAGATGTTACCATCACGGCACCTCATAAAGGACAGGGCCAGTATGTATTTTGGCCTGACCTTCACCTGCCCACTGACGTCAGTGTGGAGGAGTGAAGTGATGGTTATATCAGTTGTATGACTTTTCAACTTAACTGTGTTCTTTCTTCCTTAACTGAACTCCATTAACAGAGCTGCCCCTCAGTTTGCTGCTGTCAAACAGGAACCTTTTAACAATTCCAACAGTATTTCTCACTCTTATAAGCATTCCAAATATTCTACTTTTTTTAAAGAAAGCTTTTAAAAGAAAGACATTGTCTACTTACACTTTGACCTCATAGGTTTATAGCTTTTTGATATGGTAAATATTGTAAGGTATAATTAAGTACTTCATTTCAGAGAGTAACACTTGGGTACATTCATACAGCTTGTATATTTTGGACATTACATCACATGATTTTTCTGTTTAGGCTCTTTACATTAAGTTAGTGGAGAGCTCAGTGTTTACATGAGGCAAGGTGAAGACTCAAGTTTTAGGAGTTACCTGTGGAGTTAATTTTATTGGTTAGAAAGACAGTATTATACAGCTTACGCCAGCAGATGGCACTCTTACCTTTTATGCTTTTATAGAGAGCTGCTTGGGCTGGTGGTGACTTTGCTCAGCCAGATCTCAAAAACTGTTGAGGACTGCATTTCCCTATTTTAATTTGAACACAGTTTTATAGCAAAGCAATAAAGTTATTTTTACTGTTATAGAGAAAAGCAGATGAACGGACAAAACCACTTCTATAGATAGGCTGTTCAATTATTTGTTAGCATGTGAAACCGTTAAGATCCATATGGATGAAAAATGCACTTCCTCCAAATGCAAGTTCTAGATTGTATCAGTGTCTTTTCTTCCTTTTATTTATAGCTCAGAATCTTAATCTGATAAATTCAGCTGGGTGGACAATAGAATGAGAACAATGCCCCTCTTTTCCTTTGTTTTGGAAATTTCATATGATCTTGGAGTCGTAGAATTTTAGTGCTTCAAGCAATCTTAAAGAGCTCCTCTAGTTGAACAAACTTTTAGGTGAGGAAACCATGACCTATATAGGTTAAACAATTTGTCCAATCTGAGGGTAGAAACACCTGCTTTTACTTAAAAGCAGAAAATGGGCCTCTTCGAATAGCCTAATACTCTCTAATTTCATGTTCCTCTTATTGTTCTCTGATGGCCCAGAAAGCAGGAAGCTTTGGGCACTTGACCTTTTGCTAGAGATTGGTTCATTCACCATGCTTTGCCTGCCTTCAAAAAATTTGCACAGAGCAGTTAAAATTCCAAAAGTGCATCTCAGAGATAGTTAAGTGTTCAAATGAAGCCAAAAGGCGTATGTCAGGAGCAATATTTTTTCCTGTGGTAATTACTAATTTAAGGAGGGCCATGTGCATCCTTAATCAAATTTAACCAGCGAGGGGGAAATCCCTAGACCTTAGGTAACCATGTGCCGCAGGTACAAGATGTCAAAACTCTGAGTCAACTAAGTAAACTTAACTTCATGAATAGTTGCTTCCTTTGCTGTAGAGAGATTTGTAGAGCCAAGGAACATTCATAGAAGGAGTATGGGATTAGCAGGGTAAAGTTTCCAGTTAGCTTATGGCAACAGGGAACTGGAAAGCCCTTCCTGCTACAGCATGATGCTGAGAGGCAAAAAGCATCTCATTTTATTGTTCTGAATCAGCTTAAATATGGATGGCGCTGCCTGGCTAGCAGGTCATCCACACTCAAGTCGGTCCCCTTTCACCCCCTCCCCCAACTCCCTTCCCTGTGTCTCACTCAGAACAGTGGGAAGAGCCAAGGGGGCTGAAAAAACACCAGGAATATTGGACAGAGGGGCCTCTGTTCTCTGTCCTGGTCGATAGTTGCTGAAGGGTTTGCTGTTTAAGCTTGTGTGGCTTGTTTGAAGGTGACTCCCCACCTTCAAAGGTGGTTCACTGCCTCCAGGGGCAGACAGGCTTGGGCCCCTGAACTGTGCAATGTTCAGCATCCTGAAAGTCACGCAGAGGCATGGCTGCTTCTTGGATGCCGTGAGGGGCCAGTGTCTTGTGTTCCCAGCCTCCCACCTCCGCTCGAGACCATCACCCCTGGCTGCCAGTCCAGTTCTCTTCAGGGTCTGTTGGGGCAAAAACCTCCATGCCCTCCACCTCTGAGAGCATAACTTTAATTCACCCCAATGGATCTGAAACCAGAACCTTTTCTCCTGAATTGAGTTTACTAGACAAGCCATGTCTAGTAAAACAGAAATAGAGTGTTGATTTTTTCTTTTTTTTTGGCCAGTGAGTGAGTTTTTAGCAAGAAAGAGAAGATAGATTTTAGTTTCTCAATAATACGGCCTATTTCATGAGGCTACACTTTATTCTAGACACACATTTTTAGGATGGGTGATGTTTTCCCAGGAGGTAAAAGAAAAATTCAAATTCACAGAGGTTGCTGCTTCTAGTTGTTTTTCTTACCAAGTCCCTGAGCACCTGCTGGGTGAAAAATAGGTTGAGTTTAAGGGGAACAATTGTTAGATTGTGTGTTGGGGGATAAAGATGAGTTGCTTTTCCTGGAGGTATGGGCCTCATCAACTGTGTAGCTGGAGAGAATTCTTGCTGCTCAATGTTCTATGGCCCAACCTGATTTCTTATCTTCTTAGAAACTCTTGGCTGGAGTTCACACTGACTGCCTACTTACTGGAATTCACACTGACTGCCTACTTACTCCTCAGGGATCCTTGAGGATACGCTGGGCTAATGTATGCTAACTGCTTTATCCTAGTCAATAATGATACAAATAAGGACTATTAAGACATCATCTAGGCAAGTGAAACCAGTCCCCTCATCCCCTCTTTTTTTTTGTTGTTCTTGATGTATTTCCTAGACTAGGATCTGAGATAAACTACTAGAAAACTTTCCAATGAGGCAGAGGAAAAAAATCATTTCTGATACACTCCCCTACCTCCAGAAATGTTGGTATAACAGCTGAACTTGGAAGTGTGCTTCATCTTCTATGTCAGTTCGGTTATGTCGGAGAAGATTCAGGCCAGTTTGTGGAAACCGATGGTGTGTATCTCTTCCGAACATGGTGTTTGGAGCATCATGACAGTAGCTGAAAACCAGCCACAGTGGGAGTATCTGCAAGATAGCTGATTCTTAAACCCTTAGCCCACTGCAGCCTAAAAATCACTTTTGAACTGGTTTACTAAATCATTTGGGCTTCCCCTGTGGCTCAGCTGGTAAAGAATCCTCCTGCAATGCGGGAGACCTGGGTTCGATCCCTGAGTTGGAAAGATCCCCTGAAGAGGGAAAGGCTACTCACTCCAGTGTTCTGGCCTGGAGAATCCTATGGACTGTAAAGTCTATGGGATCACAAAGAGTCGGACACGACTGAGAAACACTCGCTTTACTCACTAAAAAATTTATTTTTCAAAAGTGACTGGGAAAACCAAGTGGTTTTTCTTTTCAACCTCATATGAAAAGTATCTCAGGGAGAGCTTGGGTGATTCATAATGGGAGGACTATTCATTGCCTTCCCTTCAAAATATATTGATAGTAGTAGTTTTTAAATGCTAACACTATGTTTAACAGAAGTTAATTGCCTGTGGGCCAATATAACATGACTTCTATTTCCTAAAAAGAAAAATATAAGAAAGCAAGTAAGAAAAATCTTTTGAATCAGTGTTTTAAAAAGGTATATGGAGAGATAATAAAGGAATACAATTCAGTTCTACTGCAGGTAACCTCTATTTTTAGAAAGCTATTTGTACTGTAAGGGCTTCCCTGCTGGCTCAGTGGTAAAGAATTTGCCTGCAATGCAGAAGACACAGGTTCAATCCCTGGGTCAAGAAGATCCCCTGGAGAAGGAAATGGCAACCCACTCCAGTATTCTTGCCTGGGAAATCCCATAGACAGAGGAGCCTGGTGGGCTGTAGTCCATAGGGTTGCAAAAGAGTCGGATTCGACTTAGCCACTAGAAAACAACAAATTTGTATTGTAATCTATGTTGTTTTTTTTTCTTCTTTCAGCTTCTTTTTCCCAGGTTCTATCAGAGATCTGTCCTGTTAAACCTAAATCACTTTGACAGTTATCACAGATTCTAAGGAATATTGTGCTAAACCTCAGGGGATGTCAGTGGATTAAATGGGATAATGAATTGATGGCTGCAAAACAGGGTTGAAAAAAAAATTCCCCCTTTTCCCCAAACACCTCTGTTTCCATAAACCAAATTCTGTGCTTGACTCAGTAATGTTTATCACTATCAAGTGTGGTCTTAATTTTTATTAGAGCCATGGTAAAGGACAAAATCACTGCAGATGGTGATTGCAGCCATGAAATTAAAAGATGCTTACTCCTTGGAAGAAAGGTTATGACCAACCTAGATAGCACATTGAAAAGCAGAGACAGTATTTTGCCAACAAAGGTCCATCTAGTCAAGGATATGGTTTTTCCAGTGGTCATGTATGGATGCGAGAGTTGGACTGTGAAGAAAGCTGAGCACCGAAGAATTGATGCTTTTGAACTGTGGTGTTGGAGAAGACTCTTGAGTAGTCCCTTGGACTGCAAGGAGATCCGACCAGTCCATTCTAAAGGAGATCAGCCCTGGGTGTTCTTTGGAAGAAATGATGCTAAAGCTGAAACTCCAGTGCTTTGGCCGCCTCATGTGAAGAGTTGACTCATTGGAAAAGACTGATGCTGGGAGGGATTGGGGGCAGGAGGAAAAGGGGATGACAGAGGATGAGATGGCTGGATGGCATCACCGACTCAATGGACGTGAGTTTGAGTGAACTCTGGGAGATGGTGATGGACAGGGAGGCCTGGCGTGCTGCGATTCATGAGGTTGCAAAGAGTTGGACACAACTGAGCAACTGAACTGAACTGAAAGGACAAAGAAATGGTTTTCAGTGTATTATTATCATATTTCATAGCAGGATTGCTAAACAGTTGAGGATTCTCTTAAGTCTCCAAGAAGCTCAGGTATCAAATATTATTGTTTGAAAAAGAGCAAAAAGTAAGACCTCTGTGAGAAATGAAGGCAAGTGGTGGGAGGCCTTTGTCTAGGATGTGGAACCTTGTATCATTGCTGATGCTGCCGTCTCTGTAGTTGCTGTTCATACTTCATGGACTCAGCTCCACAGCCATAGACTCACCAAGCAGTGCCTCCAAGATCCTCAAGAAGTCATCAATACAGGCTTCCAACTCCAGCAACATCTCATGCTGGCTTTATTAAAATATCTTAGCATCTGGTGTGAACCACAGATGCACTGGAGCTCTGAGCCTCAATTCAGAGAGGGAGGTGAACCGTACATGAGCTCCGCAGATGTGCGTCTCTACCTGGCTGGCTGGATTCCCTCCTTCATCTCTGCAGGAACAGTTGGTCTGGCATGGAGTCTGGCTAGAGTACAGGAACTTAACGTAACTTTATACTTCATATAGAGGCTTCTTTTCTTGTATTTTCTAGCCCTGAAATGGTTATCCAGAAGTTCACCCCCAATGACATTTCTTATATTTTAAAAACTTTTTATTGGCTGGTGCACTGGGATGACCCAGAGGGATGGTATGGGGAGGGAGGTGGGAGGGGGTTTCAGGATTGGGAATACATGGACACCCGTGGCGGATGCATGTTGATGTGTGGCAAAACCAATACAATATTGTAAAGTAAAAAAAAAAAAAATTTTAATTGGAGTGTGTGTGTGTGCCCACGCACATGCACGTGTACTCAGTTGTGTCCAACTCTTTGTGACCCCATGGATTGTAGCCCTCCAGGCTCCTCTGTGCATGGACTTTTCCAAGCAAAAATGTTGGAATGGATTGCTGTTTCCTACTCTCGGGGATTTTCTTGATCTAGGAAAATCCCAGACTCAGGATCTAACTCACATCTCCTACTTTGGCAGGCAGAGTCTACCACTGGTGCCACCTGGGAGGAGGGCATGGCAACCCACTCCAGTATTCTTGCCTGGAGAATCCCATGGACAGAGGGGCCTGGCAGGCTACAGTCCATGGGGTCCCAAAGAGTCAGACAGTACTGACAGCACTTAGCATGCACACGCAGGCCACTTGGGAAGCCCTAAAATTGCTTTATAATGTGTTGGTTTCTGCTGTATTTTTATTTATTTATATTTTATTTTGCTTGTTTATTTTTTACATTGAAGTTTAATAGCTTTACAACATTGTGTTAGTTTCTGCTGGGTTTTTTTTCCTTAACTCATATTTTATTAGGAGTGAATTTTGGGTATTTGAGGGTTAGAGTCACAAGAATAATGGAGTTTTCCTGTGAGTTTAAGCAAGTCAGATATTAAAAGTTCATGGACTTGAGCACACACTTCTAAAATCAATTTAACCCTCATACCTAATCTTACTAACCCAACCTAATATAAGAAAAATGCTCAGAATTTGACATGGGGCCACTTATAAACTAAGATCCTGGTTCCATTGTTAAGTTTCCATGTACTGGAGTTTATTTATGAAGGCAATTATTTAACAGACGTCTTTGGAGACCAAACATTTGTATATGAAACAAATCAAGAAGAATTTAAAATAATAAATAATATTTAACATTTACTGTCTACTTTTTCTGTGCCAGGAACTGTGACAAAGGCTTTCAAGGGATCATTCGTTTCTGCAAAAAATCTCACTGGATAGGAACACAAGTGGTCTACATTTGGGGTTAACCCTCTGCAGTAGAGCTATCACATTATACACACTAGTGTAAATGGGTGCTCACGGGACAGCTTCAGAGGGATCCAGGAGGGAAGATTTCCTGAAAGATGCAAATTTGGAGCCAGTTTTTGACATATGTTTCTGTGGTCTCATGCCATTGGCTATATTAACAACTCAAGCACATAGATTACAAATTTGAAAATCATTTAAAATTCTGGAAGGAATAAATGCCACATGTACTAAGAAATTTACAGGGACAAGGAAGTGGTCACTATTTTCTATCACTTTATCCCTCTAATTCATCAAAACACCACTGACAGAATGTCTGTGAACTGTCATTTCAGCTCAAATACATTTCTACCATCACTTTCCCAAGTTGTGGTTCACAAATTCCTATTAGTCACTACTTTTTTTTTTTTTTTTCTTTTTTTTTTTTTTTCCTCCAATTTTATTTTATTTTTAAACTTTACATAATTGTATTAGTTTTGCCAAATATCAAAATGAATCCGCCACAGGTATACATGTGTTCCCCATCCCGAACCCTCCTCCCTCCTCCCTCCCCATACCATCCCTCTGGGCCGTCCCAGTGCACCAGCCCCAAGCATCCAGCATCATGCATCGAACCTGGACTGGCAACTCGTTTCCCACATGATACTTTACATGTTTCATTGCCATTCTCCCAAATCTTCCCACCCTCTCCCTCTCCCACAGAATCCATAAGACCGTTCTATACATCAGTGTCTCTTTTGCTGTCTCGTACACCGGGTTATTGTTACCATCTTTCTAAATTCCATATATATGCGTTAGTATACTGTATTTATGTTTTTCCTTCTGGCTTACTTCACTCTGTATAATAGGCTCCAGTTTCATCCACCTCATTAGAACTGATTCAAATGTATTCTTTTTAATGGCTGAGTAATACTCCATTGTGTATATGTACCACAGCTTTCTTATCCATTCATCTGCTGATGGACATCTAGGTTGCTTCCATGTCTTGGCTATTATAAACAGTGCTGCGATGAACATTGGGGTACACGTGTCTCTTTCCCTTCTGGTTTTCTCAGTGTGTATGCCCAGCAGTGGGGTTGCTGGATCATAAGGCAGTTCTATTTCCAGTTTTTTAAGGAATCTCCACACTGTTCTCCATAGTGGCTGTACTAGTTTGCATTCCCACCAACAGTGTAAGAGGGTTCCCTTTTCTCCACATCCTCTCCAGCATTTATTATTTGTAGACTTTTGGATCGCAGCCATTCTGACTGGTGTGAAATGGTACCTCATAGTGGTTTTGATTTGCATTTCTCTGATAATGAGTGATGTTGTCACTACTTTTGAAGTTGGTCAACAGAATACTTTAATGATCTTAGCCCCTATCAGGGTGTCTGGCTTATCATAAGTTTTTACAGATATTGGTTGAATGAATTTCTGATAACAGATTTTCTCATATTTTTTGTCTTCAGTTCTTTTTCTTGTTTTTAAATCCACCCTGTTTTTATTAATGAAACTTTCTCACTCCAGTCTCCCTCCACCCCTCCCCTTGCAGAGGAAAAATATATAATATAGAGCCCTTCATAATAATGAGAAGAGTAGGAGGCATTACTGACAACCTTTCTGAGACTTGTGGTAAAGGCTGTTCTAAGATGGGAGACAGAAGTCTCTTAAAAGATAAAAATTTCAATTTAGACAGACGGGCTTCTTGATCCTCATTTATGTTGAAGTGGTGTGTGTTGGAAGGTTGTTCTATCTGTGGCTGCCAACTAGAATCCGTTGATGATTTGACTGTGAAAGTATTCAAAGGAGTGCCTGTAGAAGTGGTCAGGAGTTACCTAACAGATGCTTTTGACTGGACAAATACAATTCTTTTTGGACGACACTCCTGCTTTTCCCAAAGGGACATTGTCATATACTGTTTGCACAAGTGCTTCCTGTCTGTAACTTTGCCAGAACTGTGTTCTGTGTGATTCTTCTGACATACCCAAGACTCCTTGACTTGCCAACATTCAGACATCACTAATGACCTCACTAATGCCATTTTGATAAAACATTTACATCATTGCTTCTCTTATATCTTGTTCTTGACGCATATCAGAATGTCTGCTACATTTCCCCACATCCTTCATTGACCGCATATTTGTTTGATGTGTTTTTTGAGTTGTTACTGTTTTGTACTTTCAATTCCCTTTTGGCTGGAACCCAAATATTTGGTTCACCAGGCCATGAGCCTTGCACCTTGGCGAGAAAATTTCTGCTGGAGGCCTGATAATGAGGAATATTGCATATTCAGAGGTCTCCTGTAGTTCACCTCCCGGCCTCACCCGTTACTTTTTGAGAAGCGTTTTTTAAAATAAAGTCTTTAAAATAAAGACAGCTAGTTGACCTGGAGGAGTATCTGCAACTGCTGTCCTTTCTTGTACCATTTCTAGCTAGTGTCATTTCCATAACGTTTTTCTTCTATGGGTTCTTACTTGCCTATTTTCTGAAACTGGTTACTTTCCTAATAGAAATCGCTTCTGCCTTAGATTACTGTCACTTCATGGTCCCCTGGTCTTGATACTGACTTTGTTTCTTCAGATTTCTGAATGACGACTTTACCTTTTAATTGCGGTCTTACTAAATATCCTGGTTTATGCTGGTACAGTTCATTTAGGTCTAATCTATCTCAGAAATTCCCATAAAAATATTGATCTAAACTAGTAAAAATGGATTTTGTTCTTAGTTGTTCACTCAGCTGTGAGCTCTTTTGTTGTTTGCCAGGATCCTTCTTTATTAAATAGACAATCCCCACTAGCCCCCTGCCAACCAACACTCCCCCTCCCCGCTGCTGCAAAACAATGACAAAACATTAACTAGCTTTCATTACTGTTGAATATTTAATATGCAGATGTACACTCTGAGCATTTAGAGGGGTAGAGGTTCGATCCTGGGGTTGGGAAGATCTCCTGGAGAAGGGAATGGCAACCTATTTGCCATTCTTGCCTGGAGAATTCCACGGACAGAGAAGCCTGTTAGGCTATAGTCCATGGGGTTGCAAGGAGTTGAACAGGACTGTGCAATTAACACTTTAACTTTCATATACTATGTAACTTATGGTAGCCACTACAGTATCTACTTCTTTGTTACCTTATAAACCTCCCCATCCCCAGCTTTATGTATATGTGTGTGTGTGCTTAGTTGCTCAATCATGTCTGACTCTTGCAACCCCATGTACTGTAGCCCATCAGGCTCCTCTGTCCAAGGGGTTCTCCAGGCAAGAATACTGGAATGGGTTGCCATTTCCTTTTCCAGCTTTATGGGTGTATCTCAATTACTCTGCAGTGGTTTCTCATCCATGCCTTCATATTTGAATCATCTAGTGGAGAAGGCAATGGCACCCCACTCCAGTACTCTTGCCTAGAGAATCCCATGGATGGAGGAGCCTGGTTGGCTGCAGTCCATGGGGTCCCTAAGAGTTGGACACGACTGAGTGACTTCACTTTCACTTTTCACTTTCATGTATTGGAGAAGGAAATGGCAACCCACTCCAGTGTTCTTGCCTGGAGAATCCCAGGGACAGGGGAGCCTGGTGGGCTGCCGTCTCTGGGGTCGCACAGAGTTGGACACGACTGAAGCGACTTAGCAGCAGCAGCAGTGTGTGTTAAAAAAATGCTCCAACCCCCTTCCCTTCCAGATGGGAACTGGGTGTTTTTATTTTTATTTTATTTATTGATATTTAATTTTATTTTTTGGCTTTTTTTTTTTTTTCCTGGCTGCCCCGCATGATGTCACGTGGGACGTTTGTTCCCTGACTAGGGATTGAACCCTTACCCCCTGCAATGGATGCACGTAACCTTAACCGCTGGACTTCCAGGGAAGTCCCAGAACTGGGTGTTTTTAAAATACTTCCTGCTGCTGCTAAGTTGCTTCAGTCGTGTCCAACTCTGTGCGACTCCATAGACGGCAGCCCACCAGGCTCCCCCGTCCCTGGGATTCTCCAGGCAAGAATACTGGAGTGGGTTGCCATTTCCTTCTCCAATGCATGAAAGTGAAAAGTGAAAGTGAAGTCGCTCAGTCGTGCCCAACTCTTAGCGACCCCATGGACTGCAGCCTACCAGGCTCCTCCGTCCATGGGATTTTCCAGGCAAGAGTACTGGAGTGGGGTGCCATTGCCTTCTCTGAAAATACTTCCTAGATGATTCTAAAGTCCAGTTGTAATGGAGAACTGTAAAGTCAGTCAGTGTGGTGACATTTCCCCTGGTGGCTGTTAGTAGTTTACTATTAGGCGAGGATGCATATTCACAATTAAGGGCAAAGTTAAGGAGGAAATATGTGGCCGCAGTTGCTGCCAGTTGTCATCTCATGATCAGCCTTAGGATGAAGTTGATACTTTGGACAATAAAGCAGAGAAAGTGATCTTTAATGACACCTTGAAGCCATTGAATCAATTAACTCTGAAACTTGCTGTGCCTTTGGACTTCTTCTTATGTGAGAAAATAAACACTTAAGCTAAGGAAACTCAGATCAAGAGGTTAGATGACTCATGGAAGAAACTGAAATCCAAATCTTACAATTCAGTGTTCTTTCTGCGTAATCTCTGAAGATACTTCTTCAGAAACTAATGAATATTAAAGAAATAAGAAAACAGAATCTATTCCCAAGAAAGTCACAATCTCTTTGAGGGAGATAAAGTTGTTGGAAACCTTGTCAAACAATCATCGTAACGAACTCTGATAGCATGTTAGTTTACAAAGAATTTTTGACATCTCTTGTCCCTTTTAATCCCCTCAAACTGTTAGGTAGGATAGTATTATACCTACTTCATAACTGAGAAGATTGAGGCCTGGAGAGGATGTATTATTTACCCAAGATGATCCTAAAGGAAATCAACCCTGAGTATTCATTGGAAGGACTGATGCTGAAGCTGAAGCTCCAATACTTTGGCCACTTCGATTAGAAGAGCTGACTCATTGGAAAAGACCCTGATGCTGGGAAAGATTGAGGGCAGGAGGGGAAGGGGGAGACAAAGGACAAGATGGTTGGAGGCATCACCAATTCAAAGGACTTGAGTTTGAGCAAACTCCGGGAGATAGTGAAGGACAGGGAAGCCTGGTGTACTGCAGTTCATGGGATAACAAAGAGTCGGACACAATGTAGACACTGAACAACAACAAGGTGATCCAGGTGGTCACTGCTAGGAGCTGAAGCCGGGTCTTCAGACTCAAAATCCAGTGTCCTTTTTGCTGTACCTCTAGCTGTGAATGGTCTCTATGTTTTGGAATTCCATCATCTCTTCCTTTCCTGGATATGGGGATGCAGGGATTCAGGAGAGAGTAGAGTTATCCTTTCCATGGGGCAACAGTGACTTGGCATACACAGCTGTCTGATCCGTATGGGATGTGGTAGACTTCTGATTTCTGAAAAGAGGATGGAGATCATCGAAATTATTGAGTTCAGGGGAAGAAAGTTTTGTCTTGGGAGATAAGAGTCTGGAATTTCTGGGGAGAGTTTCATCTGAGTTAAATGGCTCAAGATTATTCATCAATGGCTACTGGGTTCAATTGTGGGAGCAGAAGGCTCCCTATTTGATTCCTACATTATTGTATGATCTTGTGCACTTCTGTTACATCCTTTTCTGGGTATGATAGCTACATCCTTGATACACATAGAAGTTCCCGTCATCTGTGATCTGGAGCGCTTTTAGTCTTTTTTCCCAGTCTACCAAACTCAAGATAAATCACTTGCCTCCATCTGTAAACTAAACTGCTTCTGCAACAAGTTTTCCCCTAACTTCCCGCAGAGAACAGCCTAGCAGTCTTCCCCTTACATTGCTCGTAATTCTGGGAAGATAGCAAACCAATTAAATAGTGCAGCTGTACAAATATCCCAGCTGTAATCTATGAAGTTTGCATCATGAACACATTTTCATTGTCTTCTTTCCCCATGTGGAATCTCATTGTTTCTTTTAATTGTATTTTTCAAATGTGTTTATGTAAGATGGGAGGCTCTTTGGCTAGTTAAAGTACATTTAAGCTACACTAGAAGTGTCGAACTGAATTTTTTAAGGGGAAAACAGTTTTGGGAGATTTTTAGAACAAATAATAGTTTGGGGGAATGGAAATGGCTGAATTTTTGAGTCTGTCTTAAACTATATCAACATAAGAGTCCTCTTTTTGTTTCTTAGCTGTTATTTACTGGGACCACATTTTGGGATGGGTGTCAGGCTGAGGAACCTGAGTTATTTTGCTAAAGGTATAATCGTTGCAGTGAACATTTATGAGCACATATTATAAAGCAGAGCCTGTTTCATGCCCTTCACATGAGTTATGCTATTGCATCTTCAAAAAGACGTGATGTTGTGCCTACACATACCATCCCCATTTGGCAAATAACGTAACAAAGGTGTGCGTGTGTTTGTGCATGCGTGTGTGCTCAGTTGTGTCCAACTCTTTGTGACCCCATGGAGTGTAGCCCACCAGGTTCCTCTGTCCATGGGATTCTCTAGGCAAGAATACTGGAGTGGGTTGCCGTGCCCTTCTCCAGGTGATCTTCCCAACCCAGGGATCAAACCTTCATATCTTGCATCTCCTGCATTGACAGGTAGATTCTTTACCACTGCACCACCTAAGAGAAAGAAAGGTATAGAGAGGTGAATGAATTGCTCTTTGTCATCTAGCCAGCTGATGTTGAAACCAGGCATTTTGACTCTACATCTATACTTTTAACCACAATGCTCTATGACCTTCCTTCAAAAGGAAGCAACGCATTTAATTGGTTTTCCTTTAATTGACCTCTTTCTTCCTACCCTAACTAGTCAAACAACTGGTGAAACAGGCTTCACTGACAATGACACAGTTTACGTATCTCATTCCCAAAAGGCAGACCAGGCGAAATCATTTCCTGGAAGTGATTAGAGAAAGAGAAATCAGTTTTGCAGCTCTCTTTTACACATGTGGACAAAATTTCCTGTTATGTTTTTTCCCCCTTTCACTTCTTGATTAAGACACTTTTGCTTTGCATGTAATCAAAAATGGAACCATCTGTTGAACATTCCATATTCCATACTTTTGACTTTCCTACATCTTCCTAGAAAATGGTTGTTTGACTCTCAGGGACGAACTCATTTTTCCTCCCCACTTCACACTTGTAACTCTGTAGAAAATGACAGATTTGCAAATGAACCTCTCCAACTGGTTGCTCACTGTTCATATGCTCCGTTGTGTTGGGCTTCCCTGGTGACTCAGATGGTAACAGAGAAGCCTGGCAGGCTACAGCCTATGGGGTCACAAAGACTTGGACACGACCCATCTACTAGCACTTCCACTTTTTTTTGACTGTGTTAGGAATGTAGTTTTGCTCCTCTTTAGGCAAGTCGTGAATTAGCAGCTGCTAGTGTTGGCACTAGTGGTGAAGAAGCTGACTGCCAGTGGAGACGTAAGAGACTCTGGTTCAGTCCCTGGGTAGAGACGATCCCCTGGAGGAGGGTATGGGAACCAACTCCAATATTCTTGCCTGAAGAATCCCATGAACAGAGGAACCTGGTGGGTTACAGTCCATGGGATCGCAGAGAGTTGGACATGACTGAAGCCACTTAGCACAGCACAGTGACTGAGAAGAGTTCATTTCTAGTTCTTGATATTCTTTGTATCAACCTAACTTTTCCCAAAGCATATCTTCTATACTTTTGGCATGGAGACACAGAAGATAAATGACTTTTCAAAGGTCATGTGTTTGGATAGCCAGAGCTGGAGTGATCGTCTTAACTTAGAACACTTTCAGCTTAATCTCTCTCCTTCTCTCATGTTAAGTGTACTTTGATCATGGCAAATACCGGTCAAGCAAGAAAGTGTGCTTTAAAAAGTGGTCTGCCTCTTTGAGGGCTGGTTGTTTATATATATATTTGAAAATGTACCAAATAAAAGACCCAATGTGTTCTGAGGACCCGAGGAACTCCTGTTCTGGCTTCTGTCGGACTTTGTTGATCTGTATAACTGGGAACAATAAGATTTTAATATGCCAAGTCCTACCAGCAAAATAGAAAATGAACAGAGATGCTAATCATCTAATTTGCCCCTTTGCTAAGCGTGGCTCCACTGAGCTATTCTTGTGTTTCTCGGAGCAAGAAATGCAGCCAGAAACATTCTTATGAATTCTGATACTGCATTTGCAGTGGGAATGTTGTCAAGGATGGTGCCTACCACATGGCTCAGTGCCCCATTAGCAAAATCCCATATGAGAAATCCCATTTAGCCCTAAGAGCTAAGAGAAGTCCTGCTTTCTCTGACGAACTGTTGCATCTTAATTGCTCCCCTTTTAACAAGAAAAAATCAACCATAATTTACTTTTCCTTTTGACTACTTAAGAAGAAAGAATTATATGGGCATTTATAATCTAAATACTTGCTTTACTCTCTCTGTTAAATTTTCCCAGGGGTGATTTTTTATTCTCGACTAGTGTGAGCAAAGAAAAACAAAGAGCTTTGTTCATCACCCAGTTCTACAAGGGTTAAGTCATAACCTACTGCTTGTGCCCACCAACGTGCACCTTGAGAGGAATTCAAAATGCAAAACAGAATGAGGCATTCTGTGCATTGGGTAAACACATATTTAGATAGTTAGACATACATCTCAGGGAGAATTTTAGTGACTCTGGCTTCTGGTGTCTGCTCATACATAGAAAATCCCTAAATACAAATGAACTTACCAATGGAACAAAAGTAGAGGCACAGAGGTAGAAAACAAACTTATGGTTACCATGGGATAAGAAGGGGGAGAGGAATAAATTGGGAGATTGGGATTGACATATGCACATTATTATGTATAAAATAGATAGCTAGTGAGAACATGCTGTATAGGGTAGGGAACTCCACTCAATATTCTGTAATTTTCTGTATGGGAAAAGAATCTGAAAAAAAGTAGATGTATGTATAAGTGGTTCACCTTTCTGTGCACCTGAAACGAACACGACATTGTAAATCAACCATGTGTGTGCGTCCTGCTGAGTCACCCGAGTCCTGTCTGACTCTTTTTGACCCTATGGACTGGAGTCTGCCAGGCTTCTCTGTCCATGGGATTCTCCAGGCAAGAATCCACCAATAAAAAAAAATTTTTTTTTAAAGCACTAAAATCATTAACTTGAAATATCTGTTTGTAATTAGCAGTAATGTTTCATCAAGATATATGCTTGACTGCAGGTATTTCCAAGCCCAAAACACTCATATGTAAACTGGCTTCTTCAGAATAACTGAAAGGCTGTCTCTTGGGTAGTCCTTAGTAATTCCCTGAGTAAAACTTAAACTTACAATTCTCATGTTGTGCATTTTTCTTTAGGTCAGCAATAGCTTATTATATTTTAACTATTAAATATATATGTTTTTGTTCAGTTCAGCTGCTCAGTTGTGTCTGATTCTTTGTGACCCCATGGACTGCAGCCCACCAGGACTCCCTGTCTATTACCAACTCCTGGAGTTTACTCAAATTCATGTCCATTGAGTTGGTGATGCCATCCAACCATCTCATCCTCTGTCATCCCCTTCTCTTCCTGCCTTCAATCTTTCCCAGCATCAGAGTCTTTTCAAATTGGTCAGTTCTTTGCATCAGGTGGCCAAAGTATTGGAGTTTCAGCTTCAGTATCAGTCCTTCCAATGAATATTCAGGACAGATTTCCTTTAGGATGGACTGGTTGGATCTCCTGTAGTCCAAGGGACTCTCAAGAGTCTTCTCCAACACCACAGTTCAAAAGCATTAATTCTTCAGCACTCAACTTTCTTTACAGTTCAACTCTCACATCCATACATGACTATTTGAACCGGGGTCTCCTGCATTGCAGGCAGATTCTTTACCAACTGAGCTATCAAGGAAGCCCCCATGTTTGGGTATTGCTTAAAATTCTTTGTAAGATTTAGTGTGGGTGTAATTCTCTGGTGGTTCAGACAGTAAGGAATCTGCCTGCAATGCAGGAGACACGGGTTTGATCCTTGGGTCAGGAAGATCCCCTGGAGAAGGGAATGGCTACCTACTCCGTTATTCTTGCCTGCAGAATTCCATGGATAGAGGAGCCTGGCAGGCTATGTTTTATGGGATTGCAAAGAGTCAGACATGACTGAGTGACTAACACTTTCATACTTTCATTTTATAAAATATGTATAAATTGAATTTGTTGTGAGACTAGCAACTGGATGAGAAATGGGTTTTATCCTTTATCTAGTTCTTTTTGGAAAAGAAATCCTCCATTTTTTCTTTTGTTAGGGAGAAAAACCCTTTTCTCTACCCTCTTAGGTTTAATGATTGTGGGTGTGCAAATTAAGTTGAGGAAGATAGATTAGCAAGAGAAAAGACAGATTTTTCTTCATTACATATAGGAGTGTTCACAGAAAAATATGACTTAAGGAGGCAGTTGGAATTTGGGGCATATGTACCATCTTAATAAGGGAAAAAGGGAGAAGGCCACTTATAACAAAATAAATGACTCTAGGAAAGAGAAATATGTGCCCTTAGAAGATTAGATATGAGATATGATAGTTTTGTGACGTCTATTTAGGCAATTTCTTATGCTGATATCAACTTCTTGTCATCTGTCATAGGAGTCAGTCTTCCTTGGTAATTTCTCCCAGAGGGCGCGTTTATGACAAATGATTCTTTTGGGAAGTTCTCCTTTTACGCAGATAAAGAGAGTTCAGGAAAAACAAAACAAAACAAAAAAACCCAAAACTTTTCACAGAGATATATCCTGAATCTTTTTACTTCCAAAGAACACTGTTCTCACGGAGGGAGGTTCATCTGCTAGGTCATTTGACATTGCAGAGTTTGTTTGTAGGTTACAGTGGGCTCCAGGGATGTATTTTTAGTCCAATCTGATGGTTCAACACACCCTTTCTTGTCTAGCTGTGATGTATCCTCTGATAAAGTTTTCAAAGTGCAGTGTTGACATTTTGATTTCTTCAAACGCTCCATTTCTTTGCTCCAATTCACTATATAAACCTTCAGAATTATGGTAATTCCTGACATCTCATCTCTTGATTTTTTTTTTTTTAACAGTCTATTGCTTTATTGAGGGAGTGCAGTTAGGAGGGGTGACACCAGGGTGAGGAACGAATCAGTTAAAATAATATAAGTTCAGGAAGCAGTGTTAAAATAGTACTGTACAAAATGGATAATGGTAATAATTTTCTTAGCTCAATTCGTGGAAGAAAAAACTCATGTTCCAAAAACATCTGTATGAAGTACAACTTGGTTTCGATAACACTGGTAGAGAGCATGTTCCAGGAAGTGGAGGTAACTGGAGGTAAAATCCCAGGACTGTTAATAGAACAGTCCCAGTTGGCTAGACTGAGGCCAACACTTAATGAGGGTGAAAACCTTGTCTGTGGGGAATTTTGGATGATACCCGGAGAAATATTACACTGGACATAAACCAAATTGAATTGTTTTCACAAGTGTTGCAAGGTTTCATATAGTAAAAGGTTTTTTCTGCATGCATTTCAGCTTCACAGCAAAAGTAGCTTAGGAAACATAAACAGAGAAGAGAACATTCATGCAAAATATCTAACTTGTTGATATAAAAATGCATCAGCTCCCGTTTTTTCAAATGTAAATGTATTCTCCCTTCTTGTTTCAAATGACAAATTTGTGTTCATTTTGTGTCAGTTGACATCCCCTTGAATAATAGTACTACTTAGCACTTCTCACATTAAGGTAGAATATACATTTTTATTGAAAGAAGTAGATATCAAGAGGAAGTCCTTTCTTTTTGTTCATTTACTTTGCCTTGAATTTGTTTTGTTTTGGTTTAACTAGTCTCATGGGCTTCCCTGGTGGCTCAGATGGTACAGAATCCGCCTGCAATGCAGGAGACCCAGGTTCCATCTCTGGCTGGGGAAGAACGCCTGGAAAAGGGAACGGCCACCCACTCCAGTGTTCTCACCTAGAGAATTCCATGGACAGAGGAGCCTGGTGGGCTACAGTCCATGGGGTTGCAAAGAGTGGGACACGACTGAGTGATTAACACACGCACACACACGCACACACACACACACACACACACACACTCTCACAGGTTCCTAATTACTTTATTCCTGCCAGGATTAGATAGCTAAGTACTAAAATAGGCAGAAGTTAATTTGAGTACATAGAATTTGCTCAGTCAAAAATTCATAGTATCTTATAAAACTATGTTGTATTATCAAGTCCAACATACATTCCAGTCAACTTTATGTCCCAACTGTTATCCTGGTTTTTACCCAATCAATTCCTATTTGTACTATAATAACTTCCTAATTTATCACTTTGCTATCTTTCTTGCATCCCTGTGGCCAATGCATTTGTCCTGCAGTCTGGACAATGTGATCTTTCAAAGATAAGAGTGACCACTAGAGGTCAAATGGTTTTCAAAATCATCCATTGCCTTTAGGATAAAACTCTAACTTCTCTGTACAGCCCACAAGGCCCAGTCTGACTTTGGCCCTACCTCTTATCTTGGGCCTTCTTTCTTGTCTCCCCTTGCATGGTGCTTCTCAGCCACACTGGCTGTACTTCTCTTCTTACAGTTCTTGCCTTGGGCCTTCCTACACAGTGTTTCCCTTACCTGGACTGTTTTATTGAATTTGTTAAAATAATGCTTCTGTTTTATGGTCTTTTGTTTGTTTTTTCACCCTAAGGCATGTGAATCTTAGCTCCTTGACCAGGGCTCGAACCTGCACCTCCTGCATTGGAAGGCGAAGTCTTAACCACTGGACTACCGGGGAGTCTCTGCCTGGACTACTTTTGTCTAGAGTTTCTCATTGCTAGGTCTTGTCGTTTGAGTGTCACTGCCCAAGGGAAACCCTCTCTGACCTCTATAAAGTCACCCTCTTGCACTGTCTCCACTTACTCTCATTGCCTTATTTTATTTTCTCCATGTCACAATTATTATCTGAAATTATTATCTCCATCTCCTCACAGAATGTAAACTTAGTTAATACTAAGACACTGTCTGCTTTATTGTCTGCTGGGATCTTCTGACCTTCCCTAATATGTATTCATTGTCTGTATTTGTCGAATGCATCATGTCAACTAGAAAAAGAAATGTACCCCTTTCTAAATAGTGATGTTTTCAAATAGCCAATTAATAGAGGTGTGGAAATTGGTTTTGTATTAATTTTATATAAATATATTGAAAATAGTTTTGCTTAAATGCTTGGGCAGACTTCCATATACATCATTTTTAAAATTTTGAAATAAGCATCAATGTACAGAAAAGTTGGAAGTACAGTGCCCCCAATTTTTTTCCTGAATTATTTGGTAGTGTGCTACTTTCTCCTGAGTTCTTTCATGTGTATTTCTAACAAGGATATTCTCCTACATTACTAAATTTAACCACCAAATCAGGAAACTTACATTTATGCCTTGCTTTGTATTCATCAGAATTCATTCATGTTTCATCAGTTGTACCAGCAGGGCCACTTGTAGAAGAATGATCCTGTAGAATCACTTGTTGCATTTAACTGTCATCTCCCTTTGGCTTCCTTTGCTTTGAAATGTTTCTTTAGTCTTGACTCTCATAATCTGGACACTTTTGAAAATAAAAGGCCGATTATTTTAAAGAATATTCCTTCATTTAGGTTGTCAGATATTTCCTCAAGATTAGACTCAATTGTGAGTCTGTCAGGAACTCTGCCAGAAGTGATGCTAAGTTCTTTTCACTGCATCTTATTGACGAAGGATTTTGATTTGTCCCATTGCTAATGATTGTTTTTTTTTTTTTTTTTTAATTAAGGTGGAGTCTGCCAGACTTTTCCCACTGCACAGTTACTGTTTTTTTCTCTTTGTAATAAGTGTTTCATGAGGAGGTACTTGAAGACGATATAAATATCTCTTTCCTCACCAAACCCTCCATTTATCTATTTATTTAAATATGATTGTTTCCTACTTTATTCAATGAATTATACCCCATACTGTCTTTATTGGATATGATCCTCAAATTGCTCCCAGTTTAACCAGTAGAATTTGTTGAAGCTGGGTTCCATGCCTTTTGACCTATCTCCATCATTCTTCATGTACATCCTTACTCTCTGACATAATAGGATGTTCAGTCTCATCTTGTTCTTACTTTACTTCAGTTATCTCTATAGTCAGCCATTTCTCCGAGGAGCCATAATTTCTTTTAGTGGAGTATGGTAACTAAAAGTCAAGATCTGGACACTGAAAGTCAAAGTGTTAGTTGCTCAGTCAAGTCCGACTCTTTGTGACCCCATGGACTTTAGCCCGGCAGGCTCCTCTGTCCATGGAATTCTCCAGGCAAGAATACTGGATTGGGTTGCCATTTCCTACTCCAGGGTTTCATCCCAACCCAGGGATTGAACCCAGGTCCTTGCATTGCAGGCAGATTCTTTGCTGTCATTGTCACTAGGGAAGCCTGATCTGGACACTAGGTGTGTTCATTGTCAACGAGGTGCTTTTGCTTCAAGGCCGTCTCAGTGGGCAGATCTAGGCAATAAAACTATAGATAATCCACATACTTATATCTATATATTTCTCTGTGTATGTTCATATACATGTTTAAAAAGCTCTATATGTATCTCTCTATCAGAATTTATAAATTCACACAGTTGGTCTAGTGCAGTCTTCCCTAAACATACCCTAATCTATCCATTGGGTTAGTTTATGCACATGATTACTTTATCTGACTCTTTCCCAAGTATAGTCTGTCCTTTGATTGCAAATTAAAAAAGAACCCCATCCATGATGACTTTTACATCTGTTGTCCAAGAAAAGCTGTGGGTAGATGGAACATTTGGGGTTGGGACATAAAGGAAAAGATTCAAAAATATATACTAAATATTAAATGAATGTGTAATAATAGGTTTTCACAACTATCATCAGTTTAGTTCAGTTGCTAAGTGATGTCCAACTCTTTGTGACCCCATGGACTGCAGCATGCTAGGTTTGCCTGTCCACCACCAACTCCTGGAGCTTGCTCAAAATCATGCCCATTGAGTCGATGATGTCATCCAACCATCTCATCCTCTGTCACCCCCTTCTCTTCCTGCCTTCGATCTTTCCCAGCATCAGGGTCTTTTCCAGTGAGTTAGTTCTTCGTATCAGGTAGCCAAAGTTTTGGAGCTTCACCTTCAGCATCAGTCCTCCCAGTGAATATTCAGGACTGATTTCCTTTAGGATGGACTTGTTGGATCTCCTACAGTCCAAGGGACTCTCAAGAGTCTTCTCCAACACCATAATTCAAAAGCATCAATTCTTCGGTACTCAGCCTTCTTTATGGTCCAACTCACATCCATACATGACTACTGGAAAAACTATAGCTTTGACTAGATGGACCTTTGTTGGCAAAGTAATGTCTCTGCTTTTGAATATGCTGTCTAGGTTGGTCATAACTTTTCTTCCGAGGAGCAAGCGTCTTTTAATTTCATGGCTTCAGTCACCATCTGCAGTGATTTTGGAGCCCAAGAAAATAAAGTCTGTCACTGTTTGCATTGTTTCCCATCTATTTGCCATGAAGTGATTGGGACCAGATGCCATGATCTTCATTTTTTGAATGATGAGTTTTAAGCCAACCTTTTCATTCTCCTCTTTCACTTTCATCAAGAGGTTCTTCAGTTCTTCTTTGCTTTCTGCCATAAGGGTGGTGTCATCTGCATATCTGAGGTTATTGATATTCTTCCCAGCAATCTTGATTCTAGCTTGTGGATAAGACAACTATCATAGTCTTTGTTAAAATTCATAAGAAAGTCACATCTGTTCAACATCTCCCCCATCTGGATGGAGGGAATCATTACTTATGCTTTTGTTGCTTTCTTTAGCTAAGTTTCTTCAAGTTTTTACCAGCTTGTTTGCTTATTATATACATGTTAAAGTTGCTCAGTCGTGTCTGACTCTTTGTGACCCCATGGACTATATAGTCCATGGAATTCTCCAGGCCAGAGTACTGAAGTGGGTAGCCTTTGCCTTCTCCAGGGATCAAACCCAGGTCTCTCGCATTGCAGACGGATTCTTTACCAGCTGAGCCATAAGGGAAGCCCATGGTTTATATATATATATATATATATATATATATAATGTGTATATGACATATAGTTGCATAAAAATAGGATCAGCTTATGATCTTGGAATAGGTGAAATGAGATGTTTAGTCAATTAAATTCTCATTCTGAAGTTTACTCTTGAGAAAGATTCCAGGTTGGTCTTCTGAAATGATTGTCAGTAATTAATATGAAGTCAAAACACTGTACCTGTTATCCTTAACAATGTATACCTTTTGAGACCCAGATCTAAATGCTAACCTTTTCTTGTCTTTTGCTCTACAACTCTCCACAAATACCTGAAAAGCAGTTGCCTTTTCTCCATCAGGAAATAAAGCTAGTGGGAAAAAGAGGATTTCCACTGAAGGAAGTTTTTGCTTAGCTTTCAATCTCATTTCAAAGAAAAAAAAAAAGATTTCTATAAAAGAGACACATAAGAAACTATCTCAAGGTTACTGAATGGTTTAATATTATTTCATTTTAATGATTTCTATTGTGACATAGATCATTACTTTTCTATTGGTTTTTTTTTATTATAGTCATATGGACGACCCAGAGGGATGGTATGGGGAGGGAGGAGGGAGGAGGGTTCAGGATGGGGAACACATGTATACCTGTGGCAGATTCATTTTGATATTTAGCAAAACTAATACAATTCTTTAAAGTTTAAAAATAAAATAAAATTAAAAAAGAAACCAATACAATATTGTAAAGTTTAAAAATAAAATAAAACTAAAAAAAATTTCAAGACCAAAAAAAAAAAGCTATAATAATTAATATTAGAATAAATAAGGGAAAATGCAAAAAAAAAAAGTAATCCTATTAAACTAATGTTTTAAAGGGGATCAGTTTATTCTGGCTTTTGATGTCTCTGAAAATATAAATACCTTTATTATAGTTGCTTTACTATGAAAGATTAATTTTGATAAAATTGTTTTATATCTTAGTGCTATGGCTTAAAAAAAAATTAGAGAAACCCAACTGGAATAAATTCATCTTGGCTCTAAGCTGGTTTTTTATCATGAAGAAAAATAGAAGCAGTCCAAATTATTTGCTTTTTTTTTTTGAGTATTTTTTTTCATTCTCAAGTGCTGTTATAAATACTTTCTGTGGCCATTAGCTAGAGTTCAGAATTTTTTTTCCTCCTTGATTATATGAAGATGGAGCAAAGGTAAAATTCAAATGTTGAGGCAGATAACTGCATTGATTCTTCTTTACCACTAGATGTCCCTGTGTAGATGAGCCTTCTACCTGAGAGTAGAAGATACCAACAAAATTAGACAGATGTTTGCTGTTCCTACGGTACTTTTCCCTTCTCTAATTTAGCACCCTGGCCGTGACCAGATGCTTTCCCCTTCTTTCTGGAGGATTAATTCCAGAGGACTGGACAGGACTTGAACTAAACAAAGAGTGAGTAAAATTAGGTTTAGGCATTGGTCCACATATGTACATCTACTAACTACTCATCCTCGAAAATGTGAGAATCCTTACAGATATATTTTAGATTTATAGAAAACTTTCAAACATGCTAAATTGAGGAAGGGCTTAGATTTGCATTAGATAAAGTGGCAGATTATTTATTTATTTATTTATTAAATTTAAAACCACATTTGGTAATAAAATGTTTGTATTTATGTTTTGAATGCTCTGGGAATTAATGAAATTTCAACTGTGGACATACAGATAATATTCTTAAGGATTGGAGTTTTTGAGATTTCTTATACAGTTTGTCTCATAACTCAACTCTTTTCCATAGTTGACAAAGATCAACCATGTCAGTTGCCAGTTCAATGTGCTAGGATAGCTAAACTTGAGGTCATTTCTTTTATAAGTTTGTCTACCTTTTAGTTCTCAGTTTATCTGCACAGGAGGGGATAACTGAATGTTTGATTAAAAACACACACAGAAATAGAACAAATATCCTAAAATTCATATGGAATCTTAAAAGACCTTGAATAGCTAAAGCAGTCTTGCAGGAAGAGCAAAGTTAGAGGCATCATGCTTCTTGATTTCAAACTATATTAAAAAGCTATAATGATGAAAACAGTATGGTGTTAGCATAAAAACAGACACATAGATCAGTGGAACAGAATATGGAGCCCAGAAATAAACCAGTCATGTGTGGTCAATTATATTCCAACCTAGAGCCAAGAATATACAATCAAGTTCACTTGCTCAGTCATGTCCGACTCTTTGCAACCCCATGAATTGCAGCACGCCAGGCCTCCCTGTCCATCACCAACTCCCGGAGTTCACTCAGACTCACGTCCATTGAGTCAGTGATGCCATCCAGCCATCTCATCCTCTGTTGTCCCCTGCTCCTCCTGCCCCTAATCCCTCCCAGCATCAGAGTCTTTTCCAGTGAGTCAACTCTTCGCATGAGGTGGCCAAAGTACTGGAGTTTCAGCTTTAGCATCATTCCTTCCAAAGAAATCCCAGGGCTGATCTCCTTCAGAATGCACTGGTTGGATCTTCTTGCAGTCCAAGGGACTCTCAAGAGTATTCTCCAACACCACAGTTCAAAAGCATCAATTCTTTGGCACTCACAGTCCAACTCTCACATCCATACATGACCATTGGAAAAACCATAGCCTTAACTAGATGGACCTTTGTTGGCAAAGTAATGTCTCTATTTTTGAATATGTTATCCAGGTTGGACATAACTTTCCTTCCAAGGAGTAAACGTCTTTTAATTTCATGGCTGCAGTTACCATCTGCAATGATTTTGGAGCCCCCCCGAAATAAAGTCTGACACTGTTTCCACTGTTTTCCCATCTATTTCCCATGAAGTGATGGGACCAGATGCCATGATCTTCATTTTGTGAATGTTGAGCTTTAAGCCAACTTTTTCACTCTCTACTTTCACTTTCATCAAGAGGCTTTTTAGTTCCACTTCACTTTCTGCCATAAGGGTGGTGTCATCTGCATATCTGAGGTTATTGATATTTCTCCCAGCAATCTTGATTCCCGCTTGTGTTTCTTCCAGCCCAGCATTTCTCATGATGTACTCTGCATAGAAGTTAAATAAGCAGGGTGACAGTATACAGCCTTGACGAGCTCCTTTTCCTATTTGGGACCAGTCTGTTGTTCCATGTCCAGTTCTAACTGTTGCTTCCTGACCTGCATACAGGTTTCTCAAGAGGCAGGTCAGGTGGTCTGGTATTCCCATCTCTTGAAGAATTTTCCACAGTTTATTGTGATCCACACAGTCAAAAGCTTTGGCATAGTCAATAAAGCAGAAATAGATGTTTTTCTGGAACTCTCTTGCTTTTTCCATGATCCAGCGGATGTTGGCAATTTGATCTCTGGTTCCTCTGCCTTTTCTAAAACCAGCTTGAACATCTGGAAGTTCACAGTTCACGTACTGCTGAAGCCTGGCTTGGAGAATTTTGAGCATTACTTACTAGCGTGTGAGATGCGTGCAATTGTGCGGTAGTTTGAGCATTCTTTGGCATTGCCTTTCTTTGGGATTGGAATGAAAACTGACCTTTTTCAGTCCTGTGGCCACTGCTGAGCTTTCCAAATGTGCTGGCATATTGGGTGCAGCACTTTCACAGCATCATCTTTCAAGATTTAAAATAGCTCAAGTGGAATTCCATCACCTCCACTAGCTTTGTTCATAGTGATGCTTTCTAAGGCCCACCTGACTTCACATGCCAGGATGTCTGGCTCTAGGTGAATGATCACACCATCATGATTATCTTGGTCATGAAGATCTTTTTTGTACAGTTCTTCTGTGTATTCCTGCCACCTGTTCTTAATATCTACTGCTTCTGTTAGGTCCATACCATTTCTGTGTTTTATCAAGCCCATCTTTGCATGAAATGTTCCCTTGGTATCTCTACTTTTCTTGAAGAGATCTCTAGTCTTTCCTGTAGCAAACACCCTCATCCAACAACACAAGAGAAGACTCTACACATGGACATCACCAGATGGTCAACACCGAAATCAGATGGATTATATTCTTTGCAACCAAAGATGGAGAAGCTCTATACAGTCAACAAAACAAGACCAGGAGCTGCCTGTGGCTCAGATCATGAACTCCTTATTGCCAAATTCAGACTTAAATTGAAGAAAGTAGGGAAAACCACTAGACCATTCAGGTATGACCTAAATCAAATCCCTTATGATTATACGTTGGAAGTGAGAAATAGATTTAAGGGACTAGATCTGATAGAGTACGTGATGAACTATGGATGGAGTTTCATGACACTGTACAGGAGACAGGAATCAAGACCATCCCCGTGGAAAAGAAATGCAAAAAAGCAAAATGGCTGTCTGAGGAGGCCTTACAAATAGCTGTGAAAAGAAGAGAAGTGAAAAGCAAAGGAGAAATGGAAAGATATAAGCATCTGAATTCAGAGTTCCAAAGAATAGTAAGAGGAGATAAGAAAGCCATCCTCAGTGACCAATGCAAAGAAATAGAGGAAAACAACAGAATGGGAAAGACTAGAGATCTCTTTAAGAATATACAATGGGTAAAGGTAATCTCTTCAACTGGGAGAATTGGGCACCCACATACAAAATAATGAGCTAGACTACTATCTTACACCATACACAAAAATTGATTCAAAGTGGTTTAGGTGAATATAAGACCTAAGACCATAAAACTCCTAGAAGAATACCAGGCAAGAAGCTCTTGGTGATGATTATTTGGATATGACTTCAAAATCAAAGGCAACAAAAGGAAAAATAAGCAAGATGCCAGAACAGAAGTTTCTGAACAGCAAAGGAATCCATTAACAGGATGAAAAGGCAATCTGCTGAATGGGAGAAAATATTTTCAGATTGTATATTTGGAAAAGACTCTGATGCTGGGAGGGATTGGGGGCAGGAGGAGAAGGAGACGACAGAGGATGAGATGGCTAGATGGCATCACTGACTCGATGGACGTGAGTCTGAGTGAACTCCGGGAGTTGGTGAGGGACAGGGAGGCCTGGCATGCTGCGATTCATGGGGTCACCAAGAGTCGGACACGACTGAGCGACTGATCTGATCTGAATATCCAAAATACATGGAAAGATGCTTAACATCACTAATCAGAGAAATGCAAATCAAAAAGAGAAGAACAAGTGTTGGCAAGGATATGGAGAAAAGGAATAAAATTCTGTGCCATGTTAGTGGAAGGTGAATTGGTATAGGCATTATGGAAAACAGCATGGAGGTCTCTCAAAAAATTAAAAATGGAACTACCATATCTGGCAATTCCCCTTCTACTATTTATTCAGAGAAAATAAAAACACTGCTTTGAGAAGACATATGCACCTCCATGTTCATTACAGCATTATTTACAATACACAAGATATGGAAACTACCTGAATTTCAACTGATGGATGAATGCATAAAGAAGGTAAGATATATATGTTTGTTTTACATGTTTGTGAGGTGTACATATATATATGTATATACACACACACACATACATACATACCTCTTGCAAAAACATGGATGGACCTTGAGGGCATTATGCCAAGCAAAATAATTGAGACAGGGAAAGACAAATACCATATGATCTCATTTATATATGGACTCAGAAAGAGAAAAAAACCAAACCCAAAAGCTACAACCAAACTTATAGATTCAGAGGAAAGGCTGGTTGTTGCCAGAGGTGGGGGGTAAGTGGTGGGCACAATATGTGAAGAGGATCTAAAGGTGCAAACTTGCTGTACAAATAATTTGTGGATATGATACAGAACATGACCACAGTTAATGTGCTGTATAACATAATTGAAAGTTACTTAGAGAGTAGGTCTTAAAAGTCCTTGTTAAAAAAAGTTTTTTTAACTATGTGTGGTAATGATGCTAACTAAATTTATTGTGATCATTCATGATATATACAGACTTTTGAATCACGGTGTACAACTGAAACTAATTATATTATATGTCAATTATACTTCAGTAGAATATCTTTTGCTCAGGTTGTATAGAGTAACAAGACTAGGTTGAAATAATAATGAAATTTCTTGTTATACTCTCTATTTTGAAATTATCAGAATCATTCAATAACTTTTTGGTAGTAAAATGCAGTGTTGTTAATCTTTCTATTTAAAATCTGAATTTGATTAAAAACTTTTGGGGAAACAGTTATTCATTAGAATCAACAGATCATTTCAAAAAGCTTAGAACTGACACTTGCTCATTTATTGATTGAATATATTTTACTAAATTGTGTGTGGTCAAATAATCTTTTATAATGTTGTTTCATGACACGTTACATATTATAACTCAATATGGAAATAATATAGGGAAATAAAAAGTCATGCCAAATAACCAAGATTATAATTTTTTTCTTTTTTAAATAAAGCATCTGTGTTTGGGAGTTTTTTTATGCAAAATTTCTTCTAGTGTCAAAGAAAAAGACAAGTGGATACCCAATCTTCTTTCAATGCAAAGTGATCTTTGAGAAAGAATGATATTTGGGCAAGTTTGAAGAATGGGAATGAGTGTAAGAGATTGGCAAACATAATTGTACTGTCTCTTAAAAAAAAAAAAAGAAATTTTTTACAACCTGAAAGCTGGAGAATTTGGTAATCCTGTGCAAAATTCTTGAAAATATCATAGAATGGAGTTTGCAAGCCCTGTGGATAAGGAAAAAATGATCATTAAAAATAACTATATGAATAAGAAAAAGAATATGTATAACTGAATCATTTTGCTGTATACCAGAGGCTAACACAACATTGTAAATCAGTTATACTTCCATAAAATAAAAAAAAAAATAACCATGTGGCATCTTAACCAAGTTGGATAAGATTTGAGGAGGATGTGGAGAAATAAGAACTAAGAATCCTCATACACTGCTGTTAGGATTATAAAATGTTGCAGCCAGTTTGGAAAACAGTCTGGAATCCCTCAAATGATTAATCATGGAATTTCCATTGACTCATTACATGGTTATATGCCCAAGATAAATGAAAACGTATGTCCACACAAAAACTTGTACTCAAATGTTTATAGCTGCTTTATTAATAATAGCCAAAAGGTGGTCACAACCCAAAGTCTATCAGTTGACAAATGGATAAAATGTGATCTCTGCCTATGATGGAATATTGTTCAACCATAAAAAGGAATGAAGTCCTGATACATGGATAAACCTTGAAAACATTACGTTAAATGAAAGAAGTCACAAAAGATCACCTACTATGTGGTTCCATTCACATGAAAGTCTCGGATAGGCAATCCGTGCAGACAGTATATTAGTGGTTGCTTCAGGCTAGAGGAGATGGGCAGAGAGTGGGGTGCAGTTAAAGGATACAGGGTTACTTTGAGGAGATGAGAAGTTTCTAAATTAACTGGTGATGTTTGCACAATTCTGTGAATATATTAAAAATAAATTAATTGCACACATGTATTTTTATATATATATAAAAAATATATTGGCTGATTGGTTTGGCTGTGCTGGGTTTTAGTTGCAGCACTCAGGGTCTTTGCTGTTCATTGTGGCATGCAGAACCTTTAGTCGCAACATATGAACGCTTAGTTGAAGCACGTGGGATCTGGTTCCCTGACCAGGGATCGAGCTTGGTCATGTGAAGTCTTAGCTCAATAGATCACATGGGAAGTCCCAGTTGTGCTAACTTTAAATGAATGAATTGCATGTTATGTGAATTATATCTCAATAAGTTAAGAAAAGCAAAAAGGAAAGGAAATGCTGATACATGCTACAATATGGATGAATCTTGAAAACATTAGGTTGAGTGAAAGAAGCCTGTCTCTCAGTGGAGCCCAAAGGAAATGTTCCCCTAGATGCAATCGACCAGTCAGAAATCTTTTCTACCATAAGCAAAGTTACCTGTTAAGACATGTAATCTGTCAGCTTTTATTGGGTTACCCAGGGGACAGAGCTAGAAAGTTAATTAACGAGGAGGTTCTCATGTAGAAGCTGGACAGGTATTAATCCTTTTGCCCTCAGGTATATGCTGAACTCCTCACTCAGTACTAATTTGGATTCTATTCATCTTAGCTTAAGTGACTTCCATCTTATTAATCTTTGGATTAATTAGTACTATTTATGCCAAAAGGCATTTTTGTTGTTGTTTTTCTATCCATCTCCTCTACCTGTCACCTTTCAGTTAATTGGAAAACCAACTGTGAAGATATTGATTACCAGTCAGGATATTTTAGGCATTGCCAATGCATAGATTTTTCTCTTATTAGTATCAGAGCACTTTATATACAACTAAGTGATTAGAGATGTGTACATCTGACCAAAGATGTCCTGAGATGCAAAGTTCTCAAATACTAACAGGATTTTGAAGACTGGACAACAGCTGACATTCTCAATATATTAATAACTGGCCTGTGTTCTGTGGAAATGTGCCCAAGGTACAAATATTGGTGTTTTTACCTTTTCTCATGTTTAGAACTTACGTTCTAAACATGCTTTCCTTGAGTGGTTTTCTTCTGTAAAATGAAACAAAGATACAATAGATGAAGTAGCTAAAATCTATTATTCAGTCAAGGAGCAACTAACAGCCAATTAGTGGTTTATTTGCAAGTTAGGCAATGGCACCCCACTCCAGTACTCTTGTCTGGAAAATCCCATGGGTGGAGGAGCCTGGTGGGCCGCAGTCCATGGGGTCGAGAAGAGTGACACGACTGAGCGACTTCACTTTCACTTTTCACTTTCATGCATTGGAGAAGGAAATGGCAACCCACTCCAGTGTTCTTGCCTGGAGAATCCCAGGGACGGTGGAGCCTGGTGGGCTGCCATCTCTGGGGTTGCACAGAGTCGGACACGACTTAAAGTGACTTAGCAGCAGTAGCAGCATCTTTCAGGAGGGGAGGGTATTTGATGTCTATTGTTTTTGTTGAGGGTTAACAGCAGTTCAAGTTTATCTTGTTAAGCCTCAGTTCAGTTCAGTTGCTCAGTTGTGTCCAGCTCTTTGTCACCCCATGGTTGTTGAGCCTGGCAAAATATAAATAAGATTTATGTTGATTCTGTTGATTCTCATTGCCTGTTTTTTTAAAAACAAAAAGTCTACTGATGCTCATAGAAAGCAATGGCTGTCAGATTATTTTAGCCAAATGTGTTCCTCAAATGAAATCTAACATGGAAGCCAGTATGTAAAACAAGTGGAGTTGCTTAGTCCGAAATGGAGAAAGGGTAATGAAGTCTGGTATTCTGTAGCAAACTGCTAAAAATCTTTCTTAATACCTGGGGCAGCCTTTAATCCAAAGCATCTGGAGATGCAGAGGTTGTGGAGAACAGGGTTGGAAAATCTTCTGTGTAACGGAAAGGATATTAGTTGTAATTCTAGACTCATCTTCACAATTAATTAGCAAGGTAACTCTAGATAAGGAACTCTGTTCCTCTGGTCTTTGTTTTTCTTACGTGAAAAATGGAGGAGGGTGGAATAAAATTGTTTTCAAGGTTCTTTTCAATGTAGATACCTTTAGATTCAGGACCTAGTCCCCTTAATGATGACAGGTACACAGAGTATTAGGTTGAGGCTAGAACTTGGCTAAAGGCACATCACAAAATTTAATTCCTTGGTCATCATACAAAGATCTGGGAGAGAGATTTTAATTTGTTTAGTTTTTAAGCTCCAAAACTGCAAGACTCTATTAAATATAAACCAGTACCAGCTTTGATATTTAAGAACCTTATTTTTAAGCTTTTTATTTTATAAAATCCCATGGATAGAGAAGCCTGGTGGGCTACAGTTGGTAGGGTCAGAAGAGTCGGACATGACTTAGTGACTACACCACCACCACCACATATTAACAATGATGTGACAGTTTCAGGTAGACAGCAAAGGGACTCAGCCATCCATATATATGTATTCATTCTCCCCCAAACTCCCCTCCCATCTAGGCTGCCACATAACATTGAGTAGAGTTCCCCCTGCTACACAGTAGGACCTTGTTGGTTAGCCATTTAAAATACAGCAGTGTGTACATGTCCATCCAAAATTCCCTAACCATCCCTTCCCCCATCCATCCCCCTGGCAACTGTAAGTTTGTTCTCCAAGTCTGTGACTCTGTATCTGAAGAACCCTATTTAATCTACTTCTATCTTTGGGAACTAATTGACAGCATATTTCTGGTGTTTGATGTTTACCACCTTTGATTCTCACTGAGTTTTCAATTTTATATCACAGGCTATAAACAGAGGAAGAAAGTCACATTTTTGATTATTTTTGAGTGACTGTTCATTTATGCTAACTGCCCTGCTCTTTTGATACAATGCAGTGCTCCAAACACCACTATGACAAGAGCAAGCGGTGTCAGAGCCCAGGAAAGACGCTTTTTTTGGATGAACTTTTCCACGTTATGCTTCACGGAGGTTGTGTAGGGAAATGTTCTGGACGCCTACCAAAGCAGAGTGCACATGGGTGTGCGTGGATCTGGAAAGTGACCTGGAGACCCACCTGGAGCCACAGGTGTTCTTCCTTGTTTTTACTATACTTACATTATGCAGTTTCCTGGTGTTCAGGTGAGTGACATGGAGATATGAGAATGTTTTTGCCACTGACCACATTGAAATAAGACAATATTCCTTCTAAGAGCACTTAAAATACTTTCTTTCAAAATCCCTCTTTTGTCTGTGGTGCTGGCAATGTTGAAGATCTTGACCTGTGGTACTGGGTGTTATATTAGTTCAGTTCAGTTGCTCAGTAATGTCCAACTATTTGTAACCCCATGGACTCTGGCATAACAGGCTTTCCTGTCCATCACCAACTCCTGGAACTTGCTCAAACTCATGTCCATTGAGTCAGTGATGCCATCCAACCATCTCATCCTTCTCCTGCCTTCAATGTTTCCCAGCATCAGGGTCTTTTCCAACGGGTCAGTTCTTCACATCAGGTGGCCAAAGTATTGGAGCTTCAGAATCAGTCCTTCCAATGAACATTCAGGACAGATTTCCTTTAGGATGGACTGGTTGGATCTCCATTCAGTCCAAGGGACTCTCAAGCATCTTCTCCAATACCACAGTTCAAAAGCATCAATTCTTTGGTGCTCAGCCTTCTTTATGGTCTAACTCTCACATCCATATGTGACTACTGGAAAAACCATAGGTTTATCTAGATGGACCTTTGCTGGCAAAGTAATGTCTCTGCTTTTTAATATGCTGTTTATGTTCATCATAGCTTTTCTTCCAAGGAGCAAGCGTCTTTTAATTTCATGGCTGCAGCCACCATCTGCAGTGATTTTGGAGTCCAAGAAAATAAAATCTGTCACTGTTTGCCTGTTTCCCCATCTACTTGCCATGAAGTGATGGGACTGGATGCCATGATCTTAGTTTTCTGAATGTTGAGTTTTGAGCCAACTTTTCACTCTCCTCTTTCACTTTCCTCAAGAGGCTCTTCAGTTCTTCTTCACTTTCTGTCATAAGAGTGGTGTCATCTGCATATCTGAGGTTGTTGATATTTCTTCTGGCAATCTTGATTCCAGCTTGTGCTTCTTCCAGCCCAGCATTTCTCATGACGTACTCTGCATCTAAGTTAAATAAGTAAGAGTGACAGTATACAGCCTTGATGTACTCCTTTCCTGATTTGGAACCAGTCTGTTTTTCCATGTGTGGTTCTAACTGTTGCTTCTTGACCTGCATACACATTTCCCAGGAGGCAGGTCAGGTGGTTTGGCATTCTCATCTCTTGAAGAATTTCTGTGTACTTACACTTTGTAACTTTGTATTAGATTTCAATAATACTTTAAGGAAAAAGAGTCACAGTAATATCAACCAGGTGCTAAAATCAATGTGACTAATATCTTCTAATCTCCAGCTTTCAATCTTTATGTTCTTTGATGGCGGGTCTTTACTCTGGTTCTTCAACTCTCAGTTTTATATCTTATCCTAGTTCCTCATTTTTAAAAAAAGCAGTCCCAATTGAAACCTTCAGTCCTGTGCATTTGTTTTTTAAATACAACTGAGTGAATGTTAATATCATTATGTCAGCCTTTTACATTGTCTCAGGAACTCTTCCTACACACTCGAAGAGTTAACAATTGTTACCTTTATTTTTCATGTGAAGTCTGTAGGAGTCAAGTAACTTGCCCAAAGTTGCAGGACAAACAAATGGCAGGGCCAGGATTTGAACCCAAAGTTCTCTGATTCCAAAGCCCAGGCTTTTCCCCATAAAACCATCTTCAGTCTTAGATCAAGGACTCAAGTCTGGTGAACAGAGATGGCTTGAAACCAGAGGAAGTTCTCTAGGATGTCTATAGCTCTCTTGGTGGGCAGAGCCAGGCCTGTCCTAAACCAAACAAAATGGAAGAGTGAAGACGATTGTTCTCAGAAACTGACTCAGCCACTGTGGATGACTGACACCATTTTATCTTGCAGAACAAGTTGTTAGTGGTCTCAAGACTAAGATGATCTGTTTGTGAACTTGAGAAAGGTGAATCATTTAGTGCTATCATGGAGCCAGACAGTAACTGCCCAAGGGGCCAGTTTGGGAAAACAGAACCCGAGCTCCAGAACCAGGTATCTGGTCTAGTGAGAGCGTTGAAATGAACAATGGACCTGGGGTGTACTAAGTGACTTAAGTGCTGTTTTGCAGAATTTGTGTGTGTGTGCGTGTCATGCTAGGGCTTTGAGATCTCACAGTATGGAGGCCCACAAGTGGCTTAATTTTACTCTTCGTTGAGTAAAATGAGTGAGGTGCTGGTTCGTCTCCTAGAGTGTCCACGTGTGGGATACAGAGTGTCATATGTTGCTTTGCTTCAGTTGGATGGGAAACTCAACCCATTGAATTGAAAGTGTATCCTGAAAGCATTTTGTCTACAATATGATTTCCAATTTTCCTTATTATAAACATAATAAAAACTCACTACAGATGATTGTAAAACTAAAAGAGGATAAAGGCTACCCACTCCAGTATTCTGGCCTGGAGACAGTCCATGGGGTTGCAAAGAGTTGGACATGACTGAGCGACTTGCACTCTATGTATAATTATCTATAATGGGACTGTTTTAACATGTGCATTGCTAACCTTTTTCATCTTAATCTGAGCTGAACTCAGAGTATTTAAGCAATTTCATTGTCTTTTTTTAGTTAACTTTATAAGAAGCCCTCTTTGTTATTATAAAGTTCCTTTTATATATACTTTACATAATATATTTTAATATTTATGTGATGTTTCTTCATGTGGCTAAATCACAATTTACTTAAACATGACCCTATTATTTAATCATTACTGTTTTTCTGTGCTAGTAAGGATACAATAAATATGTTTGTATATGAAACTTTTTTGGGAGGGACATGTTTCTTAGGCAGAATTCATAAGAATAGAATTACTGGGTCAAAGGGCAGATGCATTTAAAATTTTTAAATGCTCTTCATCAAGAAATGGCAGAAATAGATTGTAATAGACATACATCAAAAACAGTTATTTTCTTAAGAGAAAATAGAAATATTTTCTCTAGAAAATAAGCAATGGTTGCCATTTGTTCCCTTTTTAAATTTCCTTTTTAAAATAAAGAGATTCAATATTAATGGAACAGTGTGAAACAACTTTATTTTTAGAGTACTTATTTTGAAAGGACTCAAATAATTTTATCACATTAATTCACATAATTCTTAGAGACAGGAGGCAAGATTATTATATCATAATTGAAAAAATAGAGCTCATGATTTCTTCAAATTCACTCAGCTAGGGTATGACAGAGCCCCAAATAGTCTTTGTTTTTTTCAAAAAAGTCTTACCTGCTGTGTATTTGTGACCTTAATGTAACTTCTGCCAGAAAACTATATATCAAAGAGAAAAATTACAGATGTCACAAATACGAATTTCCCTGAATAGAATTTCAACAAAGACAAAAAGGACTAAAAGGGCATAAAGGTGAAATTCCCTCATTTTAAAGTGTCCTAAGGAATTCATATTAAGAATGAATTAGCACGTGTTGTTTATCCTCCTATTATTCATCAGTGATACCAAACTTTCTACGTATTTTCCTCTTTGCACATTTTCCCCTTGAATTCTTGATGGGTAAGTGCAAGTGTATTTATTTATTTACAAGTATGTATAGATTTTTTCAGTAAAGTCTCCATTTGGCAAACATTTTAAAAACTTCAATTTTTTTTTATAGAGGAAAAAATCTTGTATTATAAAAGGACAACAAAGATATTAAAGCTAATAATATCAACTTCACTGGTTTGTTGTGAGGATTAAATGTGTTGTTGGTGGTTGTCCAGTCACTCAGTCATGTCCTACTCTTTGTGACCCATGGACTATAACCTGCCAGACTCCTCTGTTCAAGGGGTTCTCCAGGCAAGAATACTAGAGTGTGTTGCCATTTCCTTCTCCGCATGATCTTCCCAACTTAAGACTCGACCCATGTCTCCTGCACTGGCAGGCGGATTCTTTACCACTGAGTCACCTAAGAGGCCAAATGTGTGGGACTGAGCTCAGTGCTGTGTATCTCATAGAAGCGCAGTAAATATTAGCTATTGAGAATATTAGACATGCACATTGGTATACCAGAAAGCCAAAGACGTAGGGAAGTCTAGAGAACAGGAATGCGGTATTTGAAATAAGTGGTCATGTGGTCCAGATTGGGACCTAGAGAATGGTTGGAAATGTTTGCAGAGATAAGGTGGCTCAGATGTAAAGAATCCACCTGCAATGCAGGAGACCCGGATTGGATCCCTGGGTTGGGAAGACACCCTGGAGGAAGGCATGGCAACAAACTCGAGTATTCTTGCTTGGAGAATCCCCATGGACAGAGGAGCCTGGTGCACCACAGTCTGTGGGGCCACAAAGAGTCAGACATGACTAAGCGACTAAGCACACAATGAAATGGAATGAAGGAGTGGAATGAAGGTGGATGAAAGGGGTCTTTCAAAGAATTCAGGGTCTATTCAGAGAACTTGGTAACAAAAAACTTCTCCCAGGGAGCTTATAGTTAGCAGGAAAGCTCTGTTAAGGCGAGTGTCTGATATAGAGTTGATCATTTTATTATTTCTCTATGAAATGTAAAACAATTGGCACACTCTTTTACATATGTGATATATTTCATAGCAAAAATGCAAAAGAGAAAAATAATCTAGAAGTGTGGGATGGGGGAGGGGTGGGAGGTTCAAGAGGGAGGTGATTTATGTATAATTATGGCTGATTCGCATTGTTGTATGGCACTGTTGTGTGGCAGAAACCATCACAACATTGTAAAGCAATTTTCTTCCTATTAAAAATTTTTGAAAAAAGCTAAAAAAATAAAATAAAATTTTTACAATCATTATTAAAGAATAGAAAATATAATAATCCTAAGATTATTTCTCCTCAATGATAAAGAAATTTAAACTTGGAAATTGGCATCTTGACAAATCTTTGAAATTTTCAGAGGGAGAGTATAATTTTCATTATAAGATTTTCCAATGACTACTAAAGAGAAAAGATGCCATTGCACAGTGAGGAAGAAATCCAACAGCAGGAGAAAATACATAAGAAAAAATATGAGTTCAGCAAGTCTAATCAAAATACACTGAGAAAACTGTTTTCTTCTCAGAGCTATGGGCCAAAGATTACAGAAAAGGTAATTCATATTTATATTTTGAGTTGATATAAAAATATGCATCACAGATTATTAATCTGTCAATGTAAGTGAAAGTAATGTGTGTTGCCATTTTAAACACAGGCAATAAATCTCATGCCCAACTCTTTGCAACCCCACGGACTGCAGCCCACCAGGCTCCTCTGTCCATGGGACTTTATAGGCAAGGATACTGAAGTGGTTTGTCTTTTCCTTCTCCAGGGGGTCTCTCTGACCCAGGTATTGAACCCAGGTCTCCTGCACTGCAGGCAGATTCTTTTACCGACTGAGCTACCAGAGATGCCCAATGAGTTTCATTGGGTAAAAACTCCTGCATGAGTTGTTCAGGAAAAAGGACATGATCCTTTTGGGAGAGAAAGGCTTAGCTTGCAAAGAATGCTGCAGAGAGGGTATCTTGCGACCTATGATGAAAGAAATCTAAGAGAAGATAGTGTTATATAAAGGATGACAAAGCTATAGAAAATGAGGATTTGAAATCAAAATGGTGATTTCTATTTGTACATACCAGCCTGTTTGCAGTGATTCTAGACTTAAAAATCCAACCTGATTAAATAATTTTATCAAGTTAAAATATTTTTGTAATTAAATTAATGCTAATCACCAATGGGGATGAGTTATTAGATATTTTTTAGAACTTCCTCTGAATTTTGACTTGACATATAGTCTTTTAAAAATATTTATTTATTTTTATTGAAGGACAATTGCTTTACAGAATTTTGTTGTTCTCTCTCAAACTTCAACATGAATAAGCCATAGGTACTCTTGCCTGGAAAATCCCATGGATGGAGAAGTCTGGTGGGCTGCAGTCCATGGGGTCACGAAGAGTCGGACATGACTGAGCGACTTCCCTTTCACTTTTCACTATCATCCATTGGAGAAGGAAATGGCAACCCACTCCATTGTTCTTGCCTGGAGAATCCCAGAGACAGCAGAGCCTGGTGGGCTGCTGTCTCTGGGGTCGAACAGAGTCGGACGTGACTGAAGCAAGTTAGCAGCAGCAGCAGCATACATATATCCCCCTCCCCTTTGAACCTCCCTTCCATCTCCCTCCCCATCCCACCCCTAGATTGATACAGAGCCCCTGTTTGAGTTTCCTGAGCCATGCAGCAAATTCCCATTGGCTATTTTACATATGGTAATGTAAGTTTCCATGTTACTCTTTCCATACATCTCACCCTCTCCTCTCCACTCCCCATGTCCATAAGTCTATTCTCTATGTCTGTTTCTCCATTGCTGCCCTGTAAATAAATTCTTCAGTACCATTTTTCTAGATTCCATATATATGCATTAGAATACAATATCTATCTTTCTCTTTCTGACTCACTTCACTCTGTATAATAGGTTCTAGGTTCATCCACCTCATTAGAACTGACTCAAATGTGTTCCTTTTTATGGCTGAGTAATATTCCATTGTGTATATGTATTACGACTTCTTTATTCATTTGCTGATGGATATCTAGGTTGCTTCCATTTTCTAGCTATTGTAAATAGTGCTGCAATGAATAATGGGATACATGTATCTTTTTCAATTTTGGTTTCCTCAGGGTATATGTGGATAAGGCAATGGCACCCCACTCCAGCACTCTTGCCTGGAGAATCCTAGGGATGGGGGAGCCTGGTGGGCTGCCGTTTATGGGGTCGCACAGAGTTGGACATGACTGAAGCAGAGTTGGACATTCGACTTAGCAGCAGCAGCAGTAGCAGCAGCAGGGTATATGCTTAGGAGTGGGATTGCTGGGTCATATGGTGATTTTATTCCTAGTTTTTAAGGAATCTCCATGCCGTCTTCCATAGTGGCTGTATCAATTTATGTTCCCACTGACAGTGCAAGAGCATTCCCTTTTCTTCACACTTTCTTCAGCATTTATTGTTTGTAGACTTTTTTGATGATGGCCATTCTGGCTGGTGTGAGATGGTATCTCATTGTAGTTTTGATTTGCATTTCTCTAATAATGAGCAATGCTGAGCATCTTTTCACGTGTTGTTAGCCATCTGTATGTCTTTTTTGGAGAAATGTCTGTTTAGGTCTTTTTCCCGTTTTTTGATTGGGCTGTTTGTTTTTCTGGTATTGCATTGTATGAATTGCTTGTATATTTTGGAAATTAATCCTTTGTCAGTTGTTTCATTTGCTATTATTTTCTCCCATTCTGAGGGTTGTCTTTTCATCTTGTTTATAGTTTCCTTTGCTGTGAAAAAGCTTTTAAGTTTAATCAGGTCCCACTGGTTTACTTTTGTTTTTATTTCCATTACTCTAGGAAGTGAGTCATAGAGGATCTTGCTTTGATTTACATCATCGAGTGTTCTGCCTATGTTTTCCTCTAAGAGTTTTATAGTTTCTTATTTTACATTTAGGTCTTTAATCCAATTAGAGTTTATCTTTGTGTATGATGTTAGGAAGTGTTCTAATTTCATTCTTTTACACATAGCTGTCCAGTTTTCCTAGCACCGTTTATTGAAAAAGCTGTCTTTGCCCCATTGTGTATTCTTGCCTCATTTGTCAAAAATAAGGTACCCATAGGTGCATGGGTTTATTTCTGGGCTTTCTAACTTGTTCCATTTGTCTATATTTCTGTTTTAGTGCCAGTACCATACTGTCTTGATGACTGTAGCTTTGTAGTATAATCTGAAGTTAAATTGACATATATCCTTAATAATAGTTTTTATTACTTTAAATGTTGCATAGTTTTCCTATTCTTTTCCTCAGGGTTGTTACTCTTTTTTAAAATTAATTAATTTATTTTAATTGGAGGCTAATTGCTTTACAATACTGTGGTGGTTTTTGCCATACAATGACAATTTTTATTTTAACCAGTTTGCTGGTGAGATGAATTATAATATTAATAGCTAACAATGGGCAGGAGATAAAGCCTTGCAGGTTTGGCTGCTTGTTGAGAAATACACTTGGAAAAAAATATCATGAAAATATGAAAGAAGGTCTTGCTTTTGAAAGTAAATGTGACTCTGGAAATGAGCAGAAATGGCTTTATATAGGTGTCATGGCAGGCTGCAGTCTTGTTTTTGAATGAGATCAGTTTAGATGGTGGTGGTGGTGATTTAGTTGTTAAGTCATGTCCAACTCTTGCGACCTTATGTGCTGTAGCCTGCGAGGCTCCTCTGCCCATGGGACTCTCTAGGCAAAGATACTGGGGTGGGTTGCCATTTCCATTTCCATCAGTTTAGACAGTTTGGCTTTAGTCACTTTATAGGCAGAAAAGCCACAGGAAATATTCTGACAAGGCAAAAGGTATGCACAATGTTATACTTGAAACACTGAAGCCAGGTGGTCTTTTGTTTATACTTAAGATTTGCTTAGAGTTGGTGTCCCTCTAGGAAACACTAATGAAAGGGCTCTGCCAAGGACTGTACAGTAAATGCTGTGTGTGTGTGTGTGTGTGTGTGTGTGTGTGTGTGTGTGTGTGTATCTGGGAATAGAGCAGACACCAAGGCTACTATGTAGTCCTAAGCCTACTTTTTGGCACCAGGGATCAGATTCAAGGAAGACAGTTTTTCCACGGATGAGGAGAGAGGGGATGGTTTGGGGATGACTCAAGCACATTACATTTATTGTGCATCTCATTTATATTATTATTACATTGTGATATATAATGAAATAATTATACAACTCACCATGATGCAGAATCAGATCATCAGGCATCAGATTCTCATAGGGAGCACGCAACCTAGATCCCTCACGTGCGCCTTTCACAGTAGGATTCACGCTTCTATGAGAATCTAACGCCACTGCTGATCTGACAGGAATTAGAACTCAGGCAGTAATGTGAGGGAAGGGGAATGGCTGTAAATACAGATGAAGCTTCCCTCACCCACCAGCCACTCACCGCCTGCTGTGTGGCCCAGTGTTCCTAACAGGCCACAGACAGTATACTGGTCTTTGGCCTGGGGGTTGGGGACTCCTGTCTTTTACAGCTTAGTGTATGATCTCATGGGGCAGAAAAATGTTAAACAGCTACAAAGAAAACATCCAAGATGCAATAAAATGATAAAAGAGGGTGTCTACTCTGCAGATGACATTGTGGTAAGGATGAGAACATAGTATTTTCAGTTCACTCACTCAGCCATGTCTGACTCTTTGCGAACTGCAGCATGCCAGTCTTCCCTGTCCATCATCAACTCCTGGAGATTGCTCAAACTCATGTCCATTGAGTCAGTGATGCCTTCCAACCATCTCATCCTCTGTCGTCCCCTTTTCCTCCTGCCTTCAGTCTTGCCCAACATCAGGGTCTTCTCCAATGAGCCAATACTTTGCATCAGGTGGCCAAAGTTTTGGAGCTTCAGCATCAGTCCTTCCAATGACTATTCAGGACTGATTTCCTTTAGGATGGACTGGTTTGATCTTCTTGCAGTCCAAAGGACTCTCAAGAGTCTTCTCCAACACCACAGTTCAAAAATATCAATTTCGGTGCTCAGCTTTCTTTATGATCCAACTCTCACATCCATACATGACTATTGGAAAAATGAGGAAGATCCCCTGGAGGAGGGAATGGCAACCCATTCCAGTATTCTTGCTGTAAAATCCCATGGACAGAGGAGCCTGGACGGCTATAGTCCTTGGAGTTGCAAAGAGTTGGACATGACTGAGCAACTAACCACAACCTTACTGCAGCTCACTTTTCTCATCTGAAAGGTAGGCATTTTTGATTACTGCTGTCAGAATTAAATGAAATAACATGTGGAAACTATTACAGTGCTTGGAGCATGAAAGTTTTTCAAAGCATTAGTTCAGTTAGTTCAGTTGCTCAGTCATGTCCAACTCTTTGCGACCCCATGAATTACAGCACGCCAGGCCTCCCTGTCCATCACCAACTCCTGGAGTTCCCTCAAACTCACGTCCATCAAGTTGTTGATGCCATCCAGCCATCTCATCCTCTGTCATCCCCTTTTCCTCCTGCCCCCGATCCCTCCCAGCATCAGAGTCTTTTCCAATGAGTCAGCTCTTCGCATGAGGTGGCCAAAGTACTGGAGTTTCAGCTTTAGCATCATTCCTTCCAAAGAACTCCCAGGGCTGATCTTTAGGATGGACTGGTTGGATCTCCTTGCAGTCCAAGGGACTCTCAAGAGTCTTCTCCAACACCACAGTTCAAAAGCATCAATTCTTCAGCACTCAGCTTTCTTCACAGTCCAACTCTCAAATCCATACATGACCACTGGACTTGACTAGATGGACCTTTGTTGGCAAAGTAATGTCTGCTTTTCAATATGCTATCTAGGTTGGTCATAACTTTCCTTCCAAGGAGTAAGCGTCTTTTAATTTCCTGACTGCAATCACCATCTGCAGTGATTTTGGAGCCCCCAAAAATAAAGTCTGACACTATTTCCACTGTTTCTCCATCTATTTCCCATGAAGTGATGGGACCAGATGCCATGATCTTAGTTTTATGAATGTTGAGCTTTAAACCAACTTTTTCACTCTCCTCTTTCACTTTCACCAAGAGGCTCTTTAGTTCTTTTTTGCTTTTTGCCATAAGGGTGGTGTCATCTGCATATCTGAGGTTATTGATATTTCTCCTGACAATCTTGATTCCAGCTTGTGCTTCTTCCAGCCCAGTGTTTCTCATGATGTACTCTGCATAGAAGTTAAATAAGCAGGGTGACAATATACAGCCTTGACGTACTCCTTTTCCTATTTGGAACCAGTCTGTTGTTCCATGTCCAGTTCTAACTGTTGCTTCCTGACCTGCATACAGGTTTCTCAAGAAGCAGGTCAGGTGGTCTGGTATTCCCATCTCTTTCAGAATTTTCCACAGTTTATTGTGATCCACACAGTCAGAGGCTTTGGCATAGTCAATAAAGCAGAAATAGATGTTTTTCTGGAACTCTCTTGCTTTTTTAATAATCCAGCAGATGTTGGCAATTTGATCTCTGGTTCCTCTGCCTTTTCTAAAACCAGCTTGAACATCTGGAAGTTCATGGTTCATGTGTTGCTGAAGCCTGGCTTGGAGAATTTAGAGCCTTACTTTGCTAATGTGAGATAGTGCAGTTGTGTGGTAGTTTGAGGATTCTTTGCATTGCCTTTCTTTGGGATTGGAATGAAAACCGATCTTTTCCAGTCCTGTGGCCACTGCTGAGATTTCCAAATATGCTGACATATTGAGTGCAGCTGGTATATTGAGTGCAGCACTTTCATAGCATCATCATTTAGGAGACATTTAAGGAAATTTCAAATTGAATGCACTCAAATGAATATCAAATTGAATGCACTCAAGGAATGATCATCAAATAACAAACATAGAAATTTATTTTCTGTAGAAGTGTGTACTTTGCAAGGAACTGTCATATAATTTACTTTTTGACTTTGAATGAACAGTTATATTTTTCATAATAATCCATTAAGTAGTGGCATACAGATTTGTTTCCCTCTTTCTTCTCTCCCTCTCCGGGAGAGGGGTAACAGAAGACTCTCCCACTTGTATGGGCAGGAAACAGAAGAATTGAAGCCTTGGACACAGATTTTATTGACTGAAGTCAGTTTATCTACTGCTTGCTGTGTCTAAGGTCAGCCAGTCACATCCATTCATATTCCTCCTTCATGAAAGAAGACTGTCTGGTTTTAGTCTCTTTCCACCTTCATCAGTTACTTTTCTTTTGCCGTTTGGAACATAGTTCAGACAGAAAGCGCTGAGGGTGAGGGTGCTTTGGCGGTGTTGCCCTGTGCTTTAATCGGTAGCCCAGTAAATGTTATAGCAGTAGTAGCTTAGATACCCTTATCCACAGGATCATTGAACTTTCATTGCTGTAGTCTTGGCTGACTCACAGAGAAGCACAGCAATGATTATATCTCTATTTCCAGAAGAGCACCGTTAGCATAAATCCTTGAATTAGTAGACAATCTGTGAATCATAAAATGGTGTCGTTTGTAGTAGCCCTCCACCAGCAATATTCTTCTTTAGCCAGCCACCTGATTATCTGCTCAACTGTTGTGCTCAGTCACATTCCATTCCATGTGTGTTTAGTTACTCAGCTGTGTCTGAGTCTTTACAGTCCCATGGCCTGCAGCCCACCAGGCTCCTTTGTCCATGGGATTCTCCAGGCAAGAATACCAGAGTGGGTAGCTATTCTCTTCTCCAGGGGATCTTCCTAATCTAGGGATCAAACCTATACCTCCCGCATTGGCAGGTGGGTTCTTTACCAGTCCTGCCACCTGAGAAGCTCAGCAATTACTTTGCTGCTAATTATGGTCTTGCTGGGACATGAGGAATTGAAAGTAATTTTGTTTACTTACACCCCTTAAGAGAGAATTCTACATCCAGATTTTTTTTTTTCAGATTTATTTTACTTTATTTTTTTTTGACCATTTTTTTAAATTTTTATTTTATTTTTAAACTTTATGTAATTGTATTAGTTTTGCCAAAAAAAGATGGGGGTGTTTAGGACATAGCTATTCACTCTGCTGTATACTCTGCACTTGACAGCCCTGATTTCCAAGGTAGCATTCTGCATAAGCATTTGAGTCAATTTCTCCTTTTACATGTCCTTTTGTTATTCACTTAGAATGTTGAGGGTGTGGATTAACCATGATATTTGCAGTTTGTTTTATCTGTGATTTGGAATTCAGTCATTACCTTTCTCCACCTCGTTAATCCATTCATCAAAAGTTGACTGCATAGATTTGTTGGTTGGAAAAGGTAACTGCTTCCAAATGATGGAGATGACTTCTCTCTATGGCTTCAGATACTAGTTTCAAGTATCAAAGAGTGTCTGGGCAAGCCAAGATGTCCTTGAACAATTGAGTTCAGTCCACTGTGGTAGCTCAGTCTTGTGGTTCTCTGCCTTGACTGGAAGTTATAAAGCTGGAGCCAGAACCTCCTTTAGAGAAACCCTAAGTATAAATTAGTCAGAAATTAAATAAATCCCATTTGGCAAGGACATGAAAAATGTCCTAGAGTCTTGAATATATTTAAATGCCATTAGTGGTGAAACTTGCAACTCATTTAATGTGAGGAAATGATTTAAATAATAAACCCCCAAACTTCCAACTCACTGTTATTTTCTTCTGCCACCTTCGATTTCCAGCCAGGAAATAGTGTCATAGAAAAACAATCTTGTGGTTCAGCTCCCTGCTGCAAAAGGAGTACATGCAAGTTATCTTAAACTAATTCCTTCAAATGAATGTCTAACGGATGCTGGAAAACCTCTGAGGGAGATCCCATAACTCCTTTGGTAAACTCTAGCAGTGTTTGAATGATGTTGTAGTTAAAAGGTGGCTCCCAATGTTTAAACTGAATTTTCTTGTTGATATCTGAATATAATCAGTGAGTTTGCTTCTGTGAATATTAGAGATGGGAAAGATCTGTCTTGAGGCTATGCGGGAAAGGCTTATGATTAAAAGTGATTTCTTTAAAAAAAATTGTAGTATAGTTGCTTTACAATGATGTGTTAGTTTCTGGCTCTACAATGAAGTGAATCAGCTATACAGATACATATACCCCTTCCTTCTGGGACCTCCCCACCCCACAACCCCATCCCTTCTAGGTCATCACAGTGCCGAGCTGAGCCTCCTGTGCTTTACAGCAGCTTCCCACTAGCTATCTCTCTTACACATGGTAGTGGATATATGTCAATCCTAATCTCCCAATTCGTCCCACCCTCCTCTCCCCCCACTCTGTCCCTGTGTCCCTTCTCTACATCTGTGTCTGTTCCTGCCCTGGAATTATATTGTTTCTTGAAAGAGAAGCTTTTTTTTTTTTTTTTAAACTCACATTCTTTTAAACATAGGGATAGCTCTTAACTTTGTTCACTTAGGATTCTTGTTAAGTAAACTATGATCTGTACTCTTTCTGTACAATAACATTTATGGTGGTGTATTGGTTTGGAGGCTTTCCTGGTAGCTCAGTGGTAAAGAATCCGCCTGCAATGCAGGAGATGTGGGTTCAATCCTTGGCTCAGGAAGATCTCCTAAAATAGGAAATGGCAACCCACTCCAGTATTCTTGCCTGGATAATTCCATGGACAGAGGAGTCTGGCAGACTACAGTCTATGAGGTTGCAAAGAGTGAGACATGACTGAGTATGCATGCACACACACACACACACACACACACACACACACACACTAGTTTGGAAGAGTCTGAGGATACTTTCTATTCTGAAACTTTATGATTTTTTTTAGTCATGACTATGAATGATGGGAGTGATTCAGAAAAGCCCAGTTTACCCTAAATGTTCTAGTTTTGCTTCTTAGGCTATAAATAGGGCAGATAAGATTTGGACAAGTCTGTGAACTTTCCACTGGCTTTATTAGAACAGTGTTTTCCACTGGTTATTCCTGAGAGGCAAGGGCAGATCTGATATGAGATCAGCTCAACATAAATACTGTGCATCCTGGGTAAACATAAGCATGGAAGCTGGAATGTGAGAAATGATAGACATTTGTAAGCTTCAAGTAGTTTTTGGGTTCATACAATCTACTTTATATATATATATATATATATATATATATATATATATTCCTTGGATAAACTTACTCATCCTCGAGGCTTCATCTACCATTTATGTGTTATCTGATAGTGTTAGTACTTGAATTGTTATGCATAGCCCATACTCAACACATCCAAGATCCAATTCTCCACTCAAGCCTGCCCTTTCTCTATCTTAGTGAATGGTGTGTATATGTGTGTGCTAAGTCAGTCATGTCAGATTCTTTGCAACCGTAAGGACTGTAGCCCTCCAAACTCCTCTGTCCATGGGATTCTCCAGGCAAGAATACTGGAGTGGGTTGCCATGCCCTCTTCCAGGGGATCTTCCTGACTCAGGGATCGAACCTGCGTCTCTTATGTCTCCTGCATTGGCAGGTAGATTCTTTACCACTAGCGCCACCTGGGTATCACCATTTATCTCTTCTCAAGTGAGAGATCATTTTCTATTTCATATACCTGTGTCAGTTTGGATGAGGTTTGACTCTGTTACAGAAATTCCCTTTTAGCAGTGGCTTAAACAATATGGAGGGCTTCCCAGGTGGTGCTAGTGGTAAAGAACCTGTCTGCCAATGCAGGAGATATAAGAGACACAGGTTTGATCCCTGGGTCAGGAAGATCCCCTGGAGGAGGGCATGGCAACCCTCTCCAGTATTCTTGCCTGGAGAATCCCCATGGACAGAGGAGCCTAGTGTACTATAGTCCATAGGGTCACAAAGAGTCAGACACGACTGAAGCAACTTAGCATGTATGCTTGCAAAAAATATGGAAGTTGATTCTAACTGCACATAAAAATCTGAGTTGGCACTTGAAGACTAATATATGCTGTATAACTTGAGGGACAAGGGTTCCTTGTATCTTACTGCCTTGTCATAGATGGTGGCATCTAAGTTCCAGACAGCAGGTTAGAGGAAGGGAGAAAGAACAGAGCAAAGGGCATGTGTGTTCCATCTCATCAGAAGGATTTTCAGAAGCTGCTACATGAACACATTTGCCTAGCACCCCAGGGACCTAGTTATATGACTCCATATCTGCAAAGAAGTTGCTAACTCCATCCTGGGAAGCCATGTGCCAAGCTCAAAATTGGTGACTCTGTCACCACTGGAAAAAAAGGAAAATGGATATTGGGGGACCACATTGTGGTCTTTTAAAAATCCATGAACACACTTCTGATCATTCATAGGTCACCATCAGCTCCTCCATATGAAAGGTAACCCCCAAATTCCATCAAGTTACTCATCCAACACAGTCCTCGATCTCTGTGCATGCCTGGTGTTCTCCTCCAGGGCCAGATTCAGCTTCCTGCAGTTTGGTAACCCATCTAAAAGACATTTTGTTTGCCCCATGAGCACTCAAATCCTAATAGTAGAAAAGAAGTAGAATAACTACTATAAAGTTTCCCATTCAGAAAAGAGGGAGGGACTTCCCTGGTGATCCAGTGGTTAAGACTCTCTGGGTTCGATCTCTGGTCAGGGAACTAGATCTCACATGGAGCAGCTGAAGATCCTGCGTGCCACATCTAAGACTTGGCACAGTCAAATAAGTTGAAAAAGGGAAAGAGGGAAATGAGAAAGGTGTAGAAATCACTATGCACAGCAGCTATCAAATTCTGCCCAACAGTAATTATGAAGACAGTCTAGCCAAAAATACACAAATTAAGAGGTCCGTGCTGCTGCTGCTGCTAAGTCGCTTCAGTCGTGTCCAACTCTGTGCAACCCCATAGACGGCAGCCCACCAGGCTCCCCCGTCCCTGGGATTCTCCAGGCAAGAACACTGGAGTGGGTTGCCATTTCCTTCTCCAATGCTTGAAAGTGAAGTCGCTCAGTCGTGCCCGACTCTAGCGACGCCATGGACTGCAGCCTACGAGGCTCCTCCGTCCATGGGACTTTCCAGGCAAAAGTACTGGAGTGGGGTGCCATTGCCTTCTAGGTTTGGTAATTAGAAGTCATTGGCGGCTTCAGTTGTAAACAATATACCCGCAATGCAGGAGACTTGGATTCCAGAAGGGAATGGCTACCCACTCTAGTATTCTTGCCTGGAGAATCCCATGAACAGAGAAATCTGGTGGGCTACAATCCATGGGGTTGCAAAGAGTTGGAAACGACTGAATGAAGCACAAAAACACTGTCGCTTTTCACTTGAGACCTTGAAACAAAGCAAGGACTGTTACAGTGGTGAGTTGGTGGCATGAAACCCACCTGTATCATGGAGAATAGGGCTGTAACCAAGCAAGTTTGAGCCTGGTTATAAAGAGAATGAGAGGTTAGAATGGAGATGAAGAAGTTGAAATTTACTCAAATTCTCAGATTTTTTTTTTTTTAAAAGAAGATAGAATTTCAACTGTAAGACACTCAGGAAGGTGTCATCTCTTTCTACTCTGTCCCTCTCTTAGCTCTGGATCAGTTGATGTGCTCCATCATGGCAGGTGGCACTGACTGGGAATTCAGATTTTCTCTTCCTCTCTCCAGGTAGTTGAAGAGTTGAAAAGAAGAGCTTTGGCCAAAGCTTGGAGAATTTAAGGACTGTGGAAGGAAAAGAGAAAGGTTTTGATGCCCAGAAATATTTTTTGTACAGCCTTCTTTTGTGACCAGATCCATTAAATGACTATTATGTGCAAGGCTTCCCAAGTGGTGCTAGTGGTAAAGAACCCAACTGCCAATGCAGGAAATGTAAGAGATTTGGGTTTGATCACTCAGTCAGGAAGATCACCTGGAGGAGGTCATGGCAACTCATTCAAGTATTCGTGCCTGAAGAATTTCACGGACAGAGGAGCCTTTCAGGCTACAGACCATAGGGTAGCAGAGTAGGACATGACGGGAGCAACTTAGCATGCACACACGTGAAAGGCACTGTAGCTGGCACCAGAACAATGAGCGTTCCCTGAAGAAAATATCTTTGCCACTCAAACTCTACTGAAATCAGGTTTGAGGAAATGACTCATTTATGATCCTACTACAGTGATCTGTGTAGGAAATTCTCTAAAGATTTGGTAGCAGCCACAATCCTGTCTTTTCTGAGACACTACTTTTTTGTGTGTTATTGGATGGCAATACTAGATAGCATCCTTAGTCACCTCCCACGAGCTAAGCACTGTGCCAAACACCTTGTCTGCATTTTCTTAGGATGTTCCCATGATGTGTCTTTAAAGGCACACTGTCGTAATTCCACTGGTGAGGTGAAGTAACAGGTTTTTTGGTATGTTTGTGTTTTTGCTACTAGTAAGCCTAGAGCTTGGTGTTAAGCTGAATCACAGCAGCTGCACTGACCTCACCTTTTGTCTTTGTTTAGCATAAAAGACATTTATTTTACCTTAGGTAAAATAATAAATATGCTTAGTAAATAAATAAATAATAAATAATAATAAATAAATAAAACAATTTATTATTTTTATTTATTAATAAATAAATTTTATTTATTTAAATTTATTTATTTAAATTTATTTATTATTAAAATAAATAAAATTTATTTATTATTTATTTATAATAAATAAATAAATAAAATAATAAATAAAATAAATAAATAATAAAAATGCTTAGACATTCAGATAGGATGACTTTAGTTTAAGGCTTCTGGCATATTTTATGTATACATTATATAAAATGTATGTATAAATATGACTATTCTTCATGTTTTCTCGAAACACCCTTCAGAATAGTTATATTCATTATTTTTAAGTGATTGCATATATTTTTGAAGAGAAACAGGGTAAAAAATAATTGAATTTTACATTCAATTGCGTTCATCTGTCGATATTGTAGAAGGAAATGGCAACCCACTCCAGTGTCCTTGCCTGGAGACTCCCAGGGACGGGGGAGCCTGGTGGGCTGCCATCTCTGGGGTCGCACAGAGTCAGACACGACTGAAGTGACTTAGCAGCAGCAGCAGCAGCATGGACATTGTATAATTATGAGTTGAGTTCCTAAGTTGGATCTTAGCCTATCGATATTTTCACTAATGAAATGATGACACAAACATCTACTATAATTCATGCACCTTTAAGTCAAGTTTTTGTCTCTTTATACATATAACATTTGCAACCATATAATACATTTTACAGTTATGTTTTTGGGAGAGAACTAGTAAAAAGATAAATATTCAGAATGCAATTTGGAACAGACAATTGAGAAAAAATTGCTTTTTATATTAATTTTCCTGGTAAAGTTTTGGTCTGGAGAAAGCATTTCTGTTATTCTAGACTTTGAATAATTTTTTGTTGTTAAAATATGGAATTATGAAATAGGTTTTTTTAACCTATGCATTTAAAATAGCACTTTGGCCTTGATTCTTATGTTCTATAGAGTTTCCATCCAGAAATTTTAATGAAAGATTTCAGAATGCAACCTAGGTGACTTCCAGGCTGTTTATATGCATACAACTTACCTGGCCAACTGTGATTAGCCAATTTGCATAAATGTAATTTACCACCTAAGAGGTTAGGAATCTAATCTTAATTTCCTCAATTAATATTTAATTTTGACACATTTATAGGAATGATTTATAAGATAGAATGCTTTATCATATTAATCATTAGTCATAGGCTAACTGAGGATGAATAACATTTTCAAATTTTAGCATTAGATGAATTATACTTTTGGAAGTTGATAATAGAGATAACTGCCTTGACTCTAGGATTTTCCCAATTTAAAATCAGTTGGGAGATTTTTCTCAATTTAGAATAAATTGGAAGATCTGTGTATTTCATTGGATTATAAATATTTAGTACAACAATATCAGTTAACCACTGGTTTACAGGGGTGGAAGATCTTTAAAGATCCCCAAATTATAATTCCAAAATGAAATGACTTATCACTCAGATCACTCTTTATTAACAAATGTGTGAACAGCTTTTCATTTTCTTTGAAATAGCAGTAAAATATATGAATAGCTTGTTTCATTAATATTAGAGTACCCTCTATATGCAAGGCAAAGTGTTAGTTCTTTGAGGATAAAATGATACATCAAACTTAAATTTTGTACTCAAAGAGGTGTCAGTTTAAGGAAAAAAATTAGACATGTTCTACAAAATACATAAAGCCCTATTATAGGAGGCAATAAAGGGCCCTCAGACTTAAGAATTTATATATCTTGACTCGTCCCAAATATTTTCTCCTCTCAATTCTACCAAGTCATGGTGAACTTTTCTTTACGTTGCTTAACAACACTGTGTGCCTATCCCCAGTTTTTCAGTTACTTTCAGTTGTTAAACACAGTGACCAAATGTGAAGCTTGCATCTCATGTTCAGTTCAACGAATACCTTCTTCCCTTCCCCCAGCACCAGCCAGGCTTAGGCTCCAAAGACACTATTTCCTCCTTTTTCCCAGTGTGGAGTAAAGGTGGCAAGGTGGGGAGGGATGTGACTTGCCTCTGAGTCACATCTCTTCCCTTTTTTGAGTTCTGTATTGTTCCCCAAGGTTTATTGGGCCCCTGGGGGAAAGAGGAGATTGCATTCTTTTTTAAAACATTGATGAATTAATTTTTGGCTGCACTAGGTCTTCATTGCTGCATGTGGGCTTTCTCTAGTTTCGGTGAGTGGGGGCTACTCTCCAGTTGTGGTGCACAGGCTTTTCATTGCCGTGGCCTCTCTTGTTTCAGAGTATGGCCTCTAGGGCGAAAGGGCTCAGTAGTTGTGGCACACAGGCTTAGTTGCTGTGTGGCATGTGGGATCCATCCCTTCCTGCACCAGGGACTGAGCCCATGTCCCCTGTGTTGGCAGGCAGATTCTTGACCACTGACCACCAGGGAAGTCCTGAATTTGCATTCATGTATGTGTTGTGTCATCATTTTCTGTACCTAACTATGATATTTCTGTCATCTAAAACTTCTTTATTTTTAGTATTTTTAGCATATAGACTGCTTGTTAAAATTTTTTCTTCCTTCTTCCAATTAATATCATTGTAAAATATCATTTTCTCATGTTATTACAAAATGTCTTTACAAATAATTTTCAACATAGTAGCTTATTCTATTGTATATTACATTGATCAATTCACTTACTAATCATTGCTTCATCATTTCATAATTTCAGATCATTTAGATGGCTTCAGATCAAAGACATTATAAGTAATGTGAGAACACCACATTTGGACAGACTTTTTTTTTAATCCCCTGTATTAGATTATTCCATGTGTATGAGCAGTAATGCCTGCTTCATGTATGACAGCAGGCATTACTGAATTTATGTCTCTCAGAACCTTGGGAAACAGTTGATATTAAGTATAGGTATAGTTTGGTGTTGGTCATACTTTCTAAATGATATTACCTCTGACTGGGCAAGATTTTCAAATTCTTGCTTTTGTTTATAGCTAGTTTCTGTCTCTAAGTGGATTTATAGTGGAATATTTTTATTATTTAATATTTTATTTTCCTATTTTGGCAGCAAGTGATGTATTTATTTCTGCTCTTGGATTTTGGCAGAAGCTTTCTGTAAGTCTCTGAAGCACACAAACCATTTAACACTCTCTGCCATCCAATACCATGATCGCTTCCCTGAACCCAAGCAACTTGGTAAATTTGGGGGGAAATTCATGAATGCCTTTTCTGGAAAGCCTGTTGGAAGCCCCTGATTAGGCATCTTTCCTTTAATGACTTCTAATAGCATAGCTAAACTTTTTAAAATCATTTTCTGGAGTATATCTAGGACCTTTATTAAATAAGCATTCTGTTAAGAGTTGGAAACAAAACAAAGTATTAGAAAAAGATACTGGCAAAGCTTTCTGCTCCTGATCACAGGTTAGGTGGGCCAGGCATGTGGGATATCAAGAAACTGATAGAACGAGCAGAATGAACGTTTCTAGAGAGTGTACTGCACGGCAGTCAGCCTCAGAAACAGCTATCAGAGTGGGCTTTTTATTGTCTATCTCTCCCCTCTGTGGCTGGGGGAAAAGAGGGGAGCATCTTAAACACTGAATATGAGCAAAAAGATTTCTAAAATACAGGTCTCTTACAACAGACATATATTGGATTGGCCAAAAGATTTGTTCAGGTTTTTCCATAACATCTTACAGAAAAACCCAAACAAACTTTTGAGCCAACCAAGTACCATTAAAGGGGCTTCCCAGGTGACACTAGTGATAAAAAAAGCCCTGCTTGCCAATGCAGGAGACATAAGGGATTCGGGTTCGATCCATGGATCAGGAAAATTCCCTGGAGGAGGGCATGGTAACCCACTCTAGTATTCTCGCCCGGAGAATCCCATGGACAGAGGAGCCTGGCGGGCTACAGTCTCAGAAGTTACAAAAGAGGTGGACACAACTGAAGCAACAGCATACGTGCAAGCATGAAATACCATTAAAATGGATTCGGAAGAACAACCCATTGTATCCTTGCTTGAATCCCTTTGTGATCATTTGCTGGCGAGGCATGCTCATTTCCTGATGATAAAGAAATTTAGATGCTGGCATAATTATACAGCTTAGCATCAGCTTGAATTGCAGTTGCTGTTTGAGCAGATCAAATAAAACAGGCCAGGCGAGAACTCAGGTGGGTAGATCTTGGGGGACCTGAGGGACGTTTATGAGTGAGTGAGCTGAATGCAGAGGGTTGTCCTGGATGGTTAAGAATGGCCTGATGAGTTGGATCTTTACTCAGGGTACTTGGCTCGTGTCATTTCCTAGGACTGGAAGGACTGGAATAAAATAATAGAGATTGTGCAACAGCAGGCTGGGTCCACAGAGAGAGGATCCAAAAAGAATAAACAGGAGGCATAATGGGAGAAAACTACAGGAAATAAGAATTAACATTATGGCACAACTCCAGAAAACTAACTGGGCTGTTTTCTCAGTATAACTTTGTATTTCTCTTTGAGGGAGTGACATAGGAAAGTGAAAGTGTTAGTTGCTCAGTTGTGTCTGACTCTTTGCAACCCCATGGATTGTAGCCCACCAGGCTCCTCTGTCCATGGGATTCTCCAGACAAGAATACTAGAGTGGGTTGCTATGCCCTCCTCCAGGGGAACTTCCCAACCCAGGGATTGAACCTAGGTCTTCCGCATTGCAGGCAGATTCTTTACTGTCTGAGCCAGTAAGAAACCCAAACTGAGCTGTTTGACTATATCCTGAGACATCCTGTGAATCATGTAAACCTCTCTAGTTGAAGGAACATCATCTTTCCATTTGGTTTTGATAGGCTAAATGAACCATACACTTAGTGACTTTACATTTATGATGTCATACAGTTAAAGCAGAGGTGACTCGACAAAACAAAATGAATTACTCTTTTCTCTCCACATTCATGGAGGATCCGCTCAGCTCCATAGAGCCTCCTATTGTGTCTCATAATGAAGGAAGATATCTAGGAACTGATACATGGAAGGATCCTTCTACAGGACTGTTGAGAGAAGATGAAGCTAGAAATCAGTATATCAGAATCTGGCTGACATAGAAATGATGTCAGAAATCTGATTATGGACATTGTGCTTTGGCTTCTTTGATAGAAGTCTGTGGGTGGTTTAGCTGAAGTCAGACCAGGCATACTGATGAAGCAACTTTCTCTTACTCTCATCTCTTGCCCTACTTGATCTTCTTAAAGTCTTCGAGTTTTAGACTAGAGATCTCCTTACAGAGAGATGGAACAGTACATAGCCTGTCATGACAACTTCAGAGTTAAGTATATAAAAAAAAGCTACATTGTAAAAGGAGACCTTTGGGAACCTCTTTATGCTATTGGTGGAAACATAAATTGGTGCAGCCACTATTAGAACAGTGTTGTTTTTGTTCAGTTGATAAGTCATGTCCAACTCTTTGTGACCCCATGGACTGCAGCATGCCATGCTTCCTAGTCCTTCACTGTCTCCCAGAATTTGCTTAAATTCATGTCCATTGAGTTGGTGATGCCATCCAGTCATCTCATTCTCTGTCACCTTCTTCTGTTTTTGATTTCAATTTTTCCCAGCATCAGAGTCTTTTCCAATGAGTCAGCTCTTTGCATCAGGTAGCCAAAGTATTAGAGGTTCAGCTTCAGCATCAGTCCTTCCAATGAATATTCAGGGTTGATTTCCTTTCAGATTGACTGGTTTGATCTCCTTGAAGTCCATGGGACTCTCAAGAGTCTTCTCCAGCACCACAATTCGAGAACATCTATTCTTTGGCACTAAGCCTTCTTTATGGTCCAACTCTCACAGCTATACATGACTCCTGGAAAAACCATAGCTTTGATTATACAGACCTTTGTCAGCAAAGTGATGTCTTTGCTTTTTAATATGCTGTTTAGAACTATATGGAGGTACTTAAAAACAAATCTAGGAATAGAACCAACATATGGCCCAGTGATCCCACTCCTGGGCATATGTCTGGAGAAAATTCTAATTTGAAAAGATACATGGACCGCAATGTTTATTGCAGCACTATTTACAATAGTCAAAACATGGAAGCAACCTAAATGTCCATTGACTGATGAATGGATAAAAAAGATGTACTATATACATACAGTGGGATTCTACTCAGCCTTTAAAAAAGATGAAATAATCCCATTTGCAGCAACATGGATGAACCTAGAGATTATCATTAAGTGAATTAAGTAAGACAGAGAAACACAAATCACATGTCACTTATATGTGGAATCTAAGCAAATGATACAAATGAACTTATTTATAAAATAGAAATAGATTCACAGATATAGAAAACAAATTTATAGTTACCAAAGGGGAAAGTATGGGAGAGGGATAAACTGGGAATTTGGAATTAATAGATATACACTGCTGCTGCTGCTGTGTCACTTCAGTCGTGTCCAACTCTGTGCGACCCCATAGACAGCAGCCCACCAGGCTCCCCCATCCCTGGGATTCTCCAGGCAAGAACACTGGAGTGGGTTGCCATTTCCTTCTCCAATGCATGAAAGTGAAAAGTGAAAGTGAAGTCGTTCAGTCGTGTCCGACTCTTAGTGACCTCATGGACTGCAGCCCACCAGGCTCCTCCGTCCATGGGATTCTCCAGGCAAGAGTACTGGAGTTGGGTGCTATTGCCTTCTCTTAGTGAAATATATACTATTTCACTAGTATATATGAAATAGATAAACAACAGGAGCCTATTTTATAGCACAGGGAACCATACACAATATCTTGTAATAACCTATAATGGAAAAGATTCCGAGAAAGAATACATATATACATTACATATGTGTATAGTTGAATCACCTTTGCTATACACCTGAACATTGTATTAATAAGTCAGCTATACTTCAATTAAAAATTAAAAATCAAAGAAGAGGTCCTTTGATCAGTAGGAGCAGAGAGTATAGTGGAATTGGAGGAAGTCTCCAGATTTTCCTTGTAGCATGCTATGTATGTTTATTACTACCACCTCCTTGTCTGTACTATTTGCCAGCCATCATCAAGGCAAACCATAACATAAAACTCATTGAAAATTTAAGAAAGAAGAAAAAAATTAAATTCTCCACAAAAGACAGAATAAAGGATTATATAAGAAACAGGATAAAGGATTTTACAAACCCAAATAAAGAAATTTATAAATAGATTAAAGAAATAGAATTAACTAAAGAAACAGATTAAATAAATTAAATAGATTTAATTCAAATATGTTGAATTAAACAATAAAATAGATGGACTTAAAAATAGGAAAAGCTCAGAGAATTGCCAAATCATGTAATTTCTTAATAAAGGTAAGTCAAACCAATAGAAAAAAATGATAAAAAGGCTGATAAGCAAAATGATTAGGTGTAAGACTGTGTCATTTAAAAGAAAAAGACAAAGGTGAAAACAAGAAGGAAGATGAGAAAGATGGATGGTAGACATACAAACAGAAAGTTAAGCAGTGTCATTGAGTAGCAAACTAAAACAATGCTGAAGCACGTTAAATGTTAAACAGTGCTAAACATGCTATAGCGTGTTTTTTTAAAAGATAAACTTTAACTTGAATAAAATAAGAAATCAACTGACCAACCAGCTGGAAACCCGAAAGTGGCAGGCAGGATTCCTTAGCAGAATTCTGTTCAGTTCAGTTCAGTCGCTCAGTCATGTCCGACTCTTTGCAACCCCATGAATCGCAGCACTCCAGGCCTCCCTGTCCATCACCAGCTCCCGGAGTTCACCCAAACTCATGTGCATCGAGTCGGTGATGCCATCCAGCCATCTCATCCTCTGTTATCCCCTTCTCCTGCCCCCAATCCCTCTCAGCATCAGGGTTTTTTCCAATGAGTCAACTCTTCCCATGAGGAAGAGTTTGCCCATGAGGTGGCCAAAGTATTGGCGTTTCAGTCTCAGCATTAGTCCCTCCAATGAACACCCAGGACTGGTCTCCTTTAGGATGGACTGTTTGGATCCCCTTGCAGTCCAAGGGACTCTCAAGAGTCTTCTCCAATACCACAGTTCAAAAGCATCAATTCTTCGACACTCAGCTTTCTTCACAGTCCAACTCTCACATCCATACATGACCACTGGAAAAACCATAGCCTTGACTAGACGGACTTTTGTTGGCAAAGTAATGTCTCTGCTTTTCAATATGCTATCTAGGTTGGTCATAACTTTCCTTCCAAGGAGTAAGCGCCGTTTAATTTCTTGGCTGCAGTCACCATCTGCAGTGATTTTGGAGCCCCCCAAAATAAAGTCTGAAACTGTTTCCACTGTTTCCCCATCTATTTCCCACGAAGTGATGGGACTGGATGCCATGATCTTCGTTTTCTGAATGTTGAGCTTTAAGCCAACTTTTTCACTCTCTTCTTTCACCTTTATCAAGAGGCTTTTTAGTTCCTCTTTCCATTCTGCCATAAGGGTGGTGTCATCTGCATGTCTGAGGTTATTGGTATTTCTCCCGGTAATCTTAATTCCAGCTTGTGCTTCTTCCAGCCCAGCATTTCTCATGATGTACTCTGCATAGAAGTTAAATAAGCAGGGTGACAATATACAGCCTTGACGTACTCCTTTTCCTATTTGGAACCAGTCTGTTGTTCCATGTCCAGTTCTAACTGTTGCTTTCTGACCTGCATACAGGTTTCTCAAGAGGCAGGTCAGGTGGTCTGGTATTCCCATCTCTTGAAGAATTTTCCACAGTTTATTGTGATCCACACAGTCAAAGGCTTTGGCATAGTCATTAAAGCAGAAGTAGATGTTTTTCTGGAACTCTCTTTTTCAATGATCCAGCAGATGTTGGCAATTTGATCTCTGGTTCTTCTGCCTTTTCTAAAACCAGCTTGAACATCTGGAAGTTCACGGTTCATGTATTGCTGAAGCCTGGCTTGGAGAATTTTGAGCATTACTTTACTAGCATGTGAGATGAGTGCAATTGTGTGGTAGTTTGAGCATTCTTTGGCATTGCCTTTCTTTGGGATTGGAATGAAAACTGACCTTTTCCAGTCCTGTGGCTGCTGCTGAGTTTTCCAAATATACTGGCATATTGAGGGCAGCACTTTCACAGCATCAGCTTTCAGGATTTGAAATAGCTCAAGTGGAATTCCATCACCTCCACTAGCTTTGTTCGTAGTGATGCTTCCTAAGGCCCACTTGACTTCACATTCCAGGATGTCTGGCTCTAGGTGAGTGATCACCCCATTGCGATTATCTGGGTCATGAAGATATTTTTTGTATAGTTCTTCTGTGTATTCTTGCCACCTCTTCTTAACATCTTCTACTTCTGTTAGGTCCATACAATTTCTGTCCTTTATCAAGCCCATCTTTGCATGAAATGTTCCCTTGGTATCTCTAATTTTCTTGAAGAGATCTCTAGTCTTGTCCATTCTGTTGTTTTCCTCTCTTTCTTTGCATTGATCTCTGAGGAAGACTTTCTTATCTCTCCTTGCTATTCTTTGGAACTCTGCATTCAAATGGGAATATTTTTCCTTTTGTCCTTTACTTTTCGCTTCTCTTCTTTTCACAGCTATTTGTAAGGCCTCATCAGACCGCCATTTTGCTTTTTTGCATTTCTTTTCCATGGGGATGGTCTTGATCCCTGTCTCCTGTACAGTGTCACCAACCTCCATCCGTAGTTCATTAGGTCCTCTGTCTATCAGATCTAGTCCCTTAAATCTATTTCTCACTCTCACTGAATAATCATAATGGATTTGAATTTTGTGGTTGGAAACAATTTTCTATAGTAAGGAAAGAGAGAGGGAAACCTGTGCTCTTGGGCTCCTGCCCTTCAGTGCATTTTGGGCACCAGAGCCCAGTCAGCACTTCTCAGCAATCAGGAGGTTGGGGCAGAGCCCCAGGGGGCTCAGCCTTGTGTGTGGTCTCCTGGGGCTCTGCAAACATCACTGCAAATTCATGTGAAGCAGATATTGCTAATAGTTACGGAGAAAGGACTTCCCTGGGGGTCCAGTGGTGAAGATCCAAGTTCTTGGTTTGATCCTTGCTCAGAGAACTAGATCCTACATGCTGCAACTAAAGATCTAGCATGCCTGGAAAAAGATCAAAGGTCCTGTGGGCCTCAGCTAAGACCTGGAGAAGCCAAAAAAAAAAAAAACTTGTAGAAGAAAGCATTTGTTTATAGTTTATATTTGACCCTTGGATGTGTGGGATTTTTAGTTAAAAAGAACTCATCTTACATCCCCCTTTTTGTGCCTTCCTAAAGGTCTCTGCTGTTAACACTTCCTATGTTTTATTCTTGACCCTTTATTATAGTTTAAAACTCATTATCAATAGAAATATATAGGATTTTGCACATAAATAATACATCAAAGCCACTCCAGTGTTGGACACAACTGAAGTGACTTAGCAGCAGCTAGCATATATGAAATGTTTACAATACGCTCACTGCTACAGATGGATTATACAGTGACAGGCGGTGACACCTGTGCTGATCTATTCATTGTTCCTTGAGGATGTTTTGCTGTCTATGATTCCAGTTTCTTCGGGAAAACAAAAATGAACTTATGAGTATACTAAAGGCTATTATACAGCTCGATTATAAGTGCAGAGCAAGGCACACAGCGTGTGCTAAGTCACTGCAGTTGTGTCTGACTCTCTGTGACCCCATGGGCTGTAGCCCACCAGGCTCCTCTGTCCATGGGATTCTCCAGGCAAGAATACTGGAGTGGGTTGCCATGCGCTCCTCCAGGGGATCTTCCCAACCCACAGATCGAACCTGTGATGCTTATATCTACCCGCATTGGCACTTTACTGCTAGCACCAAAAGCGCACTGTGGCCATACAATATTTGCTTAATTGCCTTGAGCAAACCCCTTTAAATATTACTTTGTGCAGATTTGCAGTATTTTAAAGTGTAAAGTTTTAGTTTATAGTGTATTCTTTTCCATTACCACCTCCTCCCCAACCCCTCTGTGCCCCCAACAGTGTTATGCCTGCACCCTTGCTTGTAACAGTGTAGTTTGCTAGTTGAAAGGGGGAGCATCTTAGAGAGGCCTGTGGCGCCCTGTGTTCTGTTTTGGGCATTTCACCAGTTGTGTGGCTCCCCATGTCAACAGTCTGCAGCTGGCCTTTTACTGCAAGGAAGGTTACTGGCAAAAGACACGGAACAGCTAGAAAAACCTGAAGTGGAAAACCAGGGGGTGCCCGCCACACTGGAAAGCTTTCTCATTTAATTGGTAAAGTGGACCATTGCCTCCTGTATGTATTTTCCTTGTGTCTGTTTCCCATGTTTTAAAGTGTAAAAACATATTACCACAAGAGGTTAGTAAAATATTCTTCTAAAAACGAAAAGATACAAAGGAACTTATTTCTGAAACAGAAAGATACTCACAAACATAAAAAAACAAATGTATGGTTACCAAAGGGGAAAGGGCAAGGGGAGGGATAAATTAGGAGTTTGGGATTAACAGATACACACTACTATATAGAAAATAAACAACAAGGACCTACTATGTAATGCAGGGAACTATACCCAATATTTTGTAATAACTTACAAGGGAAGAGAACCTGAATGTGTGTGTGTGTGTGTGTGTGTGTGTGTGTGTGTGTGTATTATAGAACTGCAGCGCTGTATATCTGAAACTGAGCTTCCATCAAAGCTCAGTTGGTAAAGAATCTGCCTGCAATGCAGAAGACCCTGGTTTGATTCCTGGGTTGGAAAAATTCCCTGGAGAAGGGATAGGCTACCCACTCTAGTATTCTTAGGCTTCCTTTGTGGCTCAGCTGGTAAAGAATCCTCCTGCAATGCAGGAGACCTGGGTTTGATCCTTGGGTTGGGAAGATCCCCTGGAGAAGGGAACAGTTACCCACTCCAGTGTTCTGCCCTGGAGAATTCCTAGGACTGTATAGTCCCAACTGGGCTTCCCTGGTGGTTCAGACAGTAAAGAATCTGCCTGCAATGAAGGAAACCTGGGTTTGATTCCTGTGTTGGGAAGATCCTCTGGAGAAGGGAATGGTTACCCACTGCAGTATTCTGGCCTGGAGAATTCCATGAACAGAGAAGCCTGTCAGGTTACAGTCCATGAGGTCTCAAAGAGTTGGACACAACTGAGCCACTCACACTTACTTACTTATTATATTTAAAACTAACAAAATATTGTAAATCAACTATATTTCAATAAAAGAGAAAAAATAAAGATATTCTAGACTTAAAATAGTTTCCTCTGCCTTCTTCCTATTGAGTCACTTAGAAAACTTCCTGTAAGTTTTGTTGAAAATGGGGAAGTATTAGGCTTCTTAATTTTTTCTTCTGTGGTATTGTGTTTGTCTCTAGCAAATTCGTATTTTTTCCCCATTCAATGGCAGAAAGAGTGATTTCTCTCCTCCCTCAGTTCTTTGTGGTCTCTCCATGTCTCTAAAATATGCATTCTAACTTAATTTTCCAGTGTGGTGAAACAGACAAGTGTGTCTAACACGTAGTGAACAGGAAATACAATGTTTTTGTATATAGAGAATGTAAGTGCTGTCCAAAGTCAGGAGAGCAGTTAAATTAAAAAAATCAATCTGTGCAAACATAAAGAAATGAGCCAGCAGGGAAATTGGGCCAATTTAGAATTCAGTAAAATCTATTTCTTTTCACTGTGTCTCTAAACTGAAGAGAAAACACTTTTGGTTGAATGTTTGCATAAAAGGGATATCCCCTTGAAAATATTGTCATTATTCCCAAAGTAACTATTTTGGCATTTAGAATTTACATGGGCTTTCTTGGAGGCTCAGATGATAAAGAATCTGCCTGTAATCTGGAAGACCTGAGTTCGATCCCTGGGTCGGGAAGATCTCCCTGGAGAAGGGAATGGTTACCCACTCCAGTATTCTGGCCTGGAGAACCCCATGGACAGAGAAACCTGGTGGGTAAAGAGTTGAACACGACTGAGTGACTAACAATTTCATTTTTTTAAAAAGACTTTACACAAGGTCATACCTTATGCTCTGGGAATAATATATACAAAGTGGAACCCTAGAAGGGCAACTACTTTTTCTGCATCTATACCCAATGTGGATAAACTCTTAGATTATTATGGCATTTTACTTTTCAGATCAGCATGGAAAGATTTATTTTTAATAGCAAAAAGCAGAGATAAGCTCTAAAAGAATTCAGTATTACATTCTGATTGCTAGAAAGTTTTGGTTTTCTTTTTCAAAAGAATTAATATTAATTGCAAATCCTTCGGTAGTCAAAAATATGAATAAAAAGGAAATACAATCAAATGTTGGTACACGGCCCTTGCTATTGTGAATCAAATAATGTCCTCATAAAAAAAGGCAGCTTATTTATCTAAACTCATTGTTCCTTATAATGACTTTTTGGGATAACTAAGGCAGACTCTTGAGCACATAGATATTTTTAACAGAAAAATTTCTAAAATATACTGCAAACTTTCTTTTCTGTTAAGCTTCTTGAAGATAAATTAAACTTTTCCTAATAGTGCAGGGGAATCTCATAAGTGTTAATTATTTTGCAGGGCTGGAAGACAGTCTGGAGCAATAAAGATAATAGTAACAATCATCATCGTCATCTTCATAACAGCTAACATTTGTGATCATGTAGAATATTGTGTGCAAGCATGCTTTTAAATGCTTTTATTAATTCTTATAAGGACACTGTGAAGTATTAATACTAGTAACATCCCCAAGCTGCAGATGAGTCAGCTGAGACAAGGAAAGGTTTAGTAACTGGCCTCAGGTGGCCCAGCTTAGAGGTGGTGATGCCTGGGTTCACAATCAGGCTTTTGTCCATCTAGAACTTGACCCTTAGCCTTGGCCTTTCTGGCTTCTAAGATAAGCGTGAGATTGAGATCAAGCTGGAATTTTGGGTTTGCTAGTTGGTGTTTGAGTGAGGAGGTAAGTGGACTAACTTTCCCAAGTTCCAGTTTCCTTCTCTTAAAATGAGAATGACAAAAAACTCTAAATTACTAATAATGATAGTAGCACTGAAGTGCAGGTTCTTGTGAGGAGAGAATGAAATAGTGCCAGCAAAGAGCTTGGCACTTAGGAAATCATCAAGAAGTATTGCCCCCTTTTTTAAAAAAAATTGAGGTATGATAGCTTTACAATGTTGTGTTAGTTTCTTCTGTACAATGAAGTGAATCAGCTGTATGTGTACATATATCCCCTCCTTCCACCCTCGTCCACTCCTCTAGTTTATCACAGAACACTGAGCTGAGCTCCCAGTGTCATACAGCAGGTCCCCATTAGCTATGGTCATGTATATATGTCAATGATACTCTCAGTTCATTCCACCCTCTCCTTCCTCCCTTGTATTCACATGTCTGTTCTCAACACCTGCATCTCTATTCCTGTGCTGCAAATAGGTTCATCTGTACCATTTTTCTAGATTCCATCTATACGCTTTAATATATAGTATTTGTTTTCCTCTTTCTGACTTATGTCACTCGGTAAGACAAACCCTAAGTCCATCTCTATGAATGGCCCAATTTCATTCCTTTTTATGGCTGAGTAATATTCCATTGTATATATGGAGCACATCTTCTTCATCCATTCATTTGTGAGTGGACATTTAGGTTGCTTCCATGTCCTGGCTATCATAAGTAGCACTGCAGTTAACATTAGGGTGCATGTGTCTTTTTGAATTATGATTTTCTCAGGGTAAATGGCCAGTAGTGGACTTGTTGAGTCATATGATAGTTTTCTTTCTAGTTTTTTAAAGAAACCTCTATGTTGTTGCTCTTTTGATTTCTCTTGTTATATGAAAGGGTGAGAATCTACATGTGCTCCTATGGTGTGGGAAAATATTTGCATACTTGAAAAGTGGCCTCAAATTTGCTAATTTTGTTTTCAGTTTTTTTGCGAATCTGCATTTACTTATTTTTTCTTCCTTGGTTGTATTTTGTCACTTTTTGATTCTTTTAATGGTCAGGAATGTGGGCTTCAGAAACCCCAGGTTCCACTATTGACTGGTTTAGCTGATTATAGGCAAATGTACTGTTGTTTCTTTAAACCACAGTTTTTCTACTATAAAATGTGGGTCTGTATTCTTCATGAAATGGCTCTATGAATTTGAAAATACAGTATTATCTCTTTTTGTGATCTGGATAAGAACTTAAGAATATATTGTCCATCTTAAGGTGCCCTTAATATAGCCTTTCAGTATGTGATATTTCCTGTTACTTTATTTCCAAATTTGTCTACTTTAGCATTTTAAATTCAGACAGAACCAACTTATTCATTCCTTCTTATTTTCCCCAGATGCTTGATTGTTTTGAATGTCTCCTGTGTTTGTCTTTCATATCCTAGTGCTGGAAGATTTGGTGTATCTGTTGCCATCAGTTGGGGTGATTTGGCAGGAAAGGTTTCCCCACAGGAGAAGGCATTCTCCCTCCCATTTGTGGGGAAGCAGATTGACTTCAGTTACCCATTTCTGACACATTAAGATTGTAGAACTTGATTGTATGCGACTGTTCTTGGAATAGTTACAGTTCCACTCTATTTTCCTGACTGCTCTTGAGTGAAGCCTGTTTCTTCTGGCTCTTTTTGGTACTTGCACAAAGAATATTATGGAATGTAAGTAATATTGATTATACCTTTGAAGGGAGAGTAGTATGCTGTTGTTCTTGGGTGACTTGTTAGAAAACAACAAACTCACATCAGCTCTTAAGGTCCTTCTCTGCCAATGTTAAGAGCTTCTAACTTTATTCATCAGTTTCTTTGCTGGCCGGGTGCAGTTGTTGTTGAACTGGTTGAGGGAACCCACACTGGGGTCCTAGCTTCAGCCAAGGCCCCAGTCTCAAGCCCAGGAGGTTCTTTTCTGATCAGATTTGTTCAGGCAATAATGAAAACTACGGCTGACACTGAAACAGCACAGACTTTATTCAATGATCAGAGAATGGAGAAGTGAGAAACTAGTTTGTGAATCAACTTCCCAACCCAACTTGGGTGGAGACACCAAATGTTTAGGAAAGTCAAGGTGAAAAGGATGCAGTTGGAAATAGAGGAATGCTCAAGAGTTATCCGAGAACAAGGGTGTGGTTTGGACCTGGAACTGATACAGTTCTCCTCTTCAGTCCTTGTATGGGCTTTTCCAGTAAAGACAGTCATCTCATAGGGAGAAATCATAGAAGAATGTGAAACAAAAATCTATACTTGCTCTTTCATCTCTATGCCATTATTTTTTTGAGTTCTAGTTTTCTCCATTCTTATGCCAATTCTTTTTATTTTCAATGTTTAAAATTTAGTAATTATTGTTTTTGTCCACTAATATTTTAGATTTTTTAAAATTTAAATTTATTTATTTTAATTAGAGGCTAATTACTTTACAATATGTATTGGTTTTGCCACACATCAACATGAATCCGCTACGGATATACATGTGTTCCAAATCCTGAACCCCCTCCCACTTCCCTCCCCATACCATCCCTTTGGGTCATGCCAGTGCACCAGCCCCAAGCTTCCTGTATCCTGCATCGAACCTGGACTGGCGATTCATTTCTTATATGATATTATACGTGTTTCAATGCCATTCTCCCAAATCATCCCCTCCTCCCTCTCCCACAGAGTTCGAAAGACTGTTCTATGCATCTGTGTCTCTTTTGCTGTCTCACATACAGGGTTATCGTTACCATCTTTCTAAATTCCATATATATGCGTTAGTATACTGTATTGGTGTTTTTCTTTCTGGCTTACTTCACTCTGTATAATTGGCTCCAGTTTCATCCACCACATTAGAACTGATTCAAAGAATACATTTGAATCAGTTCTAATGAGGTGGATATTTTAGATTTTAAACTTTTGAATAGGTTATGTTTTTATATGGTTCCAAAGAAAGCAATATTATAATGGTAATACTGAGAAATCTTGCTCTTACCTGTTTTTAACCATGGTTATGCACTTGTACAACCAGTCCATCCTAAAGGAGAGCAGTCCTGGGTGTTCATTGGAAGGACTGATGCTGAAGCTGAAACTCTAGTACTTTGGCCACCTCATGTGAAGAGTTGACTCACTGGAAAAGACCCTGATGCTGGGAGGGATTGGGGGCAGGAGGAAAAGGGGATGACAGAGGATGAGATGGCTGGATGGCATCACCGACTCAATGGACATGAGTTTGAGTGAACTCCGGGAGTTGGTGATGGACAGGGAGGCCTGCTGTGCTGTGATTCATGGGGTCGCAAAGAGTCGGACATGACTGAGTGACTGAACTGAACTGCACTGAACTTATGCACTTGTCTCATTTTCTTTTATTCTTATGTGTCTTTGAAATATGCAAACAAAAGTTAATGCATATTTTATCTTTTATACAGCTAGCATTTTCTTTTTACTTAGTATATCATAGATATCTTTCTAATATCACTATCTAGAGATAAATGGGTATATTGTTGATATAAGTGGTCTTATATAGGTATGCATTGACCAACCATTAAGCCTCAAGGAGGTAGTATTTATGTATAAAAGAAATATAGTTTAGGAATCTGTTTCAGCATATGCTTGTGTGCTTAGTCGCTCAGTCATGTCTGACTCTATGCAACCCCATGGGCTGTTGCCCACCAGGCTCCTCTGTCCATGGGATTTTTCAGGCAAGAATACTGGAGTGGGTTGCCACTTCTTCCTCCAGGGGATCTTCCCAACCTGGGGATTGAACCCAAGTCTCCTGTATCTCCTGCATTGCAAGTGGATTCTTTACCCACTGAGCCATTGGGGAACAAATAGTATAATAACATTTTAGTAAAAGGAAACTTAATTCTATATTATAATAAATGAGATATTATGTATAAGATTCAGAAAGTAATTATTGCTAGTCTAATATTATTTAGATGCTATGTGAAAAAGACTTTAATTTTATATCCACTTTGGGTCACCACATTTTAAATAAATGACAAGGAAACCAGAATCACATTCTATGCTGCTGCTGCTGCTGCTAAGTCTTTTCAGTTGTGTCCGACTCTGTGCGACCCCATAGACGGCAGCCCACCAGGCTCCTCTGTCCATGGGATTTGCCAGGCAAAAGTACTGGAGTGGGGTGCCATTGCCTTCTCCACACATTCTATGATTGGTGACCAAAATGAATAAAAGAGAAGCTAGCACAGACCATCGTTGAATATTTAATTAAATCTTAGAAGAGACATCAGATCAGATCAGTCTCTCAGTCGTGTCCGACTCTTTGCAACCCCATGAATCACAGCACACCAGGCCTCCCTGTCCATCACCAACTCCCGGAGTTCACTGAGACTCATGTCCATCGAGTCAGTGATGCCATCCAGCCATCTCAGTTATTTAAATGTTGGAGAATTGCACAGAGAAAAGTTGGTGAAGATAGCATAACTGTATGAGGTAAGATATGGTTTTAGATATCCTCTGAGTTTTGATGGATTTATCCCTATCCATCTATATATCATCTCTCCATCTACCCATTTTTCTGTCTGAGTAGATATCATCTATGTCATTCATCTGTCTCCATCTGTTAATGTAGTCAACAAATGTTATAATTATTCCCCAAATTAGTAGCTACCATATATTGAGAAATATATACCAGATTCTGTCCATGTACCAAGTGCTTAGTTTGTCATAATGTTAAATAATGGTACAGGTAGTAATACCTCAATTTTATGGGTGAGACCACTGAAGAGTACATGACATATGTCACATGGAAAACAGCAGAGTTAAGGGTATCACTGAACAGATTTTGGGCAGTTGTACTTTATATTATAGCCAATGTGGGACATTGGTTCTGTCAAAGACCCTTCTGCTTATTGTATATGCAGAACCCAGAACTTTGTGACTCTTAACACTACCCTCTCAACCAATGTTCTTCTGTCCCTCCCTTTATTTTTCAGTATTTATTAAGTGTCTGTTACGGGTCAGGCTCTCGGAGAAGGCAATGGCACCCGACTCCAGTACTCTTGCTTGGAAACTCCCATGGACGGAGGAACCTGTTAAGCTGCAATCCATGGGGTCGCCAGGAGTCGGACACGACTGAGTGACTTCACTTTCACTTTTCACTTTCATACATTGGAGAAGGAAATGGCAGCCCACTCCAGTGTTCTTGCCTGGAGAATCCCAGGGATGGGGGAGGCTGGTGGGCTGCCATCTATGGGGTCGCACAGAGTCGGACACAACTGAAGTGACTTAGCATAGCATGGGTCAGGCCCTAGGTCAGGTGCTGGAGATACTGGGGTGATTCAGAATATTTGAATTCTTGTCTATAGTGTGTACAAGGTATTATGTAGTGATTGCATGGAGAATATAAATACAAATAAACAAGCTCTGTTTCCAAGGAAATAACAGTTAAGTGGGCAGACAAGGCATAAAAATAAACCCTAAAAGACCTGATATCAAGTGAAATGGTAGAGCTATTTGGACAGTGTCCTAAAATCACTTGGGAATCATTCTAGGGTAGTGTAGTGGGCAGACCTTGGAAAAGAAGACAGCATGAATGAAGGTGATGGAGGGAGAAACAGTTACGTATAGCGCACCACACTGCAAGCAGAGGATGAGATGGTAGGATGGCATCACCAACTCAATGGACCTGAGTTTGAGCAAACTCCGGGAGATAGTGAAGGACAGGAAGGCCTGGTGTGCGCAGTCCATGGGGTTGCAAAGAGTCGGACATGACTGAGCAACTGAAAAACAACAAGTTAGTGATGTAATGGATGAGGGTGGAGTGGAATGCAGAGATCTAGCATAGAAGCCTTGGGATGCCCTGATAGAAAGTCTGACACATTTCAACAGGGAAGTGACATGGTTGGAAAGAACGTCTGTGCAGGACATGTAGAGGAGAGATTTGAAGACTGGAGGTTAGGGGACAAGTTTGGAGGCTGTGGCAATATTCCAGGTGAAAGACTGTGAAAACTAGGACCAGAGTAGTGAGAGCAGAGGGGAAGTAGAAAGACAAGACTGCAGAACCGTTTTAAAGGTGGAATCACAGACCTTGGTATGTGATTAGATGTGGAAATGACTGAGACAAAGGAAGCTTTCAGAAAAGACTAGTTCCTCATTAGAGCATCCGATAGAGAAGAGAGTGGCTTTTGCATGTTTATCGGTGTCAATGAACTTTTACTAGTGTCCATGGTAAGCTGTCACCTACCTGAGAGTCTGAAGCAGCCCAGCCAAATGACAAAAACATGACAAGTTTCTCCAAATACACAAATCCAACTCCAAAACCATTGATAAGTAAAGGAGGCTTTATCCTTCCTTATGCTTGTTCATTGTTAGATTTCTTTTATATCTCATATTTATTCAGAGCTCAAGGATTTGTCAAGTGATGGTTTTCAGAAATTAAGTGAATTAACTGATTTGTTCTGGCAGCAACACCATGAAGTAGGTGGTGGTTTATGTTCACTTTTTACAGCAGAGGCAACTAAGCTACAGAGTGATTAGGTGATTTGCATGAAGCCTCTTTGTTAGTGGCTTCCCTGGTGGCTCAGATGGTAAAGAATCTCCTTCCTATGCCGGAGACCCAAGTTTGATGCCTGGGTCAGGAGGGTCCCCTGGAGAAGGGAATGGCAACCCACTTTAGTATTCCTGCCTGGAGAATCCCATGGACAGAGGAGCCTGGTGGGCTACAGTCCATGGGTCACAAAATAGTTGGACATGACTGAGTGACTAAAACTTGACTGTGTGGATCACAACAAACTGTGGAAAATTCTTAAAGAGATGGGAATACCAGACCACCTGACCTGTCCCCTGAGAAATCTGTAGGTAGGTCAAGAAGCAACAGTTAGAACTGGACGTGGAACAACAAACTGGCTCCAATTCGGAAAAGGAGTACGTCAAGCCTGTATATTGTCACCTTGCTTATTTAACTTATATGCAGAGTACGTCATGTGAAATGCTGGAGTGGGTGAAGCACAAGCTGGAATCAAGATTGCCAGGAGAAATATCAGTAACCTCAGATATGCAGATGACACCACCCTTATGGCAGAAAGTGAAGAGGAACTCAAAAGCCTCTGGATGAAAGTGAAAGAGGAGAGTGAAAAAGTTGGCTTAAAGCTCAACATTCAGAAAACTAAGATCATGGCATCTGGTCCCATCACTTCATGGCAAATAGATGGAGAAACAATGCGAACAGTGACAGACTTTATTTTTGGGGGGACTCCAAAATCACTGCAGATGGTGACTGCAGCCATGAAATTAAAGGACACTTGCTCTTTGGAAGAAAAGTTACGACCAATCTCAGTTCAGTTCAGTGGCTCAGTCGTGTCCAACCCTTTGCAACCCCATGGACTGCAGCATGCCACTCCTACCTGTCCATCACCAACTCCTGAAGTTTACTCAAACTCATGTCCATTGAGTCGGTGATGCCATCCAACCATCATCCTCTGTTGTCCCTTCTCCTCCTGCCTTCAGTCTTCCCCAGCATCAGGATCTTTACAAATGAGTCTGTTCTTCACATCAGGTGGCCAAAGTATTGGAGTTTCAACTTCAGCATCAGTCATTCCAAAGAATATTCAGGACTGATTTCCTTTAGGATTGACTGTTTGGATCTCCTTGCAGTCCAAGGGACTCTCAAGAGTCTTCTCCAACATCACAGTTGAAAAGCATCAATTCTGCGCTCAGCCTTCTTTATAGTCCAACTCTCACATCCATACATGACTACTGGAAAAACCAAAGCTTTGACTAGACAGACCTTTGTTGGCAAAGTAATGTCTCTTCTTTTTAATAAGGTTGATAGGTTGGTCATTACTTTTCTTCCAAGGAGCAAGCATCTTTTGATTTCATGACTGCAGTCACAATCTGCAGTGATTTTGGAGCCCCAAAATATTAAGTCTGTCACTGTTTCCACTGTTTTCCATCTATTTGCCATGAAATAATGAGACCAGATGCCATGATCTTAGTTTTCTGAATGTTGAATTTTAAGCCAACTTTTTTGCTCTCCTCTTTCACTTTCATCAAGAGGCTCTTTAGTTTTTCTTCACTTTCTGCCATAAAGGTATATCTGAGATTATTGATATTTCTTCTGGCAAATGATTCCTGCTTGTGCTTCATTCAGTCTAGCATTTTTCATGATGTACTCTGCATATAATTTAAATAAGCCAGGTGACAATACACAGCCTTGACGTATTCCTTTTCCTATTTGGAACCAGTCTGTTGTTCCATGTCCAGTTCTAACTCTTGCTTCTTGACCTGCATACAGATTTCACAGGAGGCAGGTCAGGTGGTCTGGTATTCCCATCTCTTTAAGAATTTTCCACAGTTTGTGTTATGCACACAGTCAAAGGCTTTTCCATAGTCAATAAAGCAGAAGTAGATGTTTTCCTGGAACTCTCTTGCTTTTTGATGATCCAGTGGATGTTGGCAATTTGATCTCTGTTTCCTCTGCCTTTTCTAAATCCAGCTTGAATGTCTGGAAGTTCAGTGTTCACGTACTGTTGAAGCCTGGACAGCATATTAAAGAGCAGGGACGTTACTTTGCCATCAAAGGTCTGTCTAGTCAAAGCTATGGTTTTTCCAGTAGTCGTGTATGGATGTGAGAGTTGGAATATAAAGATAACTGACTGCCAAAGAATTGATGCTTTTGAACTGTGGTGTTGGAAAAGGCTCTTGAGAGTCCCTTGGACTGCAAGGAGATCCAACCAGTCCATCCTAAAGGAAATCAGTCCTGAATATTTATTGGAAGGACTGATGCCAAAGCTGAAACTCCAATGCTTTGGCCACCTGACAGGGAGAATTGACTCATTTGAAAAGACCCTGTTGCTGGGGAAGATTGAAGGTGAGCGGAGAAGGGGACGACAGAGGATGAGATGGTTGGATGGTATCACCAACTCAATGGACATGAGTTTGAGTAAACTCCAGGAGTTGTTGATGGACAGGTAGGAATGGCATGTTGCAGTCCATGGGGTTGCAAAGAGTCAGACATGACTGAGCGACTGAACTGAATGGTAGTTAGGCCTTGAACTCAAGTTGTTCACCTTCAAAACTAATCATTACAGTCATTTATAAATGGAATTGTTTTCTTAATTTTTTCTTCAGGTTGTTCACTGCTGGAATATGAAAACAACTGATTTTTGTTTGTTGATCTTGCACCCTGAAGACTTGCTGAATTTATTAGCAGTTTTTTCATGGATTCTTGTGGGCTGCTGCTTCAGAATTTTGTTACAATATTATATTTCTTTCTTAATCTGTTCCTACTGATTTAATCTCGGAGAAGGCAATGGCACCCCACTCCAATACTTTTGCCTGGAAAATCCCATGGACAAAGGAGCCTGGTAGGCTGCAGTCCATGGGGTCGCTGAGTCGGACACGACTGAGCAACTTCACTTCACTGATTTAATCTAGAATATCCAAGATCTTGAAAAGCTACCTTTTACATTTTAAAATGCTGCATAAAATTTGCCTTTAATTATTTTACTCCTTATGCTCTCTGGCTTAGTAATTTGGCATATTGAAAAAGAAAAGACCTTAAAAAAAAAAAAGACCTAAAAATGAAGAAAATCTTTAGTAACATTTTCAAGTGCTTAAGGAAATAATACGGTAAAGGCAAATGATAGCGTCATCAGTTAAGACCTCCAAAAGGTTCTGTGGATTGATCTGTTGTTATTGGAGAATTATGTGACGTTAAAGCAGTATCAGTTACTATGATCAAATGACCCTCATCCAATTAAGTAATTTAGGTAGCCCAGTCATCCAGGCAAATTGTGTTTCCTCAAATCTGCTCCTCATCTGAAGGAAATGTGGCTACTTAACTTCCTTATCTGGTATTTAAAAAAAGAGAAATTTGTTCTTCTCTTTTCTGCTAATTTATGATTTTTTGAAAGTTAGGGTTGACTCTGTTTCCTAAATGGGTCTTCCCCTGCCCCATCCCAATTCTGTTTTGAATTTTAAAATTAACTTTATTTTGATTATCAACTCTTAAGATGTGTTGAATTTTACTGGCTGTTAATGTAAGATCCTGAGAGTACATTCTTTTCCCACCATTTTAGTGTCTGAGTTAGGCCAGTGCTTCTTGCTATTGCAAGAAGTGTTGACCTTGGCCCCAAGTTATGATGAATAGACAACAAATGGAGCCTATCATAGCATCTCAGGACACAGAGAGACCTTGGAGGTCATTTTTTTCTGGTAAGAAATTGTAATCCTCACGCCACACTCTTAGTTTTAGGATGTCAGTGTGTCTTGTAAATGTTGACTCATATGGTGCAGTTCTTATTTTCAGTGTCAAAATAGAAAAATGGAGACATTCATATCCTAGTGAACAGAGAAGAATAAATAATAACCAATTACTTATCTTCAGAGACAGCGCCCTGGCTCCTAGATTCTTAAAGATGGAGGGAAGAAAAATGCAGAAAGCACAAATCACAGTCAGAGAGAAGGCTTAGGAATCTGGCATCATATCTTTTCTAAAGATCTATCATTGAATTCACAACCATTTGAGCTCATGTCCAGTGCACTAAGTTCCCTTTGACAGCACCACAGTGGAACCCTTTATCCATAAACTCACATGAGGCATCCAAGTTGCGATGTCCCAGCATCCTTCCATATTAGCAGTACACTGTAGTCTGTGACTCCCCCAGTATTTCACATGCATCTTGTATTAACTTAGGATTGTCTCTGCAGTTTCACTTCTTTATTCTTACTGAACTTTGATATTAAAGTGGAAGGAAATAATTATGTTCCTTATTTTATTTTTTGAATTAATTTATTTTAATTGGAGGATAATTACTTTTACAATTTTACAATAGTTGTAAATTTTACAATATTGTGATAGTTTTTGCCATATGTTGACATGAATTGAAGTACAATGTACTTTCACATATCCTAGGAAGAGAATCCATTGTTCTGTCTGTTGATATCACTTAACTTTTTCTGTCTTAACATTTTTATTCACTCTTAAGTATTTTGTTGAATTTTGTTGCTTTTGGAAGTCTCTGTGACCTTCTTCCTACTTTTCTCCAGGTTTGTTAGCACTTATAGTAAAAATAGAGTGTAGAGGGAATATTTAGTTTTAGAAAAAATATTATTTAATTAATATACTCTTAATAATTTAAAAACAAATATTAGTTTATCTCTGTAGATCTGAGACTTCAGTATAAAGGCAGAGAAGTTTGCAACCAATTTATTGATATTACAAGATACATCTTTTCCCCAAATGACTTGAATCTCCTAAATGAATAGATGGAAAGATCATTTTTAGATGTTACAGTTTAAGTATGGATTTTTTTTTTTGGTTGGGCTATGTTTTGAGGTTATAGTGACATAAGGAAGCACTGCAGGATGGGACACTGTTTGCCCCTGTTCACGCTCTATGCCTCAAGCCACTCTTTATCCCCGTACTTGTCCAGCTGCTTCCTACCTAAAGGCCTTGCCCTGCTATTTTCTTCCTCCCAGGAATGCTCTTTATCATTATCCTGCCTAAAGTCTTCTCAAGCTTAATATCTCAGTTGGTGTCTGATCCTCCACTTCACACACTGTATTTGTTCACCCATTCACTCTTATAAAAACATATATTTCAGGAAAAGTACTTGTATATTTCTCTCAGTCACATTGAGTTGTAATCAGATGCTTATTTTTTTCCATGTTAGTCTGCAAACTCCAGAGGGTTTTTCTCCTCCCAATGTATTGTAGGCTCAAAGAGGTTATGGAATATGAGTTATTCATCAGTATATCCAAGGCCTCTGTGGAGTATGCAGACATGAATAAATACTGCTGAATGAATGAATGCATAAATGTAGTTTGTATACTTTAGGAAGCAGTGAACCACAACTCATTCTTTGGCTTCCTGTGATGATTAGAACCTTTTATACAATGTGTAGACAAAGTTGAGAAGTAAGTGGCACCCAGAAGAGTAAGGGCTCGGACAGTTATGGTGATGTTGACAACTATTCTGAGAATGTAGAATGTTTTACAGCAAATTCTCAGTGTGGATTTCTACTTAGATGATTTTTAGGTTTGCATTGGTGGCACGTAGGACTCTGTTGGTAATATAAAAGTAAATACAGTGCAGTTCTTACCTTGTTATTAATATTATTTCAACGGTGACTTTAGTTAGATTCAGAAGTTCTATTTATTTTTTATCATAAAAATGTTTTCCCTCAACTTAATGAGAAACAGTTTCATGTAACTTTTGTTTATTGACAGTGACTTTAAATTTACCTACTAATCAGTTCTTTGGTTCTTACTTTGTGTGAATGCATGCTTCATATCATAGTGTATTAAGTTCACTCAGAGTTAAGAGTAATAGTATTCAAATTCTTTTGGCATCATTTGGCTCTACTTTAAACAACTTAGAACTAGATTCACACCAATCTTAGGAAACTGCGTTTGGCTTGTGATTTTCCATAGTATGACTAATTTGAGACACGCAAAGTGGAACCCAGAGATAGTGCACTCAGAGAATTTGGGGCTGAAAACTTTATCTTTTTCAAGAAAGAGTACAAATAAAACAAAATTTGTACTTGATATAGTCTTTGTTATTTACAAAGAGAAACAGAGACTTAGTGCTAAACTAATATCTGGTTGGTTAAAATGGTAGAAATGGCATTTCTCTGGGAACTGGGAAAGAAAAAGACTAATTGGTAACTGTGGTTAATTTTATATGTCAACCTGGCCAGGTCACAGACCCCAGATATTTAATCAAGCACTGGTCTGGATGTTGCTATGAAAATATGTTTTAGATGAGATTAATAGTCATGTATGGATGTGAGAGTTGGACTATAAAGAAAGCTGAGTGCTGAACAATTGATGCTTTTGAATTGTGGTGTTGGAGAAGACTCTTGAGAGTCCTTTGGACTGCAAGGAGATCCAACTAGTCCATCCTGAGTGTTCGTTGGAAGGACTGATGTTGAAACTGGAGCTCCAATACTTTGGCCACCTGATGTGAAGAACTGACTCATTGGAAAAGACCCTAATTCTGGGAAAGATTGAAGGCAGGAGAAGAAGGGGATGACAGAGGATGAGATGGTTGGATGGCATCACCAACTCAGTGGACATGAGTTTAAGTAAACTCTGGGAGTTGGTGATGGACAGGGAGGCCTGGCGTGCTGCACTCCATGGGGTTGCAAAAAGTTGGACACGTCTGAGCAACTGAACTGAACTGAATATTTAAATCAGTAGCTGAGTAAAGCATATTACTTATCATATATGAGTGGGCCTCAATCAACCAGTTGAAAGTCTTGAGAGAAAAGTGACTGACTTCCTCCAAGGAAGAGGAAATTCTACTAGCAGACTGCATTTGAACTTGAGCTGCAACATTAGCCCTTTCTTTGGGTTTCTGGCCTCTCTGCCTGCTCTGAGAATTTGGACTTGCCAGCCTCCACGAACATATGGGCCAATTCCTTAATCTCTTTCTTTCTCTCTGTATTTATGTATCTATGTATATATTATCAGTTCAGTTGCTCAGTCGTGTCCGACTCTTTGTGACCCCATGAATCGCAGCACACCAGGCCTCCCTGTCCATCACCAACTCCCGGAGTTCACTCAAACTCATGTCCATCGAGTCAGTGATGCCATCCAGCCATCTCATCCTCTGTCATCCCCTTTTCCTCCTGCCCCCAATCCCTCCCAGCATCAGAGTCTTTTCCAATGAGTCAACTCTTCGCATGCGGTGGCTAAAGTACTGGAGTTTCAGCTTTAGCATCATTCCTTCCAAAGAACACCCAGGGCAGATCTCCTTTAGAATTGCCTGGTTGGATAAACATGTGTAAATATTCATACACACATATCTTATTGGTTCTGTTTTCCTGAGGAACCCTAATGGAATTACTGTGTCTAAAATGACCTCTCTCATCAGTTGGTGTAATTTTCTTTTCATACTTGTTTTTGTTTTCTTGTTTCCAAACTTTTGCCATGTTTGGCAGACCCTCACACCATCCATTTTGAGCTAGGGGAGCATGGTGATTGCCACACCTATGGGAAAATTTTTTCCCTGATGGGTTATAGAGGAGCTATAAGTTGCATCACTTAAAGTTACCCTTTCCTGCCAGGAGTTAGCATGGAGAAGCAAGGAAAAAAAATGAAGATGAGACTCCTACTTCTAGTTCCAACTATAAGAGCTTCCAGTCTGAGAGAGGCCATGGCAGAGCAACAGCTGGCCCAGAATCAGTAGCTGAGTCCTATGTTATTCAACTTTTCTCAGTGAACACCAGCCCCTGCTAAAGCTAGGATGTCTCTAGAACCCAACTTTAGCATCTCTTCTGTCCTTCTCCATTAGCTATCTTGCCAGGCCCTCTTTTATTTATTTTTTATTGTTTATTTTAATTATTTTTAATTGGAGTATAATTGCTTCACAATATTGTTCTAGTTTCTGCTGTACAACAAAGTGAATCAGCTGTGTATACATAGCCCCTCCCTCTATTCTTAAAAAATTTATTTATTTGTAATTGAAGGATAATTGCTTTACAATGCTGTGTTGGTTTCTGCCACACGTCACCATGAATCAGCTGTAGGTATACATATGTCCCCTCCCTCTTGAGCCTCCTTTCCACCCCATCCTAGCCCTGTAGGTCATCACGGAGCACTGAGCTGAGCTCCCTGTGCTATACAGCTGCTTCCCACCGGCTATCTCTCTTACACATTGCAGTGTGGATATGTCAGTGCTACCCTCTCAGTTCGTCCCACCCTCCCCTTTCCCTGCTGTGTCCACCAGTCTGTTCCCTATGTCTGCCTCTCCATTCCTGCCCTGCAAATAGGTGCATTAGTACCATTTTTCTAGATTCCCTAGATATGCATTAATATATGATATTTGCTTTTCTCTTTTTGACTTATGTCACTCTGGATGACAAGCTCTAAGTTCATCCACATCTCTACAAATAATCCTATTTTCCCTTTTTATGGCTGAGTAATATTCCATTACACACACACACACACACACACACACACACACACACACACAACATATCTTTACCCACCCACCTGTTGATGAATATTTAGGTTGTGTCCTTGCCAGCCCCTCTTTTATGTGGGGTCTGCTTTGTGCTCTTTGTCTCCCTGTCCTGAAGTTTCCTTTTATTTCTTATGGTCTTGTTAAAAGACTGGAGATAGTATAATCAAAACATTTACCAAACACTTACTATATGTCAACTCCTGTTCTAAGTGCTTTGTATACCTTAAGCCACTAGATGCCTATATGACCCCTATGATAGAGGAACTATTATTATCACAGAATATCACAAAGTATTTACAGAACTTTAGAGATTTTAGAAATTTGAGAGGGCGTGCTGCAATTCATGGGGTCGCAAAGAGTCTGACACGACTGAGTGACTGATCTGATCTGATCTGATCTGATCAGTTCATTATGTAATGGCAGAACATACTTTTGAGCCAAAGTAATCTGAGTCTAGGGCTTAAATAGTTCAAGTCTACACATGACAATTAATGCTGACATATAAATAAATGACCCTGGCTTATGTGCTGTCCCTGCTGTCTTATCCAGAATTTGTGATACTGTGTAGGGGATAAATTATATGAGATTTCCAGATAGAATGAGACCAGGGAAATTTATTGAAGAGGGATTCAGGTCTTTCACAATAACCCTCCAAACATATTGGTAAATTTCACCTTCCTTTCCTCTTTCCACTATTATTTTTGAAATAAGTGATTTCTTTCATCTACTGCATAATAACTCTTTCTAGCTTCTGGATTTCTTACAGCAAAGCTAGGATTTCAGAATTAGGAGTGCCAACAAAAAATTGGCTCTTGCTATCTGCCTCTACAAAGATGAAGTCACAAGCCATTGCAGTCACTGACCTACGACATACTCTAAAAAGAGTTCAGGGGTGGAGATCAGGAATGAGGCACTCTGTGCCCTGGAGGAAAATGGGCAGAAGAAGCCTTCAGATAGTTAGATATTTTCAGGAGAAGATTTTATGAGGCCAGTTCTTGTATCTCCTCATCTAGAAGAGCAATAAAATCATTAATGATGACATATGCTCCCTGTGACCAGCAGCAAATATCTGCCAGAATGTGTGTTTGAGGGCACATACACCTTTCACTAAAATCATATATAATACCTCTTTCCCTACCTCTTTGGAGCAGTTGTCAGAACTATCTGAAATGCTGTCTCCTAGGCTGTAGTCCTCATTTTGCCCCAAGTAGAACTCTCACATTGTGCTTTTTTTTTTTTTTCAGTTTAAAAAGACCTATTTTATTGCTGGATAGACAGCAATTTGCCAGCAGTCATTTAGAGTATTTCTATGGTTTTGTCAGGCCTGTTGGCCTCATCAAAGAAAGCAGAGCCTTACTTATCAGTTACCCAGGAAGCACACTGTGGTTTGAAGAGATTTCTCTTGGAAATGAATAATAGCCAGCCCTTACGTTGAAGAGGAGAGCTCTGAAGCTTCAGAGGTAAGGTAATGTGTATAAAAGGACATCACTGTTGATATTTAAATGTAATCCTAAAGGATGAATGTGAAGTGAAGTGATGAATAGGAATTAACAAAATGGAGAAAAGTATCACTAGAAAGAGCATTCGAAGGAGGAGCCCAGAGATGGTGTAAAAATACCGAAGTACTGAGGGAGCTGTAAGAGGTTTGGTCTGGCTGGAGGTACAGTGAGTGTCAGGAGTGATTCAGGAGGCAGGTCAAGACGAGATCTTGGTTGGCCAAAAAAGTTTGTTCGGGTTTCCTGTCAGCTCTTACTTTTTGGCATTACTCTGAAAACTAAAGGCAGCTGATAAAGAATTTTGAGTGATATCTTTGGGGAAGACTAGCCTAGCAACAATTTGGAGAATGGATTAATGGTAGAAGAAGGTGAAATTAAAGAAGATATTTGATGTTGTTTGTCTGCTTGATAAACAGACAAACTGGAAAAGACAGAAAAGAATTTTCTTCCCCCTTCCCCACCATTTTTATATCTTTGTCTTCTTGTCTGAGATTTTCTCCTTTCACGCCCCATATGCTTTTGGTCAAACTTGCATTCGCCATCCTTTGCTCCTTGGATCAGAGAGATGCACGCATTTCCCATGCATGGACAGTGGTGGCATTACATCCTCCATGGACAGATCACACACTGGTATGTCCAAGAATAGGCACCTGACTCAAGAATCTATCCGATTCTGGGGCTTGACTTTTAAATACACTATGGAAGACAGAGCATTTTTTCTTTTAGGGTTCCCAAATAGAAGTGAGGTTTGGGAATGCTGTTGACCATTATGCTAGCTTCCTAGGGTTGCCAGAAGAGTCCCACAAACTGGTTAAACTTTATTGAAATATAGTTGATTTACAATGTTGTGTTAGTTTCAAGTGTACAATAAAGTGATTCAATTATATATGTGCTGTGTACTAACTCGCTTCAGTTATGTCCAACTCTGGGACCCCATGGACTATAGCCCACCAGGCTCCTCTGTGCATGGAATTCTCCAGCAAGAATACTGGAGTGGGTTGCCTTTTCCTTAAATGGCAACCCACTCCAGTATTCCAGTATACACACACACACACATATGTGTGTGTGTGAGTGTGTGTATTCTTTTCTATACTGATTTCCATTATAGGTTATTATAAGATATTGGATATAGTTCCTTGTGCTATACAGTAGGACCTTGTTTTTCTATTTAAACTGTGAGTCTTGTAACAACAGAAATGCATGTCCTCATAGATCTGGAAGTCCAAAGTCAGGCCGTCAGCAGGGCTTTGCTCTCTCTGAAGTCTCTAGGGGTGGGGCCTTCCTTGTGAGTCAGGCAGTCCTTGGCTTTCCTCAGTGTGTGGCTGCAGCATTCCACCCTGCCTCCACTCTCCCATGGTGGTCTTCTCACTGTGTGTCTCTCTGCCCAAACTTCCCCTTTTGTATAAGGACACTGGTCATTGAATTAAGGCCCACCCTAATCCAGTGGGCTTCCCAGGTTGTGCTAGTGGTGAAGAACCCGGTTGCCCGTGCAGATGTAAGACACGCGAGTTCGATCCCTGGGTCAGGAAGATGCCCTGGAGTAGGAAATGGAAACCCACCCCAGTATTCTTGACTCCAGGAGAATCCCATGGACAGAGGAGCCTGGTGGGTTACAGTCCATGGAGCTGCAGAGAGTCAGACACGACTGAGCACACGCACAGTCCAGTGCGATCTCACCTTAACTTGACTACATCTGCAGGGATGCTATTTCCAGGTAAGGTCACATTCACAGGTTCCGGGTGGATGTGGATTTTGTGGGGTGGATGGTGGTGGAGTACTGTTCAGCTCAGTGGAGCTGTGTTCCCTGGTGCCTGAGCAGACCCACTTGAGTAGGACAGAGGAAGTCCACAGCACAGAGTGAAACAGAGATGACAGGTGGAGAGAATATTAGCAGGCGAGGGATCCTGGTTTCTAGTTTCTAAGAGTCCTATCGTTACTGTACTGGGTCCCACAGTTACTCTTATAGCCACTCCCACATTCCTTCTTTTCTGAAAATTACCTCCCCCATCATTACTGTGTTTGACTTTTGTTTTTGGTTTAGGCTAGATTGAGTTAGGTTTCTGTTTTTTCCTATTAACGCATTTCTGATAAGTACGGAAATTATCATGGCATTCCAGGCATCAAAAGTAAAAAGAAAGAGAAGCCTATCTGAGCTATGGCAGTGATTGAGGAATTCAGAAGGTGGGGCTTGTATTCTGTTTGCACATTAGGATAAAAGGAGAGGAGTGAGTCTGTGATGATTCTTTTCTAAAAATATATTTTTAATTGGAGGATAATTGCTTTACAACATTGAGATGGTTTCTGCCGTGTATCACCATCAATCAGCCCTAAGTCTACATATGTTCCCTTCCTCTTGAGCCTCCCTCCCACCCACCCCATCCCACACCTCTAGGTTGTCACAGTTTGAGCTCCCTGCATCATACAGCAAATTTCCACTGGCTATCTATTTAACATATGGCAATGTATATGTTTCCACGCTACTCTCTCAATTCGTCCCACCCTCTCCTTCCCCTCTGTGTTCACAAGTCTGTTTTCTATGTCTGTGTCTCCATTCAGTTCAGTTCAGTTCAATTCAGTCGCTCAGTTGTGTCTGACTCTTTGCGACCCCATGAACTGCAGCATGCCAGGCCTCCCTGTCCATCACCAGTTCCCGGAGTTCACTCAAACTCATGTCCATCGAGTCGGTGATGCCATCCAGCCATGTCATCCTCTGTCGTCCCCTTCTCCTCCTGCCCCCAATCCCTCCCAGCATCAGGGTCTTTTCCAATGAGTCAACTCTTCGCATGAGGTGGCCAAAGTATTGGAGTTTCAGCTTTAGCATCAGTCCTTCCAATGAACACTCAGGACTGATCTCCTTTAGAATGGACTGGTTGGATCTCCTTGCAGTCCAAGGGACTCTCATGAGTCTTCTCCAATACCACAGTTCAAAAGCATCAATTTTTTGGCACTCAGCTTTCTTCACAGTCCAACTCTCACATCCATACATGACCACTGGAAAAACCATAGCTTTGACTAGACAGACCTTTGTTGGCAAAGTAATGTCTCTGCTTTTGAATATGCTGTCTAGGTTGGTCATAACTTTCCTTCCAAGGAGTAAGTGTCTTTTAATTTCATTGCTGCAATCACCATCTGCAGTGATTTTGGAGCACAGAAAAATAAAGTCTGACACTGTGTCTACTGTTTCCCCATCTATTTCCCATGAAGTGATGGGACCAGATGCCATGATCTTCGTTTTCTGAATGTTGAGCTTTAAGCCAACTTTTTCATTCTCCTCTTTCACTTTCATCAAGAGGCTTTTGAGTTCCTCTTCACTTTCTGCCATAAGGGTGGTGTCATCTGCATATCTGAGGCTATTGATATTTCTCCTGGCAATCTTGATTCCAGCTTGTGCTTCTTCCAGCCCAGCATTTCTCATGATGTACTCTGCATATAAGTTAAATAAGCAAGGTGACAATATACAGCCTTGATGTACTCCTTTTCCTATTTGGAACCAGTCTGTTGTTCCATGTCCAGTTCTAACTGTAACTGTTGCTTCCTGACCTGCATATAGGTTTCTCAAGAGGCAGGTCAGGTGGTCTGGTATTCCCATCTCTTGAAGAATTTTCCACAGTTTATTGTGATCCACAGAGTCAAAGGCTTTGGCATAGTCAATAAAGCAGAAATAGATGTTTTTCTGGAACTCTCTTCCTTTTTCCACGATCCAGTGTCTCTATTGCTGCCCTGCAAATAGGTTCATGTGGTGATTCTTGAGATGATCAAGTAAACCATGCTCTGAAAAACAAATTAAAAGCAGTGTGAAAATGCTTGGGGACTCCCCTGGTGGTCCAGTGGTGAAGACTTTGCTTCCAATGCAGGGGGTGTGGGTTGGATCCCTGTTCAGGGAGTTAGGATCCCATATGCCTGGAGGCCAAAAAATCAGAACATAAACAACAGAAGCAACATTGTAACATTCAATTAAGACTTAAAAAAATAAACAAAATGCATGAAATTTGGCCTTTGCAAGCTTTTCTAGACTATTATGATTTATAAGCCTTCTGGTGACTGCTTTCTTGAGGGCAGGGGACATATTCATTTTTGTATCTGCATTGCTTAATATAATATATTGGGCACGTGCTGGGTGTGTCCTAATGTTTATTCAATTAAGTAAAAAGATTAAGAGCTAGAAAAGCAAAATCTCTCTCCCCAGCCAGTAGAATATGACGCACATTCTCTGGCCTGAACATGTTTTTATCAAATCTCAGTGTGCTGTAGTGGCCCTCATTGTGTGTCTGTGTGCCAAAGGTTACTGGAATTGTATCCCTATGATAGTCACTGAACCAGTGGAAAGAAAAAGAAAAAAATAAATTCATAGTGTCATCAGCGTGGAGGCTGAACATATCTTAAATATGGTGACAAAGTGAAAGATACATTTTTCTTAGGACAAATAAGTTTAAATATTTTGATTTCCCTTGCCCACATTTTTTTTTTTAATTTTTTTTTTTTTTTTTTGGCTGTACCAGGTCTTAGTTGTAGCCTTCAGGATCCAGTTTCCTGACCAGGGATTGAACCCAGGCCACCTGCGTTGGGAGTACGGAGTCTTAGCCACTGGGCCACCGGGGAAGTCCTCACATTTCTTTAAAGTGCACAATGATAACAAAGCTTGTTGAGGCAAAAATTAAGTTTTACAGCTGCTGTAGCACTTTCCAGCCCCATTTCATGTGAGAGGGGCTCAAGAAATGCTTGTGAAAATATCTGTTTGGAGTTGTGATGCAGGAGAGATGCTGAAGTATGCCTCTCTTTTTTAAAACTTTTAATTTTTATTGGAGCATCACTCCAATTACAGTGATTAACAGTGTTGTGATAGTTTTAGGTGGATAGCAAAGGGACTCAGCCCTTAGATATACATGTATCCATTTTCCCACCAAACTCCACTCCCATCCAGGCTGCCCCATGACATTGGGCAGAGTTCTATGTGCTATACAGTAGGTCCTTGTTGGTTATCCATGTTAAATACAGAAATGTGTACTTATCGATTCTAAACGCCCTAATTATCCCCTCTCCCCATTCTTCCCCTCCTGGTAACTAGAAATTCCTTCTCTAAATCTGTGTGTTTCTGTTCTGTAAATAAGTTCATTTGTATCATGTCTTTTTAGATTTTGCGTATAAAGGATGTCATACACTATTTCTCCTTGAGGTAGCTCTTTAGTAAGGAATCAGGAATATACGAGTAAGGGGCTTAAATGTTTATAATTCAGTCTGGACATCTCAGAAAGTGCATTTGGAATTCATAAAACACTGAGAGACAGTTTGGAATGAATGTATTTAATGATAAATGAATTAATTTGTGGTGACTTGATCAACAGATTGAAATGTTGTGGTTTTATTTTTCTTTCTTGAGGGTGGTGGTGGTATTGCAGATGGACGTTACAATCTTTTTATTAACTTGTGAAGTCAGTGACTACATTTGGCAGGCCCAGGAACAGATTTTTGGATTTAAACCTCCACTCATAGTGCAGGGAAGTGTGCTTGCTATTTGTTTTTGCACAACATGCTTGTGAAGGATTAAAACAAATAAGTATCAGTAGGCCAGCAGATGAATTACTATTTCCATTTGATCTGGTCATAAAGAAAATAAAATTGCTGTAGGACATAAAATCCAGCAGTTGTTTCAATGAATCTGACAACCTTTTATACTATCTGAAAAATCATGTGAGGTGAAATTTAAACTCATGTGACTACATCATACTGTTTTCTTTGAACACATCATCTTGGGATTCTTGTCCCCTTCTTTAAGCCAAAAAGTACATTTATGAAAGCCTATTTAAGTACATTAAAAAAAAACTTTTTATTTTGTATTAGAGTACAGTTGATTGATTAACAGTGTTGTGACAGTTTCAGGTGAACAGTGAAGGGACTTAGCCATACATACACATGTATCCATTCTCCCCCAAGCTCCCCTCCCATCTAGGCTGCCACATAACATTGAGCAGAGTTCCCTGTGCTATACAGTAGGACCTTGTTGGTTATTCATTTTAAATATAGCAGAAGTACATCTTTTTTTTTTTTTTTTTTAAATATCACACCTCTAACAAGATTTGAGAGCCTAAATACTTCTTCATGTTAGAGTTTAACTTTTTTTTTTTTTTTAGTTTTTTAAAATCATTTTCATAATGTTACAAATAATGAGCTAGGTAAGATAAGAAATTCCTGTGTGCAGCACTTTTCAAGACAAAATGACTTCTTGCAACAAAATCACTCAAGTGCTTCCAGTTACATAAGTGACTCTCAGGGAGTCAGCATTTAATGAGAGACATTAGCTTTCCAGGCCACCAAGTACCATTTAAGAAGAGCACTGTAGTGATTTGCCATACAATAACGGAGAGTAATGCCTTGTAGTTTTATAGTTCCTTTCTTCCAAAGAACATATAATGCTCTTACATAGACCATTTCCTTTGTCCTAAAAATGGTTCCTGGATAGTGCTCTTTATTAATATATTGTTCCCTGGGTGCCACAAGTAATTCATGCAATGAGTGATTATTTGAGCTCCTACTATGTGCCAGGATGTCACTGAGTCTACATAGCACTGTAAAGCCTCAGGCATCTCTCTGGGTAGCAGTCTTTTGAGCAGAGAGAGCCGAGAAAATGATTATAACAGAGAACGTGGCTAAGAACTCTAACAGGGGTGAATTCAAATGCCGTGGGATCTCAAGAGGACAGAGTAATGAACTCTCTTTGGAGAAGAGGCTCTAAACTTTTTAGAGAAGCAACTGTTGAGCAAAGTTTCAACAGTACAAAAAATAAGCATGGAGATCTCTTCTATCCAACTTATACTTCCAGGTGGACACTGTATGTTCATTACACTCAGAGCTATGAAAATTGTCTTAGTAGTTGGGGGAATTTTGAGAGGAAGTCATGAAAGTATAACTGGAGGACCTTTCTGAAAAAAAATTATGTTCTGCTCTTCACTGTCTCTGTGCCTGTGTGCTCAGTCATGCCCAACTCTTTGCAATCCCGTGGAATGTAAGACTGCCAGGCTACTCTGTCCATGGGCTCTCCCAGGCAAGAATATTGGAGTGGGTTGCCATTTCCTCCTCCAGGGGATCTTCTCAACCCAGAGGAGGTGCCTTTCGCATCTCCTGCATGGGCAGGCTGATTTTTTACCACTAGAGTCACTTGGGGATACTTCCTTCCATTATTAGCTATGGGAGTGTGTGCCAGTTAGTTCATTCATGCTGTGCAGACACCTAGTGATAACTTCTGTGCTAGGGAACCATTTCATAAATTGGAAGAATGAGCTTTATATGAACTATACTACTTATAGAGTCCTATTCCTAAATTATTTGTTCCATCAAACATATCTATTGTGAATGGCAAATCCAAGGAAAATGCAGATCCAAAGAAGTTATATAAGTGATGAAGAAGCTATTTGTTCTTTCTTAACTAAGCAGTAAATATTGCTAAGGGAAGTAAACGTGCTTCTTTCTCCTTGGCAAGAGTACTGCTTGTTGTACTCATCTTCCCTGAAGATTGTACTGGTTGGCTGTGCAATTGGTTGGACACAGACGGTAAGAATTTAAGAAGTATGAGAAAAGCTGTTGAGGGAAGTTACAGATTTTCTATCATTCCTATGATAGCTCTGGCCTAGGAGAAACCTTTCTTAGAGATGAGGGATGAGAGCATGGGAAGGTCCCTGGGCGAGCAGTCAGAAAACCTCGGTGCTCGTCCTTGTTTTGAAACTAGATGTCCCTGTCATTTAACCATTCAGAGGTTCATTTTCTTCATCTCTGAAATGGTTTGGGTTAAATGATATTTCAGTTCCTTCCAGCTGTGATATTTTATAATTATGTGATTATATGAGAGAAGACTCTTGAGAGTCCCTTGGACTGCAGAGAGATCAAATCAGTCCATCTAAAGGAAATCAACCCTGAATAGTCATTGGAAGAACTGATGCTGAATCTGAAGCTCCAATACTTGAGCCACCTGACAGGGAGAGCCAGCTCATTGGAAAAGACCCTGATGCTGGGGAAGACTGAAGGCAGGAGGAGAAGAGGGTGACAGAGGATGAGATGGTTGGATGGCATCACTGACTCAATGGATATGAATTTGAGCAAGCTCTGGGAGATAGTGAAGGACAGGGAAGCCTAGTGTGCTGCTGTCCATGGGGTCACAAAGGGTTGGACACCGATTAGCAACTGAACAGCAACATGAACAAGATAGAACTTTTCACAAACTTTTACATTGGAATGCGAAGAGCTGACTCATTGGAAAAAACTGATGCTGGGAGGGATTGGGGGCAGGAGGAGAAGGGGACGACAGAGGATGAGATGGCTGGATGGCATCACCGACTGAGTTTGAGTGAACTCTGGGAGTTGGTGATGGACAGGGAGACCTGGCGTGCTGCGATTAATGGGGTTGCAAGAGTCGGACACGACTGAGCGACTGAACTGATTCCTTTGCTTGCAGAGTTCCCTCTGTTTGTTACATATTTCTGCTGCCCCTTTCCTCTGTCAGAAATTACTATCATTCTTCAAGGCTCAGAAACAAATAAAAGAACTGATATATATTTAGTGCCCTCTGTGTGTCAGGCAATGGCACCCCACTCCAGTACTCTTGCCTGGAAAATCCATGGACAGAGGAGCCTGGTAGGCTGTAGTCCATGGGGTCGCACAAAGTCAGACACGACTGAGCGACTTCACTTTCACTTTTCACTTGCATGCATTGGAGAAGGAAATGGCAACCCACTCCAGTGTTCTTGCCTGGAGAATCCCAGGGACGGGCAAGCCTGGTGGGCTGCCATCTCTGGGGTCGCACAGAGTCGGACACGACTGAAGCGACTTAGCAGCAGCAGCAGCAGTGTGTCAGGCATGTGCCATATGTGTGATGAAGAGTGTGGCCAGATATCCAGATTTTTGCCCCTTACCATGGTATAATTTTTAATAGTGCCTTCTCATCCTTTCAGAAATGCCCTACTTTAGATAATGATGTGTGTGATGATAAAGTTTTTACCAGGTTGCTTAATTGAATCCTCAAAGCAATTCTGTGAGATGGAGATTATCACTTTCACTCTCCATATGAGAAGAACTATAATTTAGAGAATGTTAAGGGATTTATTCCAAGTCTCACTGCATACAACTGCTAGAGTAATTCTGTCCTGATATTCTGATTTCAGATATTTTTACTGCACCTTGATACCTAGATTGTGTCATGTTTTTAAAATTGAAAGCCATTGCTGACTCTGTGCTCTACCCTGGAGACTCCTAGGTTTGTTTTTACTGCTGAAAAATCACCTGGTATACATAAACATGCACATGTCAGATACTTCTCTCAATGGACTGTTCCATCCTTTTTAGGATGGACCCTGTCTTGTTTATTACCATAGTAGGTTTTCCAGGTGGCTCAGTGGTAAAATGTCTACCTGCCAATGCAGGAGACACAGGAGATGCAGATTTGATCCCTGGGTCCAGAAGATCCCCTGGAGAAGGAAATGGCAACCCACTCCAGTATTCTTGCCTGGCAAATCCCATGGACAGAGGAGCCTGGCAGGCTATAGTCCATGGAATCACTAACAGTCACACATGAGTGAATGTGTGAGCACACAGTGTTTAGCCTACTTTGTCTGGATCTATGTTTATATGCACCTGTGCTGTATCTCCTCAACTGTGCGGTGAGGAGATACCCCTCATCCAAGGTAAGGAGCAATGGCTGTGCTTTGCTGGAGCAGCCATGAAGAGATACCCCATGCCCAAGATAAGACAAACCCAAGTAAGTGTTGCAAGAGGGCATCAGAGGGCAGACACACTGAAACCATACTCACAGAAAACTAGTCAATCTAATCACACTAGGACCACAGCCTTGTCTAATTCAATAAAACTAAGCCATGCCCGTGGGGCAACCCAAGATGGGCAGGTCATGGTGGAGAGATCCGACAGAATGTGGTCCACTGGAGAAGGGAATGGCAAACCACTTCAGTATTCTTGCCTTGAGAACCCCATGAACAGTATGAAAAGGCAAAATGATAGGATACTGAAAGAGGAACTCCCCAGGTCAGTAGGTGCCCAATATGCTACTGGAGATCAGTGGAGAAATAACTCCAGAATGAAGGGATGGAGCCAAAGCAAAAACAATACCCAGCTGTGGATGTGACTGGTGATAGAAGCAAGGTTCAATGCTGTAAAGAGCAGTATTGCATAGGAACCTGGAGTGTAAGGTCCATGAATCAAGGCAAATTGGAAGTGGTCAAACAAGAGATGGCAAGAGTGAATGTCGACATTCAAGGAATCAGCGAACTGAAATGGACTGGAATGGGTAAATTTAACTCAGATGACCATTATATCTACTACTATGGGCAGGAATCCCTGAGAAGAAATGGAGTAGCCATCATGGTCAACAAAAGAGTCTGTAATACAGTACTTGGATGCAATCTCAAAAACGACAGAATGATCTCTGTTTGTTTCCAAGGCAAACCATTCAATATCACAGTAATCCAAGTCTATGCCCCAACCAGTAATGCTGAAGAAGCTGAAGTTGAACGGTTCTATGAAGACCTACAAGACCTTTTAGAACTAACACCCAAAAAAGATGTCCTTTTCATTATAAGGGACGGGAATGCAAAAGTAGGAAGTCAAGAAACACCTGGAGTAACAGGCAAATTTGGCCTTGGAATACAGAATGAAGCAGGGCAAAGACTAATAGAGTTTTGCCAAGAAAACATACTGGTCATAGCAAACACCCTCTTCCAACAACACAAGAGAAGACTACACATGGACATCACCAGGTGGTCAACACCGAAATCAGATTGATTATATTCTTTGCAGCCAAAGATGGAGAAGCTCTATACAGTCAACAACAAGACCAGGAGCTGACTGTGGCTCAGACCATGAACTCCTTATTGCCAAATTCAGACTTAAATTGAAGAAAGTAGGGAAAACCACTAGACTATTCAGGTATGACTTGAATCAAATCCCTTATGATTATACAGTGGAAGTGAGAAATAGATTTAAGGGCCTAGATCTGATAGATAGAGTGTCTGATGAACTATGGAATGAGGTTCGTGACATTGTACAGGAGACAGGGATCAAGACCATCCCCATGGAAAAGAAATGCAAAAAAGCAAAATAGCTGTCTGAGGAGGCCTTACAAATAGCTGTGAAAAGAAGAGAAGCGAAAAGCAAAGGAGAAAAGGAAAGATATAAACATCTGAATGCCGAGTTCCAAAGAATAGCAAGAAGAGATAAGAAAGCCTTCTTCAGCGATCAGTGCAAAGAAATAGAGGAAAACAACAGAATGGGAAAGACTAGAGATCTCTTCAAGAAACTCATAGATACAAAAGGAACATTTCATGCAAAGATGGGCTCGATAAAGGACAGAAATGGCATGGACCTAACAAACAGAAGATATTAAGAAGAGATGGCAAGAATACACAGAAGAACTATACAAAAAAGATCTTCACGACCAAGATAATCACGATGGTGTGACCACTCACCTAGAGCCAGACATCTGGAATGTGAAGTCAAGTGGGCCTTAGAAAGCATCACTATGAAGAAGCTAGTGGAGGTGATAGAATTCCAGTTGAGCTATTCCAAATCCTGAAAGATGATGCTGTGTAAGTGCTGCACTCAATATGACAGCAAATTTGGAAAACTCAGCAGTGGCCACAGGACTGGAAAAGGTCAGTTTTCATTCCAATCCCAAAGAAAGGCAATGCCAAAGAATGCTCTAACTACCGCACAATTGCACTCATCTCACACGCTAGTAAAGTAATGCTCAAAATTCTCCAAGCCAGGCTTCAGCAATATGTGAACCGTGAACTTCCTGATGTTCAACCTGGTTTTAGAAAAGGCAGAGGAACCAGAGATCAAATTGCCAACATCTGCTGGATCATGGAAAAAGCAAGAGAGTTCCAGAAAAACATCTATTTCTACTTTATTGACTATTCCAAAGCCTTTGACTGTGTGGATCACAATAAACTGGAAAATTCTGAAAGAGATGGGAATACCAGACCACCTGATCTGCCTCTTGAGAAATCTGTATGCAGGTCAGGAAGCAACAGTTAGAACTGGACATGGAACAACAGACTGGTTCCAAATAGGAAAAGGAGTACGTCAAGGCTGTATATTGTCACCCTGTTTATTTAACTTATATGCAGAGTACATCATGAGAAACGCTGGACTGGAAGAAACACAAGCTGGAATCCAGATTGCCAGGAGAAATATCAATAACCTCAGATATGCAGATGACACCACCCTTATGGCAGAAAGTGAAGAGGAACTCAAAATCCTCTTGATGAAAGTGAAAGTGGAGAGTGAAAAAGTTTGGCTTCAAGCTCAACATTCAGAAAACAAAGATCATGGCATCCGGTCCCATCACTTCATGGGAAATAGATGGGAAAACAGTGGAAACACTGTCAGACTTTATTTTTCTGGGCTCCAAAATCACTGCAGATGGTGACTGCAGCCATGAAATGAAAAGACACTTACTCCTTGGAAGGAAAGTTATGATCAACCTAGATAGCATATTCAAAAGCAGAGACATTACTTTGCCAACAAACTTTGCCATCTAGTCAAGGCTATGGTTTTTCCTGTGGTCATGTATGGATGTGAGAATTGGACTGTGAAGAAGGCTGAGCGCCGAAGAATTGATGCTTTTGAACTGTGTTGTTGGAGAAGACTCTTGAGAGTCCTTTGGACTGCAAGGAAATCCAACCAGTCCATTCTGAAGGAGGTCAGCCCTGGGATTTCTTTGGAAGGAATGATGCTAAAGCTGAAACTCCAGTACTTTGGCTACCTCATGGGAAGAGTTGACTCATTGGAAAAGACCCTGATGCTGGGAGGGATTGGGGGCAGGAGGAGAAGGGGACGACAGAGGATGAGATGGCTGGATGGCATCACTGACTCTATGGACGTGAGTCTGAGTGAACTCCAGGAGTTGGTGATGGACAGGGAGGCCTGGCGTGCTGCATTTCATGGGGTCGCAAAGAGTCGGACACGACTTAGCGACTGATCTGATCTGATCTGTGCTATATTTTAGAGCTCTTGCTCACAAGGGACCAGAAGACCTTCTTTACAATTCAGGATCTCCAGTATTTTAACTTGTGTGACTTTGAAGAACAAGTTTTGCTCTTTGGGAGCCAAACTCATCTAACTTTCAGAAGTTGCATGGGTCAGGGTGGGTACTGTATGGTAATAAAAAGAATTAACATTTTTTTAATGTTTCTCCTTGTGTAACACCACACTAAATCCTGTAGAAGATGATTTCGTTTAGTTTTCAAGAGAACCTCCATGGTAGAGACTTTGTGTGCTAAGTCACTTCAGTCATGTCTGACTCTGTGACCCTCTGGACCATAGCCCATCAGGCTCCTCTGTCCATAGAATTCTGCAGGCAAGAAAACTGGAGTGGGTAGCCATTCCCTTCTCCAGGTGATCTTCTCGACCCAGGGATTGAACCTGGGCCTCCTGCACTGCAGGTAGGTTCTTTACCATCTGAGCCACCAGGGAATAACAGTAGAGAATTTATTAGTTTTTAAAATATTACTGGCCCAATCTGTAGTTCCAAAACTAGGAAGTAACAGATGAAGGCAGGCCACAAACCCACCTACCTCAAGAGTGCCTTTTTATCTGGGAATTTAGTTTCCAAAGACAAGTTAGTAGAAATAGCTGAAGGAGCCTTGGAGAGTCTCAGCTCAAGGGTCTCAATCTAAGTGTTAAGGTTGTGTTTCCTACTTTGCTGGCATCCAGCAACTGTTTCAGTCCCTCCATTTAGGGGCACTGCTCTCTGGAGCTGCCTGTATCACAGCAGTGGAAGGCTGGTTCCCCCTAAGCTGAGCTCAGGAGGCGTCTTCCTGACTATGCCCTTGGGCCCTGTCGCATAGCTGGGGGCAGTATTATATACAGGTGGAGCCATGCTTTGGAATAGTAACTAATACTGATGCTCTCTCTAGGAGGTTTTTGCAGACCTTTACCCCAAATCATGTAAATACTAGTTGACATGTTTTCTGGGCTTACATACATCTCTCTTTTAAAAGGAAATATAAAAAGTTAAACGTAAGCAGAACAACAATAAAGACCAAAACCCTTTAGTTGCAGTAATAGTACTACTATAAAGAGAAATGCTGCCTTTTATCCAAACCTACTTTTGAGTGGCCATGTTCTGCTGAGATTACCAGGGGTATGCAGCATTTGCACAGTGCTTTGTTTGAGGGTAGGGCTTCCCTGGTGGCTCAGATCGTAAAGAATCTGCCTGCAGTGCAGGAGACCTGGGTTTGATCCCTGGATTGGGAAGATCCCCTGGAGAAGGGAAAGGTTACCCACTCCAATATGCTTGCCTGGAGAATTCCATGGGCAGAGGAGCCTGGCTGGCTACAGCCCATGGGGTTACGAAGAGTTGGGCAAGACTGAATGACTAACACTAACTAACTTTGGTTGAGGATGGGTACTGAATAAGAATTTAAATATTAAAAGACAGTAAATGAATGAGTGCCAGTGATTCAAATTGTTTGAAATGACTTCATTCAATAACATTTGCTTCTTATAGCAGGGGGCCGGGGGAGATACCTTTTTTCTGGGATTCTTAATATGTGGTCCATAAGTTGTTACAATTTTGTCAGTGAGTTTCACAAAGCTCAGAAATTTTCTGCACATTTGCAAAATTGTGCATATCATCCTTCTTGCAGGAAACAAAATCATGATTTTTATCCGACTCTAAAAGGCATTCTGCCCTCATGTTAACTTTACCTGCCTGCCTTCTAATATCACGCTGAAGACACTGGGCATTAGAGACAGAGCAAAGGATGAGCAAATACCTTTCTTACACCTCTTAAGTCGTACTTGAGTTGGCATCTGTCTACTTTCCTATATCTAAGAGAGTTCCTTTGTTCTGCAATGAATGCTGTTGACTATAGTCCTCAATGAAAAGCATACAGTCATTTCATTTATGTAGGTTGGCCTGTGCCATTCTCTTGATCCTTGGCTTCACCTCAGAGGTCTAAAAATAAAACCATTTGAAATGTCATTGCTATGGCCCCAGAAATCTTCTCTAGGTATTTTCTCTTTCAGTCATGTACTAAACTTTAGCTCTGTGGTCAGTCTTGTTGTAGATAAAATGGAATGCACAGGCTGATTGCTCATGAATAAATTATCTCCTCACAGCTAGTCCCCTTAGCAAGAGGTATGCTGGGCTTAGTTATGTAAACATTGGATGCTGCTAATTTTTTTTCTTTTTTCTGGTCGAGTGGCCTATGGGATCTTAGTTCCTCCAACCAGGGATCAAATCTGTGCACCCCTGCATTGGAAGTGTGGAGTCTTATCCACTGGACTGTCAGGGAAATCCATGGAAGCTGCTAGATTTTAGGTAACAGAATTTTTCACCTCTACCATTAAGCAGTGTCAACAGAAATACTGTTTTGATGGTGAGTTTTAGAAAAATATAAGCAGTTCTCATAAAGAGAAAAATTAATGTCTGTGATTATTTCAACTGTTAGCTTAAAGGAAAAAAAAAAGGTCTATTTTTTCTGTTCACTTTGGAGTTAAATAGGAAGTATTAAAAAAAACTTAGTGGCATATTTTTATCCTGTTTCAACCATTAATTTTTTAGTCTAAATATTTCTCTGTGGATGTGAGCAGAGGATTGTTTATAATTCTCAAGCCACTTCAGAATAGCATCAGGATTAATTAATATGGTTTATATATCAAATCACTTTTGAAATATTCAAGCTTTGTCTGAGATTTCCCCCACCCAGCTCCTGCGTGCATGAGAAATTGTAAGAGTGTCAGGACAGTTGGCATAGATTCATTCCTTCTTGAATTCAGTTAAGCTTATCACAAACTGTGTCATGGCCAGAGCTTAACATGTTCCTCTTCCAGAAAATCATTTGCCAAATACAACACAGTTGGGATGGTGGGAAAACTCTGGAGCATTCACATTTAACCTAGACTTCTTCCCTTAATACCCAAGTCTGGAGCCGAAAGAAACACGCTACTAAATCGGCATCCCTGATTTTAGTATTTTTCACTTCCGAAAGCCACAAAAGCAGAAGCGGCCATTATTGGATCCTTGACCTGGAGTTTTCTGCTCTGAGCCCATTTAGAGCTGTGAGCTAATAATCTGAAACAACACGTGAGGGTGAAGGGTGCCTGGATGGATAACTATGAATGCTATTTAAAAAAAAAAAAGAAAGAAAAAAAACCTATGGTGTTGCCTGAAGACCTGTAGCCTAGATCTTTAGCCTCTTTCCTCTCCATCTCGTTGGGTAATTAGCACACTGACCCTGTGCAGAACTGGAAGCATTGGAAAACGTTTTGAAAAGTGCAGAGGAAGAAGTAGGATTAAGACAAACATTTATATAACCAGGAAAAATGACCCAGGAAAGACGGGAAATCTGGTGACACTCTGTTTACCCACAGCAATGTTAAAATAGTTTGCAAGTGAAACAAAGCAGAGTCCCTTGAATAAATCACTAAGAAAGTCAAAGGCTAGACCAACAGCCAAGAGCACGTCATGGACTATCCGTGTGATACGATTCTCTGCTGTTACCCGGGCAGAGGGCTTTCTTTTGAGTATCGCCCTATCGCCCTTTCTCCTCTCCCCAGTTAATCCCATCATGGAATCACATGATGCTGTGGGCTGCTGTGAATGGGGACTGGAAATGGATAGCTCAGGTTATTAGCAAAGGGGAGAGTATCAGGATGTTTGCGGACTGGGCCCTCATTTACACCCAGACATCAATCTAAATCAGAGACAGTTTTATAAACCTCGAATATGTGAAAAAAAACAAAAACAAAAACAAAACCCCAAACCCTGCAGAGCTATTTCATGGGGCAAAAAAAATCTCACTTAGTTTTTCCAGATCATGTGTCCTAGGGCAAGATTTGCTTTTTCAAGGTTAGCATGCTTGGGGCTATTCTCTGTCAAAAAAATGGAAGCATAGAAATTATCAGCAAGTCCACTGAACTTTCTTAACTTGTCTGTGAGTGCCTTTGGTTTAGTGCCAAATGGTTTATCTACAGGGCAAGATAAGCTCTTTGGCAAACAGACCTCAAGTTTGCTGGTCTGACTGCTGGCAGCCAGGTGCCAAGAGCCCTACCCTGGCATCCTGAGGGATGTCTGCTGATAGGGAACCTCACACTCCTGCTCTCAGGGTCCTGCCAGAAGTCTGTGAAATGATTTAGGTGGGCCTTGCACTTCTGCAGCCATTTATGAATAGACTTGCTCCATGTGAGAGTGAGTGAGACAGAGAAGCACCCAAGGAGCTTATCTTCTAGTTGAAAGGTCAGAAGGTAAATAATCAAATGAATTGGGAAAGTGCAAAATTAAAAAAAGGCTATGTCGAATGAGAAGTGTGCATTTTAAACAATGAGTGCTCTGAGGACTTCTTTGGTGGTTCAGTGGTTAACACTTCGCCTTCCAATGCAGGGAGTACAGGTTGGATCCCTGGTTGGGATCCAACAATGTCTCCAACCAATTAATCCAACCAATTAAGGTCCCACAATGCCTGTGGGTCAAAAAACCAAAATGTTAAACAGAAGCAATATTGTAACAAATTTCAATAACAACTTTAAAAATGGAAAAGAAATAATAAGTGCTCTGAATTCAGGGCTGACAGAGATAGGACAGTCTTGAATCTTCAGGAAAGTTGTTGTGGAAGATGGGCCCACCCGACCACCTCTTATTTATATAGTGCTTTATGGCAATAGGTGGGTTTACATACATCATCTCTTACTTGAGTGTCATGTTATTACTGCCATTTTAAAGCTGAAGACACTGAGGCCTAGAGAAACGAAATTCTGGTTAATTTGTAAACAGGTAGAGAGGAGTCCTCACACCTTGGTTTTCCACTTCAAGTTCAGGAGCATTCACCACTCTGTGGCTTCCTTGATGAAAAAGTAATACAGCGAATTCTCATTTCTTTCCTTTCCTTTTTTTTTTTTTTTTTAAAATTTTTGGCTTTCCTGGGTCTTCATTGCTGTGTGGGCTTTTCTCTAGTGGTGGTGCACAGGCTTCTCATTGCAGTGGCTTCTCTTGTTGCAGAGCACAGGCTTTAGGGCACACAGGTTTCAGCAGTTGCGGCTCCTGGGCTCTAGAGCACAGGCTCAGTAGTTGTGGTGCGCTGGCTTAGTTGCTCTGCAGCATGTGAGATCTTCCTGGATCAGAGATTGAACGTGTCTCCTGCATTGTCAGGTGTATTCTTTGCCACTGAGCCACCAGGGAAGCCCCAATCCTCAGTTTTCTTTGATTCTGTGTTTGAGAATTTGCCTACTTAACTTTGCTATCCCCAAATCGGTACTTGTGGCATTCTGTGGTCACTCATGGGCATGGACAGAGTGGTGAAAGATCTGACTGGCACCCCCCCGCACCCCCGCCTCCACACACACACCCCATGCATGCGTGTTCCCAGCTAAGGTCAAACAAAGCCAAGCTCTGCCCTTTTGCTTCAGCTCTCAGACCGTAATCAAGTGTCCTTTAAGCTATTTAGTGCCATGTTTTTCACATTTTCTTTGGTGATTTTGCTTAAAATGGCCCTCAAGCACAGTGTTGAAGTGCTATCTGGTGTTCCTGAACGCAAGAAGGTTGTGATCTATCTCATGGAAAATGTATGTGTGTGTTTTAGCTTCATTCAGGCAGGAGTTACCTAGTGTTGTTAGCTGTGAGTTCCATGCTGATGAATCAGCAATATAGATTCACTGATGTATCTTTCAGCAGAAACACACATCACACAAGGTCAAGTATTAATGAGATGACAAAAATGTTGTGACCTGAGGCTCACAGGAACATAATCCAGTATTTCTTCTAAGAGCAGTGGTTCAGGATTTGCTAATTCATTATTCATGGTGATTTTGGAGAACATAACTACCGCAGATCATGAGGATCAACTGTACTTTGATAGTATAAAGAGAGGATGGGAGGATATTGTTGGCAAACATGAACTAAAAAGCAGAGGTGGGGGAATTTGTGGTTGTGTAATGAGCAAACTAGACAATTCTAATTGGCGTCAAGACTGAAAAGCAATTGCTGTAGATAAGGTCTAGATGCCAGGTTGTGGGGGCTGGGGCTGGTATGTCTAGCTGATGAATTTGGACTTAATCTTCTAAACGGATTTGGAGCAGGGATGTTATTAAAGCCTCTTTGGGAGAAGAGTGTCTGGCTGGGTTGCATGGGAGGAAATGGGCTGGAGAAAAATGGCAGCAAGGAGTCCTCACCAGGCACTTTCATCAGCTGCTGGGGATTTATTGGTGCAACAGGAAACCAGTCCTCTCCAGGTCTTGATAGTTGGTGTTGAAGGCATAGAGTGAAGAATAAGCTTGTAGGGGTGAAGGTGTTTCAGGGAGCTGGAGGATGTTCAGGGAGAAAGTCCACAATGACTAGGAAGGCAATTTGGGAAAGATCCTTCACTGAATGAGGAGCTAGTGTAAATTTTTCCAGTAGTCATGTACGGATGTGAGAGCTGGGCCATAAAGAAGGCTGAGCACTAAAGAGTTGATTTTCAAACTGTGGTGCTCAAGAAGACTCTTGAGAATCTCTTGGAGTCAAGGGGATCAAACCAGTCAGTCCTAAAGGATATCAACCCTGAATATTCACTGGAAGGACTGATGCTGAAGCTCCAATCCTTTGGCCACCTGATTAGAAGAGCTGACTCATTGGAAAAGACCCTGATGCTGGGCAAGATTGAAGGCAGGAGGAGAAGGGGGCGACAGAGGATGAGATGGTTGGATGGCATACCGATTCAATGGATGTGAGTTTGAGCTCTGGAAGATAATGAAGGACAGGGATGCCTGGTGTGTTGCATGCAGTCCATGGGTCACAAAAAGTTGTATATGACTGAGTGATTGAACAACAACAACAAAATTTTGCAGTCCATGTGTGGTGTGGTTGTGCTCCTTTGGGTGTGTGAAAACAGACTTCTGAGAAGACCAGGCAATCTTAGGAGTTGTCATGGAGACTGCTCAAAAAAACTCCAAATACGTGTCTTTAGTTTCAGGAGCTGGCTCACTGGGATCCCAGTGTAACTGAAGGGTTAGAGGGCATTTCTAAGGCAAGAAGAATGGGACTATTCTTTGTTAGGCTCGTTGACTTTTCTTAGGACTGTTATCTGAAGTTCATTGTTCCCCACTTGGATTCAATCTGTATGGCACACACACACACACACACACACACACATACACACACGTAGACAGTGTCCTATGGCACTGAATGAACCTTGACAGTACAGTACATCACTGGTACAAAAAAGGTTGATGGCCGCTTTAGAATAACAGTGGGCAACGCCTGACATATCGTGAATGGCAGCTTCATATTTCTGAGGCATGATGCCCTGAAGCGATCTCTTAATATTTATCTTGTAATATTTCCATTAAGATTGACTTTCAGAAATAAGTGGAATGAAACTATTAGTGAGTCACCAAGGCTTTATTTCTTAATAGAGCTGGATGTGTGTGCTTTTCTGAGTTTTTAATTTCAGAAGAATTCAGCATCAAGATAAATTAATGTGACACTCATGTTTTCTCCCTGCAGCTTATGGCTTTTCAGCCCTGTTGCAGAATCTCAAACTGCTGATGTAAAAATAGTCCTCTCCTGGGGAACTGAGTTTTGCCCTATCAAGTAAGATTCTCAAACTTAGATACAGCTTTCTCAGGGAAGCCTCTACTTCATGCCCATTTACAATCAATCTATTTCTTTCTTAAACTTTCTCAGCCCTTCCTTGCATTCCACATGCTTTAAGGTTTGATCCTGGATCTAGGCATGTGGTTGCTATGGTGACCCCATAGGCTGATTGGAGGTTCCTAAGGCAAGCAAATTAAGGATGTGTTTGTGTAGACATAAAGTTGCATGAATGTTTTTGGCAGAATTGAGACCTGTAAGCTAGTCACTGAAGAAGCTCTCCATTTCCATTTTCCTCCCTTTCCACCATTCTTCCCTCTCAAAGAGTGAACTGCCCTTCCTGTCATCCTGGGAGACTCAAGGGTCTGTGCATTCCTTCAGAATCTTTGGAACTTCCCTCTCATATATTTAGGTCTTTGGACTGTAATCCCTCGTAACTATGATGCTTTGCCTAGCCTGAAGGAACTCCCTGCAAAAATATATCAATTGATATGATTTCCTATTATTTCAAAGAAGTAGACATTACTTGACAAATATATTTTTGTTACAAAGAATAAAACAGGAAACATTTCTTCTCATAAATGTGTGCATGTGCTCAGTCGCTCAGTTGTGTCTTTGACTCTGTGCTACCCCATGGGCTAGCCTGCCAGGCTCCTCTGTTCACGGAATTATCCAGGGAAGAATACTGAAGAGCGTTGTCATTTCCTCCTCTAGGGGATCCTCTGTTCCCTTTCCAGATGCATCTCCTGTGTTTCCTATTTTGGCAGGTAGATTCTTTACCACTGTGCCACCCAGGAAGCCCTCATTCTCATACACATGCAGCCTCAAATGATGGTTCTGACAGTGAGTAACTGCTGGTGGGGTAAATTCTTGGCAGGCTCATTGAGGTTAAAGGTTTTGACCTGTGCCTTGAAAATTTTAGTAGTAATTAAATAAATTGAGGAGAGAAGGAAAGCATTACAGACAACCTCTTCTAGAGGGTGTTATAGACAGCTGAGAATATGAAGAGTGGAATATAAGTGGTGTATTCTTGCTAATGGAGTTGATCAGTTGGCAGCCATGAAATTAAAAGACGCTTACTCCTTGGAAGGAAAGTTATGACCAACCTAGATAGCATATTCAAAAGCAGAGACATTACTTTGCCAACAAAGGTCTGTCTAGTCAAGGCTGTGGTTTTTCCAGTGGTCATGTATGGATGTGAGAATTGGACTGTGAAGAAAGCTGAGTGCCAAAGAATTGATGCTTTTGAACTGTGGTGTTGGAGAAGACTCGTGAGAGTCCCTTGGACTGCAAGGAGATCCAACCAGTCCATTCTAAAGGAGATCAGTCCTGGGTGTTCATTGGAAGGACTGATGTTAAAGCTGAAACTCCAATACTTTGGCCACCTCATGCGAAGAGTTGACTTATTGGAAAAGACTCTGATGCTGGGAGGGATTGGGGGCAGGAGGAGAAGGGGACGACAGAGGATGACATGGCTGGATGGCATCACCGACTCGATGGACATGAGTTTGAGTGAACTCTGGGAGTTGGTGATGGACAGGGAGGCCTGGCGTGCTATGGTTCATGGGGTTGCAAAGAGTCAGACATGACTGAGTGACTGAACTGGACTGAGTGGGTTTGACTGAATGAGTGAATGGTCATTTAGACAAGCAACACTGGTTCAAATTGTGAACAATATTGAATTTCAGACTGGGGAATCTGGACCTAATTCTATGATGAATGGGGTGAATTTATTTCCTGAAATATTGAAAATGAGGTGAGCTATGTTCTCCAGTGCCCTCTTGTATTTTGCTTTTTGTTCTGCCTGTATAGTTGGTTAAAGAGAGAGTAAACTAAAAAGAAATACTTATTTTCGTGAAAATTGGAATGTATTAGTGACACTACAAAAGCTTATTATTTGCATTTGGTCCATGTTACCATCATGGCTAAACCATGGGGGAAATAAAACTGCTCAGTAATAACAACCCCCCTCAAATTTCAAAATTGTAACTCTTATAGAAGGCCTCCAGGGTGGCTCAATAGTGAATAATCTGCCTGCAATGCAGGAGACACAGATTTGATCCCTGGATAGGGAAGATCTCCTGGAGGAGGAAATAGATACCCTTTCCAGTAATTTTGCATGGGAAATCCCATGGACAGAGGACCCTGGTGGGCTACAGTCCATGGGGTCTCAAAGAGTTGGATATGACTTAGTGACTAAAAACCAGCAGCAATACTTCTGAGCAGAGGTTTTATGTATTGTGTAGATGAAAGATATTTCACAGCAAACTGAGGAGTGAGAAAATGTAGTGTTATATTTCTGCAACTGAGTTTATTTGAGTACCATTCTTCCTACTACTGAAAGACATCTAGCAACTTGGAAGTAAACTCAGTCAAATTTATGTTTTTCTCCATCTAGCCATGCTTGTATTTTGCTTATCTTCCTGGCTTACTCTCTCTTTCTTCCCTGGGTTAATTCTGTCATTTTCAATCTTTGGGATGTCTTTAATCCTGCCTTAATTAGAACCAAAGTTCTCTTTTGCATAATATCTTGCAGAACCAAAAGATCATGCTCTTGCCATCTCTACATCTCATAAAATGAAGACCTGGTCATTCTCCTCTCTTCCTTCACAGAAAGACATTGATACTCTCTGGCACAGCATTCAGCAAAGTCCTCATCTGGTGGAGCAAAAAACTGTATCTCCCACCTTGCTCCTTTATAGCCTGGAAGTCAAGATGTTTATTTCTTTTGTCTCTTGCCTTGACCTAGCAACCTCTTTTCTCCTGTGTTCCTGACCTCACTCCTGGTTGTCTGTTTTATACCAGGCTTCCATGTGTTCAACTCTGATCTACTTTCAGGGCCTTGCTTTCAGACATCTAAGCAGTCTTTTAACCTCTGGCTAGAAAGTCCAAGATGTTGGTGTTGGTGGGGTTGGTTTCTCCCAAGGCCTCTCTCCTTGGCTGGCAGACAACCATCTTGCTTCAGTGTCTTCACATGGTCTTTTCTTCATGTTTGCTCTTGGTGTCTGTATGTCTAAGTTTCCTCTTCTTGTAAGAATGAGTCGGATTGTATTAGAGTCCACCCTGATGGCCTCATCTCAACTCTATCACCTCTTTAAACGTCTGTGCTTTGCTAAGTTGCTTCAGTTGTGTCTGACTTTTTGCAACCCCATGGACTGTAGCCCACCAGGCTCCTCTGTCCAAGGGATTCTCCAGACAAGAATACTGGATTGGATTGTCGTGTCTTCCTCCAGGGCTTTAAAGGGCTATCAAATACAAACACAGATAAGATCATATCAGATCAGTTGCTCAGTCATGTCCGACTCTTTGCGACCCCATGAATCGCAGCACGCCAGGCCTCCCTGTCCATCACCAACTCCTGGAGTTCACTCAGACTCACGTCCATCGAGTCAGTGATGCCATCCAGCCATCTCATTCTCTGTCGTCCCCTTCTCCTCTTTCCCCCAATCCCTCCCAGCATCAGAGTCTTTTCCAATGAGTCAACTCTTTGCATGAGGTGGCCAAAGTACTGAAGTTTCAGCTTTAGCATCAGTCCTTCCAAAGAAATCCCAGGGCTGATCTCCTTCAGAATGGACTGGTTGGATCTCCTTGCAGTCCAAGGGACTCTCAAGAGTCTTCTCCAACACCACAGTTCAAAAGCATCAATTCTTCGGTGCTCAGCCTTCTTCACAGTCCAACTCTCACATCCATACATGACCACTGGAAAAACCATAGCCTTGACTAGATGAATCTTTGTTGGCAAAGTAATGTCTCTGCTTTTGAATATGCTGTCTAGGTTGGTCATAACTTTCCTTCCAAGGAGTAAGCGTCTTTTAACTTCATGGCTGCAGTCACCATCTGCAGTGATTTTGGAGCCCAGAAAAATAAAGTCTGACACTGTTGCTACTGTTTCCCCATCTATTTCCCATGAAGTGATGGGACTGGATGCCATGATCTTCGTTTTCTGAATGTTTAGCTTTAAGCCAACTTTTTCACTCTCCACTTTCACTTTCATCAAGAGGCTTTTTAGTTCCTCTTCACTTCACATTCAAAAGTTTTGGGGTTAGTGCTTCAACCTGTGAATCTTGAAGTGATGTAATTTCAGTCTGTAAAATGGGTTTCAGAATGCTTGACTGGAACTTCTTGATGGTCCAATGGTTAACACTTTGTGCTTCCTACGCAGAGGGCACAGGTTCAATCCTTGGTTGGGGAACTTAGATAACACATGCCACATGGCCATAAAAATGAAAATAATAAAAAGGATTCTTGACCCAAGATGGTAACCTATCTTTAATTAATCTGTTCATTAATAGCAGCTCAATAAAGAAAGCCTATATTCCTTCCTTTGAAAATAATTTTTAAGCTGTATTTTTATAAAAAGTCCATGCAGTAAGTTAGATACTTTCTAGTTGCATTAAAAGATTATATTTCAATTAGTTGACCCTGATAACACATACCAAAGATTAACTGAGGATATGTGAGTATAGAAGATTTTTCTTTTCTTCCAAAGGAACTGATTATTGTCAAAAAGAAAAACAGCACCAGATTTACTTAATTCTGTGATACAGCACAGCAAATCCTTTTTTTCCAGAAAACAAATAAAATTAACAAGAATCCAGTTGGAACAACATTTATGCTTTAAAATGTTCACATGAGCTACCTGATATAAAGTAAGAAATAAATTAATAAATGCTTTGTTACGGCCTTTTAAAAGCTTTTTAAAGGATAGGTTGAATTGGAAAAGGTCCAGAATCACTCGGGGAGGGGGAAGTATTTTTACATGTTTACATTTGCCATAAAACAAACCCTGAGATTCTGGATCAAAGGAGCCTTTTTATGGTGACTCTATATAAGGCTGGCAAAGGACTTTGAACACAGCTTGAAATCCAACGTCTCCTTTCGGGGGGGGTTTGAGCAAGGGCCTTGGAAGGGGAGAGAACCTACTAGCAGTCACTCATGGCAGGAAGCATTCTAGCGAGAGCCACACTGACCATGGGAGTATTTTCATCAGACAGCCACGACTTGCAAAAAGCAACCATTTCATAACACTCTTCCCTTCTTCCCAGTTACCACTCTTCTCTCTCTCCCCACAAAGTGCACATTTTGAAGTTTATTCGCTGTCCCGATTTTACCCGTATATTTAAAAAAAATATCATGACTGTTTTAAATTGTGTTTTTGTGAAGATGTATTTGATGGAGTACAGGTTTTCCCATTGCTAAGTTCAGGAAGTAGAACCTAACTAGCGAAATCCTGGGGTCATTTTTCTCCAACAGAGCTCTCACTGTTACCACTTTGCTTCTGGGTGAAAGGCAGTGTCCTGTAGAACCAAGTCCTGGGGAATGTGTGAATCAATGCAGCCACATCACCCTCCCCTCAACATAGAGTAAAACAGAATTTAGTATGATTTTGCCGTTTCTTGGATTTGGCCAAAAAGTTCGTTCGGTTGTCTTTGTAAGCTGTTTACCCGAATGGACTTTTTGGCCAGGCTAGTATATCCTGTTAACCGGAGACCTAAAATAACGAAAAGCTGCTCTTTCAGTCTCTGAAGTTGTATTATGTAATATGCGCAATTAGAACAGATGAGACCATCAAGCAACATTGGTGTAAAACCATCTTCCAGGCCCTGTTGCAGAAAAGGCACACTTTTCCCTCCCTGCCTCCTTCTTTCCTGTTTGCGCTTCTGAGGACCAGCAGATGGAACTTGCCATGGAACAGAAAGGACCATTCCTGTCATCTCTGTTTCAGAATCCAGTAGGAAGAAGTATTTTTCTTGCTTTTCATTTTATCCCCCCTTTCTCCCTCTCTTGTGGTTTTGGCTTTTCCAAAAAAAAAAAAAATGAAAAGAACAAAAAACTCGATTTTCAACAGATTAAGAGGTTCAGATGAGATATTCTTTCCTGTCAAACAAGATCCAGAAACTTTTTGAGGTTTCTCAAGGACTTGTCTCTCTAAGCCGAAAAATCTGTTCTCTTTCTTTGCAGTTGCCAGAAAAGTAATTAGGCCATTTTTCTAATTATAGTAATCTTCCCCAAATGGCATATAACTTCAAATCCAAATGCCATGTAAACTGGCCAACAAGCGCTTCACCAGGGCGGCTGGAATGGAGGCGCTGCGCTTTGTGGGGAGGAACAGCGTGCTGTGTGTCCCAGTTACAACTGGGTTTTTCTTTCTCGGTCTCTTGCCCCAGAGGTTCTGCTACATTAGTGTAAACTGCTCGATGGCAATTGCTCTTGTTGGTGGCATTTGGTGAAGACTTGTGTCTGTGGCAGATAAAGTAACCTCCTTTTGGAAAAAAAAAAAATTGTTGATTTGTGGTAAAAACCAAGCAAGATTAAATTGTCCTCACACTGTTGAGTTGATGAAATAAAACTCTACCGATAGGAGAAATGAGGTTCCCTGTGTCACTTGATGCAGAAATAGACTACACACCCCCTCTACCACCCCCCTGCCCCAAGAAGCATCCTCTTTTCTGTGATGCTAACCAAGGGGAAGTTCGGTTCTGCTGGTAAATGTTGTGGTCCAAAATATGTTCATAGCTACCCTCTCTTGTTCCAATTGTTTGAAAAAAAGTTTCTACTAAGAATAAAACTACCACACGACCCATCAATCCCACTACTGGGCATATGCCCTGAGGAAGTGAGTAAGTAACTGAGGATTAGTCACTCAGTCGTGTCCGACTCTTTGAAACCCCATGGACTCTTTGAGACCCCATGGATTATAGCCTGCCAGGCTCCTCTGTCCATGGGATTTCCCAGGAAGGAATACTGGAGTGGGTTTCCATTCCTTTCTCTAGGGGATCTTCCTGACCCAGGGATTAAACCCGAGTCTCTTTCATTATAGGCAGATTCTTTGCCATCTGAGCCATCCAGGAAGCCTATACTGTGAGGAAACCATAATTCAAAAAGGCACATATACCCCAATGTTCATTGCAGCGCTATTTACAATAGTCAGTACATGGACTCAACCTAGATGTACATCAACAGATGAATGAATAAAGAAGTTGTGGTATATATATATATATATATATATATATATATATTGAAATATATATAATGGAATATTAGTCAAAAAAGAAATCAAGCCAGTTTTTGGGAGGTGGATGAACCTAGAGTCTGTCATACAGAGTGAAGTTAGAAAAAAAAAAAAACAAATATTGTGCATTAATGCATATATATGGAATCTAGAAAGATGGTATTGATGAATGTACTTTCAAAGCAGGGATAGTGACTCATGCATAGAGAGCAGACTTGTGGACACAGTGGGGAAAGGAGAGCGTGGGACAAATCAAGAGAATAGCATTGACATATATACCCGCCTCCAGTACTCTTGCCTGGAGAATCCCATGGACGGAGGAGCCTGGTAGGCTGCAGTCCATGGGGTCGTGAAGAGTCAGACACAACTGAGCAACTTCACTTTCACTTTTCACTTTCATGCATTAGAGAAGGAAATGGCAACCCACTCCAGTGTTATTGCCTGGAGAATCCCAGGGACGGCGGAGCCTGGTGGGCTGCCATCGATGGGGTCGCACAGAGTCAGACACGACTGAAGCGATTTAGCAGTAGCAGCAGCATATACCCACCTTGCGTAAAGTAGATAACTAGTTGTATAGCACAGGGAACTCAGCTCAGTGCTCTGTGGTGACCTAGATGGGTGAGAGGAAGGTTTAAGAGAGAGAATATATATGTATACATATAGCTGACTAAAGCAGTTATCCCCCAATTAAAATTTTTTCAAAAGGTTTCCAAATGACATTTACTCTAGATATTTGGTTTTGTTGCCTACCCGCCCTCTGGCCTTAATGGAAGGGATTTCTGGATTGGGATAAGGGCACTAGGGAGAAGTCTCTAGAAAATGAAACTGGGAATTGAAATGAAGAGTAAGTGAGGGTGGATTCCTCCAGGAAATTATGGAGTCATAGTGATTGAAAACAGAAGGGTAAAATTGCATAGGGATTTAAAAGCAAAAATGGAGTCAGCATTTAAGAGTGCAGTAAGGGTGTGTCTTGGTTACTGAATGGTGTGTGGGTGATGCTTAAGTTTAGGGTGCTGATGCAGACTACTTTGTTTCTGTAAAACATTGTCATCAAACCACTACAGCCTGAGTGTTTACGGGGAGGAGCGAATGCATGAAGTGGGAATTTCCAAGTGTCAGGCCTTTCTGATCACTGGATTCCAATTTCCTAGCAGCTGCATTTTGTTTGGAAAAAATGCAAATTCTAAATTATTAGACATATTTAGAATATATGTATAGAAAAATGGAGAAATATATATATAAGTATATATATATAAATGTCTATGTAAATATATAGACATAAGGGGCTTCCCAGGTGGCACAGTGGTAAGGAGTCTGCCTGAAAATGCAAGAGACATGAGAGAAGTGGTTTTTTTTTTTTTAATATAAATTTATTTATTTTAATTGGAGGTTAATTACTTTACAATAATGTATTGGTTCTGCCATACATCAACATGCATCCACCACGGGTATACACGTGTTCCCCATCCTGAACCCCCCTCCATCCTCCCTCCCCGTACCCTCCCTCTGGGTCATCTCAGTGCACCAGCCCCAAGCAACCTGTATCCTGCACCGAACCTGGACTGGCGACTTGTTTCATATATGATATTATACATGTTTCAGTGCCATTCTCCCAAATCATCCCACCTTCGCCCTCTCCCACAGAGTCCAAAAGACTGTTCTATACATCTGTGTCTCTTTTGCTGTCTTTCATACAGGGTTATCGTTACCATCTTTTTAAATTCCATATATATGCGTTAGTATACTGTATTGGTGTTTTTCTTTCTGGCCTACTTCACTCTGTATAATAGGCTCCAGTTTCATCCACCTCTTTAGAACTGATTCAAATGTATTCTTTTTAATGGCTGAGTAATACTCCATTGTGTATATGTACCACTGCTTTCTTATCCATTCATCTGCTGATGGACATCTAGGTTGCATCCATGTCCTGGCTATTATAAACAGTGCTGCGATGAACATTGGGGTACATGTGTTTCTTTCAATTCTGGTTTCCTCGGTGTGTATGCCCAGCAGTGGGATTGCTGGGTCGTGAGGCAGTTCTATTTCCAGTTTTTTAAGGAATCTCCACACTGTTCTCCATAGTGGCTGTACTAGTTTGCATTCCCACCAACAGTGTAAGAGGGTTCCCTTTTCTCCACACCCTCTCCAGCATTTATTGCTTGTAGACTTTTGGATCGCAGCCATTCTGACTGGCGTGAAATGGTACCTCATTGTGGTTTTGATTTGCATTTCTCTGATAATGAGTGATGTTGAGCACCTTTTCATGTGTTTGTTAGCCATCTGTATGTCTTCTTTGGAGAAATGTCTGTTTAGTTCTTTGGCCCATTTTTTGATCGGGTCGTTTATTTTTCTGGAATTGAGCTGTAGGAGTTGCTTGTATATTTGAGAAGTGGGTTTGATTGATCCCTGGGTTGGGAAGATTCCCCTGGAGGAGGAAATGGCAACCCATTCCAGTATCCTTGCCTGGAAAATCCATGTGGACAGAGGAGCCTGGTGGGCTACAGTCCATGGGGTCTTAAAGATTGGGACATGGATTGGCATGTGTGTGCAGGCATATAGAAGTAAATACATATGTAAATATATAGAAATTAGATATAGTAGGTCTGAAGTGTGGCCCTGGAATCTACATTTTTGCAGGCTTCTTAGTTGCTTCTGATGAGGTGCTTCTTAGCACTCTATGAATTATTACCAGACAGTATTGGTTATTACTTATTATCAGTGGGTTATTAGCCAACACTTGCTCTGAGAATTTGGCAGATTAGGTCAGAGCATTAACAGCACAATTTGGAGCCTTTGAGGAGATTCAAACGAGTGAATAATAAATAGCGTGTAGGTGGCAGTGTGGTCATACTCCAGTGGGATGAATTAGAAAAAAAATTTTCCCCTAAAATCTATTCAGGGTGGAATGATGACCTCTTAAAATGAAAATTAGGTCTTTGAAAGCCAAGGCATGGATTATTTTAAGGGGATGGTTATTTAGATTTTGAATAGGTAATAGTAAAGGGAAATGGAGCTTTAAAAGTCTTTAGGAGATGGATATAAAAAGGTACATTTGAGAAAAGGATAACTTTTCATAGTTAGGGGAGGGCATAAGCCTGATTGTGCAGGGATATTAGGAAAATATTAGAATGAGTTCATGCCATTTATGAAAGAGGACATGTTTTAAAAACAAGATCTATGCTACTTCTTATTTCTATGGAGCATCACCACACTATACACATTTTTTTAGGCCATTGTTTGAATGATAATGTGTGCTTGTGACTTTTCAGGGTGGTTTTTGTTCTGGTTTATTTATCTGAAATACCTTAAAAAGCCAAACAGAATAAGAACCATGGAGTGCACCATGGAGTCTAAATTTATTGGTTGCATAGAGTAAAAATGCAAGCAAAGGAAATCTATGATTTATTTAAATTTCAAATATGCTTTTGCATAAAGAAATCACTCCCAACCAACATTTCATGCAATCTGCTTGTATGGCCACTTGTAGAAAAGTCCTCTGTGATAGACAACTTTCGTGAAGATTCCTTTGTCTGGCAATACTTTTTTGTTCAGAAGTACCCTTATGAGAAGCCAATTTTAAAAATGGGCATATTACTTCATAATAAAAATACTACTGAATCCCGGGGACCTCCTTCTTCCAATAATCTCTCAGTTCCCTGCTTACTAAAGCCTCCTTAACCATCAGAATACTCCAGGGACTTCCCTGGTAGTCTAATGGTAAAGACTCCAAACTCCTAATGCACAGGACCTGGGTTCAATCACCAGCTGGGGAACTAGATCCCACATATAACAACTAAAAATGATGTTGTGTGCTCCACAACTAAGACCTGGCACAGTGAAATAAATACATAAGAATAAATATTTTTTAAAAATTGTCAGGATATTCCAGTGAGGCTGGGAATTAAAAAAAAAAACAGCATAATTGAATTTTGTAAAAGGTCAAAAGAAGTTTTGAATATAAAAATGTTTGTCGTTTTTTTTGGAAAATCTTTTTCAGCTCTTTTATCTTTTATCATTGAATTACCTCCAAGGGCACTAAAGCAGGGTAGTAGACCGATAGTGGCCACCCAGAGATGTTATGTCCTCATTCCCAGATTCTGTAAGTGTTGTTCTGTAAGAAAAAGAGTTTTTCTCAGAGGTGATTACAAATCTTGAAAGTGAAAGTGAAGGTTGCTCAGTCGTGTCTGACTCTTTGCGACCCCGTGGACTATACAGTCCATGGAATTCTCCAGGCCAGATTATTGGAGTGGGTAGCCTTTTTTCCGAAGAATCTTCCCAACCCAGGGATTGAACCCAGGTCTCTTACATTGCAGGCGGATTCTTTACCAGCTGATCCACAAGGAGAGGGAATGATTGTTCTGGATTATCCTTGTGAGTCCTCATTCCAATCATGGATGTCTTTATAAGAGAGAGGAAGACGGAGATTGGATACATATGGAAGAGGAGGCAATGTGACCATTAAGGCAGAGGTTGGAGTGATATGACCACAAGTCAAGGAAAGCTAGCAGCCACCAGAAACTGAAAGAGGCAAGGAACAGATTCCTAGCCCTTCCTGTGTGTGGGACTGCAGCCCTGTGGACACTTTGATTTTGGCCTAGTGAAATTAATTTTGGACTGCTGATCTTCCCAATGGAGAAAGAATACATTTCTGTCATTTTAGGATTTCAGGTTTCTGGTAATTTGGTATGGGAGCTCTAGGAAAGTAATTCAGGCAGTGAATTTTCTTCTTCTGATTTAGTTTTTAAAAACTTATTTATTTTTGGCTGTACTGGCTCTCCATTGCTGTGCCTGGGCTTTCTTTAGTTGCAGTGATCAGGGGCTCCTCTAGTTGTGGTACACGGGTTTCTCATTGTGGTCACTTCTCTTATTGTGGAGCACGGGCTTTAGGGCATAGGAGGTTGAATAGTTGTGAAGAATGGGCTCAGTAGTTGCGGCTCATGGGCTTAGTTGCCTGGTGGCATGTGGGATCTTCGCAGACCAGGGATTAAACCCGTGTTCCTTTCTTTAACAATCAGATTCTTAACCACTGGACCACCGGGGAAGTCCCCTTCTTTTGATTTGTACTCTGGTTTGAAGCACAACAATTATACAAGAAGCTTCTTAAAAAGTTTTGATGCCTGCTCCTCATCACAGATCCAGGAATGAGAATTTCTAGGAATGGGACTCAAGGATCTGTGTCTTTAACAATCTGCCCAAGTGATTCTGAAACGAAATGTTGGTAAACATTTCACTCGGATGTTGCATTTGTTTCCTATTGTGGCTTTGAAAACCACAATTTTTATGGCTTAAAACAATACAAATTTATTCTTTTGTAATTCTGGAGGTTAGTTTCATTGGGCTCAAGAAGGTTTCAGCAGAGCACTTTCCTTCTGGATGATCTAGGGAAGGCAAGCATACCTTGCTCTTTTCAGCCTCTTTATTTTCTTGGGCTCCAAAATCACTGCAGATGGTGACTGAAGCCATGAAATTAAAAGACACTTGCTCCTTGGAAGAAAAGCTATGACCAACCTAGACAGCATATTAAAAAGCAGAGACATTACTTTGCCAGCAAAGGTCCGTCTAGTCAAGGCTATGGTTTTTCCAGTGGTCATGTATAGATGTTAGAGTTGGACTATAAAGAAAGCTGACCACCGAAGAATTGATGCTTTTGAACTGTGGTGTTGGAGAAGACTCTTGAGAGTCCCTTGGACTGCAAGGAGATCCAACCAATCCATCCTAAAGGAAATCAGTCCTGAATGTTCATTGGAAGGACTGATGCTGAAGCTGAAAGTCCAATACTTTGGCTACCTAACGCAAAGAATTGATTCATTGGAAAACACCCTGATGCTGGAAAAGATTGAAGGCAGGAGGAGAAGGGGATGACAGAGGATGAGATGGTTGGATGGAATCACTGACACAATGGACATGTATTTGAGTAAGCTCTGGGAGCTGGTAATGGACAGGTAAGCCTGGCGTGCTGTGGTTCATGGGGTCGCAAAGAGTCAGACACGACTGAATGACTGAGCTGAACTGAACTTTCAGCCTCTGATGGCTGGCAGTAATCTCCATCTTCAAATTGTATCACTCGAACCTCTGTTCCTGTCATCATAACACCTTCTCTAATTCTCCTTTTTGTGTCCTACCTGTAAGAGACCACTCTGATTACATTGAGCCCACCCAGATAATCCTGGATAATCTTCATTTTAAGATCCTTATATTGGTTGCTTCTTCAAAGTCCCTTTTGCCATATGAAAGTGAAAGTCATTCAGTCATGTCTGACCCTTTGCGACCCCATGGACTACACAGTCCATGGAATTCTCCAGTCCAGAATATTGAAGTGGGTAGCCGTTCCCTTCTCCAGGAGATCTTCCCAACCCAGGAATTGAACCCAGGTCTCCCACATTGCAGATGGATTCTTTACCACCTGAGCCACAAGGGAAACCCTTTCCCATTTGCCATATAAAATAGCATTAATGGTTACCTGTGATTAAGATGTAGGTATCTTTGGGGGTATTACTCAGTTTAATCTAGACCCCATGATAACTCCTCATGTAGAAACCAGGAATGTAATTGAGGTTGAATAATAGATTGTCACACTTAATTCATTATGTATTTATTTGACTTTTCTGTGCTTATTTTTCCAAAAAAGCTGTTTGGAGTCCAAACATTTACATATGGCCACTATTAAATTTTTTGATACTTGAATGGCAGGTAACAAAGCATTCAATGATGGTGATTTCGTAAGAGAGTGACATCATTAAAATATTATGAATTATTTTGTGTGCCCAGACAAGGGGTTAATCAGATGGGAAGATTTTGACTCTTCTCAAATCTTCATCATCACCTTCTCCTTGCAAGTGCTCTAACTCACTTCAGTTGTGTCTGACTCTTTGTGACCCCATGGACTGTAGCCTGCCAGGCTCCTCTATCCATGGGATTCTCCAGTCAAGAATACTAGAGTGGGTTGCCATTTCCTCCTCTAGGGCATCTTCCTGACTCAGGAATGGAACCTGAGTCTCCTATATCTCCAGCACCGGTAGGCAGGTTCTTACAACTAGCGCCACCTGGAAGCCCATCCCTTTCCCCAGTTCAGTTCAGTTCAGTCTCTCAGTCATGTCTGACTCTTTGTGGCCCCAAGAACCGCAGCACGCCAAGCCTCTCTGTTCATCACCAACTCCTGGAGTCCACCGAAACCCATGTCCATTGAGTCGGTGATGCCATCCAAACATCTCATCCTTTGTCGTCCCCTTCTCCTCCTGCCCTCAATCTTTTCCAGCATCAGGGTCTTTTCAAATGAGTCAGCTCTTCGCATCAGGTGGCCAAAGTATTGGAGTTTCAGCTTCAACATGAGTCCTTCCAATGAACACCCAGGACTCATCTTCTTTATGATGGACTGGTTGGATCTCCTTGCAGTCCAAGGGACTCTCAAGAGTCTTCTCCAACACCACAGTTCAAAAGCATCAATTCTTTGGTACTCAGCTTTCTTTATAGTCACACTCTCACATCCATACATGACCACTGGAAAAACCATAGCCTTGACTAGACGGACCTTTGTTGACAGATTAATGTCTCTGCTTTTTAATATGCTGTCTAGGTCGGAGAAGGCAATGGCACTCCACTCCAGTACTCTTGCCTGGAAAATCCCATGGATGGAGGAGCCTGGAAGGCTGCAGTCCATGGGGTCACTGAGGGTCGGATATGACTGAGCGACGTCACTTTCACTTTTCACTTTCATGCATTGGAGAAGGAAATGGCAACCCACTTCAGCGTTCTTGCCTGGAGAATCCCAGGGACAGGGGAGCCTGGTGGGCTGCCGTCTATGGGGTTGCACAGAGTCGGACACGACTGAAGCTACTTAGCAGCTAGGTTGGTCATAACTTTCCTTCCAAGGAGTAAGCGTCTTTTCATTTCATGGCTGCAGTCACTATCTGCAGTGATTTTGGAGCCCCCCAAAAATAAAGTTTGACACTGTTTCCACTGTTTCTCCATCTATTTCCCATGAACTGATGGGACCAGATGCCATGATCTTCGTTTTCTGAATGTTGAGCTTTAAGCTAACTTTTTCACTCTGCTCTTTCACTTTCATCAACAGGCTTTTTTGTTCCTCTTCACTTTCTGCCATAAGGGTGGTGTCATCTGCATATCTGAGGTTATTGATATTTCTCCCAGCAATCTTGATTCCAGCTTGTGTTTCTTCCAGTCCAGCATTTCTCATGATGTACTCTGCATAGAAGTTAAATAAGCCGGGTGATAATATACAGCCTTGATATACTCCTTTTCCTATTTGGAACCAGTCTGTTGTTTCATGTCCAGTTCTAACTGTTGCTTCCTGATCTGCATACAGGTTTCTCAAGAGGCAGGTCAGGTGGCCTGGCATTCCCATCTCTTTCAGATTTTTCCACAGTTTATTGTGATCCACACATTCAAAGGCTTTGGCATAGTCAATAAAGCAGAAATAGATGTTTTTCTGGAACTCTCTTGCTTTTTCCATGGTCCTGCGGAGTTGGCAATTTGTTCTCTGGTTCCTCTGCCTTTTCTAAAACCAGCTTGAACATCTGGAAGTTCACGGTTCATGTATTGCTGAAGCCTGGCTTCGAGAATTTTGAGCATTACTTTACTAGCATGTGAGATGAGTGCAATTGTGTGGTAGTTTGAGCATTCTTTGGCATTGCCTTTCTTTGGGATTGGAATGAAAACTGACCTTTTCCAGTCCTGTGGCCACTGCTGAGTTTTCCAAATTTGCTGGCATATTGAGTGCAGCACTTTCACAGCATCATCTTTCAGGATTTGAAATAGCTCAACTGGAATACCATCACCTCCACTAGCTTTGTTTGTAGTGATGCTTCCTAAGGCCCACTTGACTTCACATTCCAGGATGTCTGGCTCTAGGTGAGTGATCACACCATTGTGATTATCTGGGTCATGAAGATCTTTTTTGTATAGTTCTTCTGTGTATTCTTGCCACCTGTTCTTATTTCTTCTGCTTCTGCTAGGTCCATACCATTTCTGTCCTTTATTGAGGCCATCTTTGCATGAAATGTTCCTTTGGTATCTCTAATTATCTTGAAGTCGTCTCTTGTCTTTCCTGATTCTATTGTTTTCCTCTCTTTCTTTGCATTGATCACTGAGGGAGGCTTTCTTATCTCTCCTTGCTATTCTTAGAACTCTGCATTCAGATGCTTATATCTTTCCTTTTCTCCTTTGCTTTTCACAGCTTCTTTTCACAGCTATTTGTAAGGCATCCTCAGACAGCCATTTTGCTTTTTTGCATTTCTTTTTCTTAGGGATGGTCTTGATTCCTGTCTCCTGTAGGGGTGCAAAAGAGTCAGACAGGACTTGGTGACTGGACAGCAGCCACAGTATCACTAACTAATCCCCAGCCCATAGTTTCCCCTGTTCCACTCCTTTGAGCTTATTTTCGTCTATCCAGTTACTCCCTGCTCTACTGCCAGTCCTATTGTGTAAGCTCATAGATCTGATTTTGTCTCTCTCTTACTTAACATGCTGTAAGATGTCTATCAGACAAAAGTTAAAACTGGGTATGGTATTTGAAAATATGACATTGAAGCATTGGATGATCTTAGCCTATTATTTCATTTTTTATTGTCTCGTATACAGGGCTTCCCTTGTGGCTCAGCTGGTAAAGAATCTGCCTGCAATGTGTGAGACCTGGGTTTGATACCTTGGTTGGGAAGATCCCCTGGAGAAGGGAAAGGCTATCCACTCCAGTATTCTGGCCTGAAGAATTCCATGGACAGTATAGTCCATGGGGTTGCAAAGAATCAGACATGACTGAGTGACTTTCACACTTTCACATGCCTTTGTTCTGGTCCATTTTTTTTTCTTTTTCTCAAAGAGTTATATTAGTTTTGAGAAGTGTTTTGGGAGAAAGCATTTTGCAATTAAATAAATGTGGAAAAAATGCTGTATTTCTCACATTTTACTGGGAACTTCAAAATCCATATTAGTGAATTATTTAGTCTTAGAAGTCCCGTAGTAAAGACAACTATTATGTTTTCAGTTTATAAATTTTTAGTGGAGTAAGCATAAATATTCTAAAATGCATGGACCTTAAGTGTTCACGTCTGTGAATTTTTGCAAAGTGAACACAATTTGGGTTGTATAAACTCTATCCAAACAGAAAAATAGAGCTGATTTCCTGCACTCCAGAGTCTTTTTCATGTCCACCACAATATTCAGGCTTCTGTCACCATAGGTGAGTTTTGCTTGTTTTCAAACTTTTCATAGCTGGTATCAAAGAGTATGCCTCTTGAGAAATTTGTATGCAGGTCAGGAAGCAACAGTTAGAACTGGACATGGAACAACAGACTGGGTCCAAATCGGAAAAGGAGTTCGTCAAGGCTGTATATTGTCACCCTGCTTATTTAACTTATATGCAAAGTACCTCATGAGAAAAGCTGGACTGGAAAAAACACAAGTTGGAATCAAGATTGCTGGGAGAAATATCAATAACCTCAGATATGCAGATGACACCACCCTTATGGCAGAAAGTGAAGAGGAACTAAAAAGCCTCTTGATGAAAGTGAAAGTGGAGAGTGAAGAAGTTGGCTTAAAGCTCAACATTCAGAAAACGATCATGGCATCTGGTCCCACCACTTCATGGGAAATAGATGGGGAAACAGTGGAAACAGTGTCAGACTTTACTTTTCTGTGCTCCAAAATCGCTGCAGATGGTGACTGCAGCCATGAAATTAAAAGACGCTTACTCCTTGGAAGGAAAGTTATGACCAACCTAGATAGCATATTGAAAAGCAGAGACATTACTTTGCCAACAAAGGTCCATCTAGTCAAGGCTATGGTTTTTCCAGTGGTCATGTATGGATGTGAGAGTTGGACTGTGAAGAAGGCTGAGCGCCGCAGAATTGATGCTTTTGAACTGTGGTGTTGGAGAAGACTCTTGAGAGTCCCTTGGAGTGCAAGGAGATCCAACCAGTCCATTCTGAAGGAGATCAGCCCTGGGATTTCTTTGGAAGGAATGATGCTAAAGCTGAAACTCCATTACTCTGGCGACCAGATGCAAAGAGTTGACTCATTGGAAAAGACTCTGATGCTGGGAGGGATTGGGGTCAGGAGGAGAAGGGGACAACAGAGGATGAGATGGCTGGATGGCATCACTGACTCGATGGATGTGAGTCTGAGTGAACTCCGGGAGTTGGTGATGGATAGGGAGGCCTGGCATGCTGTGATTCATGGGGTCGCAAAGAGTCGGACACTACTGAGCGACTGATCTGATCTGATCTGATCATAGAGTATGTTTTCTTTTGTGTCCAATGTCTTTTGCTCAAGGTTATAGTTATGACTTTCATTCATATTATCACATACATTCTGCCGGTAGGCCTAATCCTGCCCACCATCTGTTTTGTACAGCCTCTGAGCTAAGAATGATTTTGATATTTTTAAAAGTTGTAAACGTGGACTGTGAAGAAGGCTGAGCACCGAAGAATTGATGCCTTTGAACTGTGGTGTTGGAGAAGACTCTTGAGAGTCCCTTGGACTGCAAGGAGATCCAACCAGTCCATTCTGAAGGAGATCAGCCCTGGAATTTCTTTGGAAGGAATGATGCTAAAGCTGAAACTCCAATACTTTGGCCACCTCATGCGAAGAGTTGACTCATTGGAGAAGACTCTGATGCTGGCAGGGATTGGGGGCAGGAGGAGAAGGGGACGACAGAGGAAGAGATGGCTGGATGGCATCACTGACTCGATGGATGTGAGTCTGAGTGAACTCCGGGAGTTGGTGATGGACAGGCAGGCCTGGCATGCTGCGATTCATGGGGTCGCAGAGAGTCGGACATGTCTGAGCGACTGAACTGAACTGAACTGTACTAGTTATAGGCATTTGAGTTATTTCCTGGTTTTGGTCATGACAAATAGCGTTGCTATGAGCATTCTCTTATTTTATATTATTTTATTTTTAAAAATTGTAATAGGATAATTGCTTTACAACCTTGTGTTGGTTTCTGCTGTACAACAGTGTGACTCAGCCATAAGTATACACATGTCCCCTCCCTCGTGAGCCTCCCTCCCACCCACTCCCCATCCCACCCCTCTGGGTCATCACTGAGTACTGGGCCCAGGGTGAACATTCTGGTACACATCTTTTGGTGAACACATGTCTGTTTTTTGGCTGGGTGTGAAACTGCTGGACCATAAAGTGTGGTGGAATTTTTGTTTTCACTTTTTTGAGATACTGCTAAAAAGATTTTCATAATGATCATGCCAATTAAAATGCCCTCATCAGTGTATGAGAATTCTGGTTGCTCTACATTTGATACTGATGGATTTTTAAAATTTTAGTTCTTTTATTGTATATGTGCAGTGGTGCCTCATTTTGAGTTTAATTTGCTTTTCTCTGAGGGAGCATAATGTCTTTCATGTGCTAATTGATGTTTGGACAGCCTTTTTGTAAAGAACCTTCTATTGTTTTGCTCATTAAAAAGAAATTGGTTGGTTTTCTTTCTCTTGATTTATTTAACTTCTTTATATATTATGCATACAAGTGCTGTCAGATGTGTATACTGTAAATATCTGCTCTTTGGTTTGCCATTTTAAGTTGTTCATTTTTATGTAGTCCAATTTTTTCAAATCTACTTTATGGCTAATTCTTATTGTTTCCTGTTTAGAAGCATCTTTGCCTACCCTCCAAAACATAAAAGTATTCTCTTGTGTTATCTTCTAGAGCCTTTATTGTTCAATGTTTTGCACTTAGGTTACAATCCATCTGAAAGTTATTTTTATGTTTGGTGTGAGATTAGGCTAAAGGTTTATTTTTTCCATGTGAATGTTCAGCTGATATTCTTGGTAACCTTGAGGCTGCAGAACCCTGGTAACTGCAGGAACTGTGTTCTAGCAACAATCCTGGTGAGGACTAATCCCCACCACAGTGTTTAGAACCCCAGGAGATCATTGCTGGGGGACACACACATGAACAGTGTGGCCTGGTTTCCTTTGAACAACATACTGTAATCTAGGCCCCCTCTTAAAACTTGTGGCTTTGTAAAGAAGGCCAAGTTAATCCAAGTGATACCTAAGCTGGGCTCAAATTCACGAGAGAATCTCAGAGACCCTGATTACAGTACTGTTTCCTAAGGACACCAGGTCAGGTTCGAAGTCCAGAGGACCTGTATTACCTTCTACTATCCTGGTTGTTTAAGGAAAAAAAAAAAAAAATCAATATCCACCTTCATTTATCGAAATGTTTATCTTTTGCCCTACTGCACTATGGTACCTTTAACACAAACTTATTGACCATATATCTGTGGGTCTGTTTCTCAATTTTCAACACTTCCTTTGGATTTTTGTATCAATTTTTCTAGGGGAGATTGGTCTGTGATTTCCTTTCTTGTTATTCCATTTTGTTTTGGTGTCAAGGTTAGGCTGCCATCATAAACTAAGTTTCTATTCTCTGGGAAAATTTGTGTAAATTTTGTGTTATCTTGGTTAAATGTTTGGAAGAATTTCTTGATGAATTCATCTGAATCAGATGTTTTCTTTGTGGGACTATGTAAAGTGTAGATTCAATTTATTTAATATATTTAGGAATATTCCAAATTTCTACATTGTGTCTGATGTCAGTTTTGCTAAGTTGTGTTTTTCAAGAAATTTGCCCATTTCGTCTAAATTTTAAAATTTGTTGCATAATTAATAATGTTCCCTTATAATTTATTATTTAGTATCAGATGTTGTAGTGGTGCCTCCTTTTCATTCCTTGTATTGATAGCTCATGCCTTTCTTTTTTGCTTAAACAGTCTTATAGGGCTATATTATGGGAACTGTTTTAGCTGCATGCCACAAATTTTGGTATTTCTTATTTTCATTGTTGTTTAGTTAAAACTGTTTTCTTTTTTATATTGCTTCTTCATTGACACATAGGTTATTCAAATTATATTTATTTTCCAACCCTAGTTTATGTGTCTAATTTTTAGAGGCTTTAAGTTTGTATATTCTCACTTCTAAAACAACCCTAGAATTATAGCATACTTTATTCTATTTGCCACAACTTTGTTCCATTTAGTGCTATTTTCTTTTATGCTATTACTATAGTATATTTTAATAAATTATTTCCCTGAGTGTAGGATAATAGGTAGGTGATAATTTTCTTTTGGTACTTTGCAAACAGCATTCATTGCCTTCTGGTCGTCATTTTTACTGAAAGTGCATTTGTCAGTCTTGGTACTGTTTCTTTAAAAGAGATTTGCTTCTTCTTTTGCCTGTTTTTAAGAATTTTCTTTGTTGGGTGTGCCTAGGTATACCTTTCTTTTCATTTGAATTGCTTGGAGTTCATAATACTTTTTGAATTCATAAACTGATGATTTTCATCAGTTTTAGAAAACTGCCACCCAAGACCTCTTTAAATATTGCTTTTGTCTATTCTCACTTTCTCATTCTGAGACTCTAGTTATACCCATTTTAGGTATTTTCACCTTGTTTCATATGTTTGCTATGCTCTCATCCTTTCTTTTCATTCTCTTTTCTCTATGAGCTTTAATTTTAATATTTATCTCACTGCATTCATTATTTTATGTGATGTTTGATCTGTCAAATTCTTAATTTTGGTTATAACTCACTTCTAGAATAAAAGTTGTATCACTTTTTTATGAATTCATAAAACATGGTCAAGTTCTTCATGTTTTCCCCTTGTTTCCTTGAACGTATTAGTTATGGATATTTTAAGTCTTTTGCCAGTAACTCCCCTATCTGTGTCATCCATGGATCGCTATTATTTTTTTTCTTCCAAATTTTAGTCACATGGTTCTGTTCCTTGGCTTCTTTATTAATGTTTGAATGAATGCCAAACCTTCATATGAGAAATTTTAAAAGGTCTGAATTATGTTATCATCTACTAGAAAGAATTTAAGGCAGTTGAAATACAGGAAGATCACCTTGATTCAGTTGAGTCCCAATTTCAGAGTTGTCCTTATCCAGGAGTGTAGTCCCTCAGAGGTCTCAACAGAAATCCTGGCATATTTATCAGCATCTTTGTTTATAGGTAGACGCTGTAACTCAAACTTATTTTTCTTCAGATGGCCAAAAATTCTACTTGCCTTTTTAATGTCTCAGCAGTTTATTTTTAATTGTTTCTTCAGCAACCTACCTGGTACACTAAAGAGTCAGCAAACCACTTGAGGTGGAAATTGCACTCAGAATTTGGGCATCACACTGCATGGTCTTCCCAGGTGGTACAGTGGTTAAAAAAAAAAAAAAAATCCTCCTGCCAAGCAGAAGATGTGAATTTGATCCCTGAGTTGGAAAGTTCCCCTGGAGCAGTAAATGACAACCCACCCCACTGTTCTTGCCTGAGAAATCCCATGGACAGAGGAGCCTGGTGGGCTACAGTCCATGGGGTTGCAAAAGAGTCAACATGACTCAATGACAAAACAATAGCAACCACCACCATTGCATGGTCTTAGTATCCCTGAACTGCTTCTTTTGTTTCTCCAGTCTAGTGACACAGACACAAATTCTAAGCCACTGCTTTCTATTTGTATTCTGTGCTTTGAACTGTGAGTTGGCAAATGCCCCAGAAGAACAAAGCAGCAGGCTAAGGTGGGGCTTACCTCTGTTTACTCCTTTTCCCTTAGGTCGTTTGCCCCTTAGGTATTGGTTGCGTGGGTTGCTTTCCAGTGTCTTCAAGGAGCTTTATATGCATCATGTTTGGTTTTTGTTTTGCTTGTGCTTTTGAAGTAAGTTAGTCTGTTACAGCTATTTCATCATAGACCCAAAAGCCACCTCCAGTTATTAATATTTTATCTCAGCATTTCTTCAACTTAATTTTACAATGAAAACTTTTTTGGGGTCATTGGTGAGCATTTCACAGAACACCTTTTAGGAAAGACTATTCCAAACATGTCAGTCTATTCACCATTTTACAAACACAAAAAATGTTTCATGCTTTTCTACTATTGCACATCTTTCCCTCTGCCTAGAATGGTCTTGCCCATATTTCTTTTGCCTTCTAAGATGCTACCAAACTACTTCTTTCATTAAGGATTCTGTAATTTTCTGAAGCAGAATTAAAAGCATCCCAAGTTGCATAAACTTATTTGACTTGTAAGAGTCTTTGGAAACCCTGACCTTTTAGAAAGGTGCTGTGTTTTCTCTTGATGGACAGTGAGAGTCATGTAAATGATTTTTATTTTTTGACTACCAGGAATTTCACTTATAAAAATGCATAATATCATGTATTTTGTGTTATTTGTGCCTTTCTTGGTGTTTTCTCTAAATTTTTATTATATAACTATTTGCATATATGTTCTTATAAGCTTTTTCAAATACTTTATAAAACATTACAAAATGATATACAGCACATATAGCCTTATCTAAATGTAAACAACAACAGTCAAACAACTAAAGTCTAACTTGATTGATGACATAAATATTCCCTTACCTAACATATACATTTGGTGAGCAAAACTTTGTTTTGATTAATTTCATGTTTTAGATCACAGTGGTAATGGGTAGGGCCTCTGGAGCCAGAAAACCTGGATGTGAATTTTACTTTTACCTTTTACTGCTTGAGATCTTGGGCAACTTACTGAAACTTATTGAAACTCTCTTTGCCTTGTTTTACTCATATTTAAAACATCATTTAGTTGCTGTGAGGAAAAAATAAACTAATACATATAAACACTTAGAACAGTATCTGATACATAGGAACTCTTCAATAAATTTTTTTATTGAAGTGTTAATTTACAATGTTGTATTAGTTTCAAGTGTACAGCACAGTGATTCATATATATGCATATATATATACACACACACACATATATTATTATTTTCAAGATTCTTTTCCATTATAGGTTATTATAAGATATTGAGTATAGTTCCCTGTGCTAGCAAAAAATTTTCTTAGGCGATCTGAGAAAAGTATGATGCCCAATGTTGTATGCTAATATTTGGAATGGTGACCTTTGCCAAGTCTTTTAAAGTTCTAAAAGCTGTCAAATGGCTCTATAGCAATATTCAAATTTGTCAACATTGAGACAAGTAGCAGTTTCCATAAGAAGTTAATAAAGACTTATTTGTATTAAAAATAAATTTCTTCTATGCTTTGTATTTTAGCTTCCTCATATTAGTTATAACACTTCCAGAACAAATTATGGGATTAGAAGATTACTTTGTTAATATGCTATTCATAGAGACCTGGGTTTGATCCCTGGCTTGGGAAGATCCCTTAAGTAGGAAATGGTAACCCACTCCAGTATTCATGCCTGGAGAATTCCATGGACAGAGGAGCTTGGCAAGCTGCAATCCATGGGGTCTCAAAGAGTTGGACATGACTGAGTGACTAAGCACAGCACACTATTTATCAATGGTCTATGTTTCATTATCTTGGATAGTATTATTATTTACCAGTGATAGGATTAGAAACTGAGAGGGTAATGCTAACTTAAAGTTATAACATATGATATCTGTATTATTGGTTATGATCACAGATTGTTTCAAGAAATAATGCAGCATTATGATCATGATCAGCTATGGTAATGTTCCATAGCTTACCACTTTTTGTGTGTTTCCATGGAAAACTTGTTCCCCTGGAAGGTAAGGCAAGATATCTACAATCAGTTGGGTTGTTGGGCAGCACTGTAGGATTCTGCCAGATAGACTGGAGGGTTTTGTTTTCTATACCAGGTGAACCTAAAGAATACTGTGGCAAGGCCAGTCACTATTTTCTTTTCCTTTACTGTCAGAATTGAATTTTTGAAATATATCATCTTAATGGAAAAAAAGGGCTTCACTTGTAGCTCAGTCAATAAAGAATCTGCCTGCAATGCAGGAGACCTGGGTTTTATCCCTGGGTCAGGAAGACCCCCTGGAGAAGGAAATGGCCACCCGCTCCAGGATTCTTGCCTAGAGAATCCCATGGACAGAGGAGCCTGGAAGGCTGCAGTCCATGGGGTTGCAAGACTTGGACACAACTTGGCTACTAAACCACCACCACCAATGGAAAAAAGGACAGGGGTAAAGAATCTGCCTAACAATGCAGGGGGCACAAGAGACATGGGTTCAATCCCTGGGGTTGGGAAGATCCCCTGAAGAAGGAAATGGCAACCCTTTCCAGTATTCTTGCTTGGAAAATTCCATGGATGGGGAGCCTGGCAGGCTACAGTCCATGGGATCACAGAGTCGAACATGACTGAGCACACACACACGATGGCAAAAAGAACATACCTACATCTTCATAGGAACCAAAGGCATAATACTGAAAGCATTTGGCATATGCTTGGAGTGTGGCTGGTCTAGGCAACTGGTCTGGGATTGCCCTGAGAGGGGTAGCCTTAGCCAGAAAGAACATCAGAATGTGAAGGAAGTGAGATGGCCTAGTCTGTGTAGCACTCTAACAGGAGAGATGCAAGATCAGGAAGACATCTTTTAGTGCTTGAATACATACGTAGGTTTACCATCAGCTTTTTGAAGCTTGTTCCCACTTGTTATAGTTCTGTCTTCATGTAACAACTAACTATATGATATATGCCTGTGATAGAAAAGATTAAAAAAAGAAAAAGAAAAAAACCACTGTAGGGTTTTGGGGCTTCTCTGGTGGTTCAGATGGTAAAGAATCTGCCTGCAATACGGGAGACCCCAGTTTGATCTCTGTGTTGGAAAGATCTCCTGGAGAAGGGAATGGCAACCCACTCCAGTATTCTTGCCTGGAGAATTCCATGTACAGAGGAGCCTGGCAGGCTACAGTATACAGGGTCACAGAGAGCCAGACATCACTGAGTAGGACACCACATAGGGTTTTTAGATGATGTTTAATGCAGTTTGAAGTTTAAAACACGACCCTAGTAATACATGGCCCATTAGGAAGGTATTCTCAGTGAATACTTTCAGAATAAGAATTTCCGACTGTGATATGTATTCAGTTAGCAACTCTACGAGTTTAATGCTTGTGTAGGTGGTACCTTCCAGGGAATAATGAATATATAGGATCATTGGAAGCAGAGATTTTAAAGGCAGCTCACACCTGTGTCTTTTATTCTTCTGGTTTCAACTTAGCTCTTAGGATAATATTACTGAAAAAGCAATAGCAACAAATTTAAATGTGCAGATTAAAAAACAGAAACTAATTAGAGTATTTCAAATATTCCTATACTTTCTCTAGGAGTTTTTTAAACCATTGTGATTAAAGAGAGGGACTGAGAGAGAGAGAGAGCATGCTGTTTTTTAATAACTGAGAACTGAGTATGAATGAATAACTAGCATTGTTTATATGGGAATTGAGTTGCTTGGATTGCTTCTGTGAAGTGTTAAATATTATACTATCTACCCAATTCCCTGTATTTAATAATTTGCACTCACGTCATTCATTCATTCACTGAGTAAATATGTGAGCACTTTCTGTCTGTGATATCCCACGTCATTTAAATTCTGACTAAACAGCTGAGAGGGAAAGGTAATGGTGGCAGGATGTGACCGTGGTCTAAGCAAATATCACAAAAGCAAAGAAGTGAATTTGCAGCAGGCAATCAATATTTCTTTTTGGCTTAATGCAACCTAGCATTAGAGGGAGGGAGGGATGATGGTAAAAAAAAAAAAATAGTAATCCTTTTATCAGTGTGTCTTAGAGTTTAAGTATTTACTTTTCTACCAGGAGTTGAAAAAGTTAAATTGATACTGTATACCTCACAACTTTCAGAAATAAAAATTCTCCTTGAGTGCAAGTAACCATGTCTTTCATTTATTTCTAGGGCTAGAGTTCTTTGTGCTTACAGTTACCTGGTTGACATGTGCCTGGCCTCTTGTTCCATATTGCTAGATGCAATTTATTTTTTAAACATTTTATTTATTTTTGGCTGTGCTGGATCTTCACTGATGCTGTGCAGGCTTTTTCTAGTTGTGGCAAGAGGGGGCTACTCTTTAGTTGCAGTGCACAGCCTCTAGAAGTCAGGCTCAATAGTTGTGGTGCATGGGCTTAGTTGCCCCATGGCATTGGAATCTTCCTGGACCAGGGGTTGAACCCATGTCACTGGCACTGGCAGGTGGATTCTTAACTACTGGAGCACCAGGGAAGTCTCACTAGATGCAGTTTAGAAGTAACAGAAATTAGCTCTGAATCAGCTTATACAACTGGAGGAACGGCAGCTAGTCATGACAGCAATAAGTAGAATTTCTCAAATTATATTCATATTCTGTCCTGTAACTTCTTTATCTGATAATCTCCAAAGGACATTAAGATAAAACTAGAGAAGAGTAGTTCAATTGACATTTAGTCATTTATAAGTCATTGAACTGCTAAATGCTGAACTGTGTTGTCTTATCTGATAGTTTGTAATGAAGATATTATAATGCACACAAACATTGTGTATGTGTTTTTAATTGTACACAGAGGTTTATTCTACATTTTCAATATGCACAGAAATTTTTGCATTAACTTACCTTATTTCCACTGATATTAAGCAAGGAAAAAAATGCAGGAAACAAGAATGCAAATCAGCCTCCCCATCTTTCCTTGCAAATTTATTTTTTAATAATTGTATTTATTTTTGGCTGTGCTGAGTCTTTGTTGCTGCATGGGTTTTCCTCTAGATGTGGGAGTGGGGATTACTCTCTAATGGTGCAGGAGCTGTTCATTGCAGTGGCTTCTCTTGTTGCAGAGCATGGGCTCTAGGGAATAGAGTTCAGTAGTTGTAGCTTGGGGGCTTAGTTGCTCCAAGGCATGTGGGATCTTCCTGGATCAGGAATCCCCTCACTGTGTCTCCTGCATTGGCAGATGGATTCTTTACCACTGAGCCACCAGTGAAAGCCCATGTAATCTTTCAGTTCAGTTCACTTCAATTGCTCAGTCATGTCCGACTCTTTGTGACCTCATGGGCTGCAGCATGCCAGGCCTCCCTGTCCATCACCATTTCTTGGAGTTTACTCAAATTCATGTCCATTGAGTCAGTGATGCCATCTAACCATCTCATCCTCTGTCATCTCCTTCTCCTCCTGCCTTCAATCTTTCCCAGCATCAGGATCTTTTCAAATGAGTCAGCTCTTTGCATCAGGTGGCCAAAGTATTGGAGTTTCAGCTTCAACATCAGTCCTTATAATGAACACCCAGGACTGATCTCCTTTAGGAAGGACTGGTTGGATATCCTTGCAGTCCAAGGGACTCTCAAGAGTCTTCTCCAACACCACAGTTCAAAACCATCAATTCTTTGGCACTCAGCTTTCTTTATAGTCCAACTCTCGCATTCATACATGACTACTGGAAAAACCATAGCTTTGACTAAACAGACCTTTGTCGGCAAAGTAACGTTTCTATTTTTTAATATGCTGTCTAGGTTGGTCGTAATTTTCCTTCCAAGGAGTAAGCATCTTTTAATTTCATGGCTGCAGTCACCATCTGCAGTGATTTTGGAGCCCCCTAAAATAAAGTCAGCAAGTGTTTACACTGTTTTCCCATCTATTTGCCATGAAGTGATGGGACTGGATGCCATGATCTTAGTTTTCTGAATGTTGGGTTTAATCTTTACCAATGGCCGTATAGCATATGAGTCAATCCTAAATGAAATCAATCCTGAATATTCATTGGAAGAACTGATGCTGAAGCTCCAATACTTTGGTCACCTGATGCGAATAATTGACTCATTGGAAAAGACCCTGATGCTGGGAAAGATTGAAAGCAGGAGGAGAAGGGGACAACAGAGGATGAGATGGTTGGATGGTATCACCGACTTGATGGACATGAGTTTGAGCAAGCTCTGGGAGTTGATGATGGACAGGGAAGCCTTGGGTGCTGCAGCCCATGGGGTCACAAAGAGTCAGACATGACTAAGTGAATGAACTGAACTTATATATAGCATAGTAAAAAGCAGAGACATCACTTTTCTGACAAAGTTCTGTGTAGTCAAAGCTATGGTTTTTCCAATAGTTATGTACAGATGTGAGAGTTGGACCATAAAGAAGGCTGAGCACTGAAGAACTGATGCTTTTGAACTGTGGTCTTGGAGAAGACTCTTGAGAGTCCCTTGGCCTGCAAGGAGATCATACCAATCAATCAAAAATGAAATCAACCCTGAATATTCATTGGAAGGACTGATGCTGAAGCTTCAATACTTTGGCCACCTGATGTGAAGAACTGACTCTTTGGAAAAGACCCTGATGCTGTGTAAGATTGAAGGCAGGAGGAGAAGGGGACAACAGAGGATAAGATGGTTGGATGGCATCATTGACTCAATGAATATGAGTTTGAGTAAACTCTGGGAGATAGTGGAGGACAGGGAAGCCTAGTATGCTGCAGTCCACGGGGTGGCAAAGAGTTGGACACAACTTAGTCACTCAACAACAACAATAACATGGCCAGAGGTGATACCTCTATAACGGTAGAGATGATTCTTATTTTTCCCTTATAGCTTTTTCAGAATCAGCTCAGAAGCAATTCATGACTTTTATTTTTTAGGGTCAGAAGTTCCCATATCCATGAATTAAATGAAATGTAAAGGTCTTGGATGCTGAAGCTGGTGTTTTGCTTCAGGGCTTTGTTTGGCTGATATTTCAGAGGAAAGTCAAACTAGTTTAACAAATCAGTTGAGCCATGTTAGAGTAAAATCTGTACAAACAAGTATACACACATTGAAAAATTGAAGGAGACCAATAATATAACTCAATTTTGATGATCAGTGTTGTAAACTTAGAAGATGTTAGGATTGTAGCACAAAATTGACACATGGTGAGGAAAGGTGGTGGTAGGGTGGGCAGATGGCTGGATTCTTCAAGAGGAAAATGGATGAAGAGAATCAGGACCTTTGAAAAGGTGGAAATCCACTGATACTTGAAATCTGACACTAAAGACATGTTTGTGGGAACAGTCTGCTGCTTTTGAATACATTTGTTAGTGAACCAAAAATACCCTGTGGATTAAAGCATTTCCTCACCCATCAGCAATCAAGGATAGAGTACATGTTTAAAAAGTAAATTAATTTTTAATAGCTTTTGATATGTTTGAATGGGAACATACATCATTTTTGCAAAGCTTCAGTGATATTCTTTAAACCGATAGCAGGTCTGACCACATTTCCATTAGTTTCCCATAATGAATGAATTTGTGAACCCCTGAACCCGTGTCTTTCTTCAGACATTTCAGTGGTGTTGGCTTCTTTCATACCTGCAGCTTGGCAGAATTCTGGTTAATTTTACTTGTTTTTATTGTGAAATTTTGTCCAGTGGCTCATGTGCAGGGAGAAAAGTGAAAAAAATTACCATTTTTAAACAAGTGGTTCCCAACCTTTTTGGCACAAGGGACCAGTCTCTTGGAAGACAACTTTTCCATGGACCTGTTGGAGGTATGGTTTTGGGATGATTCAAGTGCATTACGTTTATTGTGCTCTTTATTTCTATTATTATTTTATCAACTCCACCTCAGACCATCAGGCATTAGATCCTGGAGGTTGGGGACCCCTGATTTAAACAGTCTTTTTGGATTGAATGATGGAAATCTGGGGATGACAGAGGATGAGATGATTGGATGGCATCATTGACTCAATGGACATGAGTTTGAGCAAACTCCAGGAGATGGTGAAGGACAGGAAATCCTGGCATGCTGCCTTCCATTGGATTGCAAAGAGTTGGACACAGATGAGTGATTGGAGAACAAAATCTTTAAGTCACCCAGCATTGATTGGGGTGGGAAGGAGAGTGTTGTAATGTATACTGAGTCACACATGAGCTATAAGATGAATGGCTTGCAAGTCTGGCTGTGAATAAGCCCAAAATGAAATTTAAGTTCATTTGTTGTCAAAAGATGGATTGTATCTCAAGGGGGTTTTGGCATGTGCTTTTTACCTTCAATGTGGCAGTCTTGCAAGCTTATATCTATCAAGAACATGCTAGTTACAGGGAAATTCTACTTACTTTTCTATGGAAAAGTAGCTCTCAACTTTCTTTACAAACCAGGAATTGCTTTCTCTTCCTTTTATTCCACACATGTATTTGGTGTGAGAATTTAATGAGTAGATGTATAGTCATTTCAAAAAAAATTACCCCAAAATATTCAAGATCACTATTTATTATGTGTGGAAGTTTTTTTTTTTTCATTATATAGCTTCAAAATATATACTTATATGGCCTTTGATAATTTTCAGTGTTCTTTTGATATGTAATTTTATCATGCTATGCAATTTTACCACATAATCATGTATTAGGAAGTTATTAAAAGCAAAGCATCCTATAAACAACTACAGCATACTTAGACCTTTACACAGACTATTTTATTCAATATCCATTAAAAACCCAAAGAGGTGGGCATTATTATTTTTTTGTTTATAAATGACTACATGACATAAGATGATTTGTTCAATGTTTTCAATATGTCCTTGTTGGTTATCCATTTAAAATATAGCAGTGTGTACATGTTGATCCTAAACTCCCTAACTATGAGTCTGTTTCCATTTTGTAAATAAGTCCATTTGTATCATTTCTTTTTAGATTCCACATGTAAAGGACGCCGTGTGGTATATTTTCTTCTCTATATGACTTCACTCAGCATGATAATCTCTGGGTCCACCCATGTTGCTGCAGATGGCATTATTTCACTCTTTCAATGACTCAGTAATGTTCCATTATATATATGTACCACATCTTTATCCATTCCTCTGTGGATGGACGTTTAGGTAGCTTCCATGTCTTAGCTATTGTAAACAGTGCTACAGTGAACACTGGGGTGCAGGAATACTTTAGAAGCATGTTTTTTTCTGGATATATGCCCAGAAGTGGGATTGTAGGGTCATATGGTGGCTCAGGTGGTAAAGAATCTGCCTGAGATACAGGACACCCAGGGTCTGTCCCTGGATTGGACAGATTCCCTGGAGAAGGGTATGGCTATCCATTCCAGTATTCTGGCCTGGAGAATTCCATGGACAGAGGAGCCTGGCAGGCTACAGTCTGTGGGGTTGCAAAAGGTCGGACACAACTCAGCAATTAACGCTTTCACAGTAACTCTAGTTTTTAATCTGGAAAACTCAGCAGTGGCCACAGGACTGGAAAAGGTCAGTTTTCCTTACAATTCCAAAGAAAGGCAATGCCAAATAATGTTCAAGTTACCACACACTTGCACTCATCTCACATGCTTGCAGATAATGCTCAAAATTCTCCAAGCCAGGCTTCAACAGTACATGAACCGAGAACTTCTAGACATTCAAGCTGGATTTAGAAAAGGCAGAGGACTTTTGGATCGCAGCCATTCTGACTGGTGTGAAATGGTGCCTCATAGTGGTTTTGATTTGCATTTCTCTGATAATGAGTGATGTTGAGCATCTTTTCATATGTTTGTTAGCCATCTGTATGTCTTCTTTGGAGAAATGTCTATTTAGTTCTTTGGCCCATTTTTTGATTGGGTCGTTTATTTTTCTGGAGTTGAGCTGTAGGAGTTGCTTGTATATTTTTGAGATTAGTTGTTTGTCAGTTGCTTCATTTGCTATTATTTTCTCCCATTCTGAAGGCTGTCTTTTCACCTTGCTAATAGTTTCCTTTGATGTGCAGAAGCTTTTAAGGTTAATTAGGTCCCATTTGTTTATTTTTGCTTTTATTTCCAATATTCTGGGAGGTGGGTCATAGAGGATCCTGCTGTGATGTATGTCAGAGAGTGTTTTGCCTATGTTCTCCTCTAGGAGTTTTATAGTTTCTGGTCTTACGTTTAGATCTTTAATCCATTTTGAGTTTATTTTTGTGTATGGTGTTAGAAAGTGGTCTAGTTTCATTCTTTTACAAGTGGTTGACCAGATTTCCCAGCACCACTTGTTAAAGAGATTGTCTTTAATCCATTGTATATTCTTGCCTCCTTTCAGAGATCAAATTGCCAACATCTGTTGGATCATAGCAAAAGCAAGAGAATTCCAGAAAAACATTTACTTCTGCTTTATTGACTATGCCAAAGCCTTTGACTGTGTGGATCACCCAAACTGTGGAAAATTCCTAAAGAGATGAGAATACCAGACCACCTGACCTGCTTCCTGTGAAATCTGTATGCAGGTCAAGAAGCAACAATTAGGGCCAGACATGGAACAATGGACTGGTTCCAAATTGGAAAGGAATATGACAAGGATGTATATTGTCACCCTGCTTATTTAACTTCTATGCAGAATACATCATGTGAAATGCCAGGTTGGATGAAGCACAAGCTGGAATCAAGATTGCCGGGAGAAATAGCAATACCCTCAGATATGCAGATGACACCACTCTTATGGCAGAAAGTGAAGAAGAACTAAAGAGCCTCTTAATGAAAAAGAAAGAGGAGAGTGAAAAAGTTGACTTAAAACTCAAAACCAATACAATATTGTAACATAATTAACCTCCAATTAATAATATAAATTTATTTACTTTAATTGGAGGTTAATTACTTCAAACTCATGTCCGTCAAGTCGGTGATGCCATCCAACCATCTCATCCTCTGTTGTCCCCTTCTCCTCCTGCCTTCAATCTTTCCCAGCATCAGAGTCTTTTCCAATGAGTCAGTTCTTCGCATCAGGTGACCAAAGTATTGGAGCTTCAGCTTCAGCATCAGTCCTTCAAATGAATATTCAGGTCTGATTTCCTTTAGGATGGAATGGTTGGATCTCCCTGTAGTCCAAGGGACTCTCAAGAGTCTTCTCCAACACCACAGTTCAAAAGCATCAATTCTTTGGCACTCAACTTTCTTTATAGTCTAACTCTCATATCCCATACATGACTACTGGAAAAACCATAGGTTTGACTATAGAGACTTTTGTCAACAAAGTAATGTCTCTGCTTTTTAACATGCTGTCTAGATTAGTCATAGCTTTTCTTTCAAGGAGCAAACATCTTTTCATTTCATGGCTGCAGTTACCATCTGCAGTGATTTTGGGGCCCAAGAAAATAATGTCTCTCAATGTTTCCCCATCTATTTTCCATGAAGTGTTGGGACTAGATGCTATGATCTTAGCTTTTTGAATTTTGAGGGTTTTTTTTTTTTTTTTTTTGTAATGTTTATTTTTTTACCAATCACTGCAGATGGTAACTGCAGCCATGAAATGAAAAGACATTTGCTCCTTGGAAGAAAAGCTATGACTAATCTAGACAGCATGTTAAAAAGCAGAGACATTACTTTGTTGACAAAAGTCTCTATAGTCAAACCTATGGTTTTTCCAGTAGTCATGTATGGATATGAGAGTTAGACTATAAAGAAAGTTGAGTGCCAAAGAATTGATGCTTTTGAACTGTGGTGTTGGAGAAGATTCTTGAGAGTCCCTTGGACTACAGGGAGATCCAACCATTCCATCCTAAAGGAAATCAGACCTGAATATTCATTGGAAGGACTGATGCTGAAGCTGAAGCTCCAATACTTTGGTCACCTGATGCGAAGAACTGACTCATTGGAAAAGACTCTGATGCTGGGAAAGATGAAGGCAGGAGGCGAAGGGGACAACAGAGGATGAGATGGTTGGATGGCATCACTGACTTGACGGACATGAGTTTGAGCAAGCTTCGGGAGTTGGTGATGGACAGGGAAACCTGGTGTGCTGCTGTTCATGGGGTCACGAAGAGTCGGACACGACTGAGTGATTGAGCTGAACTAAACTAGTTTTTAATGGAATCTTCTTCATAGTGTTCTCCATAATGTTGGTACCAATTTATACTCCCACCAACAGTGTAGGAGGATTCCTTTTTCTCTATACCCTCTCCAGCCTTTGTTGTTTATAGATTTTTTGATGATGGCCATTCTGTTTTTTAAAAAATTATTTATTTTTGGCCACCCTGGGTCTTTGTTGCTACGCATGGGCTTTCCTCTAATTGCGGTGAGCAGAGGTTACTCTCTAGTTGCAGTGTGCAAGCTTCCTGATGCAGTGGTTTCTTTTGTTGTGGAGCAGCAGCTCTAGGTGCTCGGGCTTCAGGAGTTGTGGCTCAAGGGCTCTAAAGCACAGGCTCAGTAGTTGTGGCACACGGGCTTACTCACTATGTGGCATATGGGATCTTCCTGGATCCAGGATCAAACAAGTGTCCCTTGCATTGCAAGGTGGATTCTTAACCACTGGACCACAAGGGAAGTGCAGTACATGATGGTGTTTTTTGTTTTTTTTTTTAGGTTTTAATTTTTTAAAAGCTTTTGTTTTATATTGAAGCATAGCCGATTAACAATGTTGTGATAGTTTCAGGTAAACAGTGAAGAAACTCAGCCATCCATATACATGTATCCATTCTCCCCCAAGTTCCCCTCCCATCCAGATTGCCACATAATATTGAGCAGAATTCCATGTGTTATGCAGTAGGTCCTTGTTGGTTATGACGATGGCCATTCTGACTGGTTTAAGGCGATATCTCATTGTAGTTTTGATTTGCATTTCTCTAATTAGTGATGTTGAGCATCTTTTCATCTGCCTCTTGGAAGCTCATGAGCTGTTGAAGACCAGTTTCCTGTGTTCAAATTTCTGTTCTGCAATTTACCAGCTGTGTGACCTTGGACATGCATATTAGTCTCTCTGAGGCTCAGTGTTTTATCTTTAAAATGGGGCTAATAATCCCCATTATATATAGTTATTTTTAGGATTAATTAGTTAATAAATGCAGAACATTCGGACTATTGTATGACTTATAATAAGCATCGTGTAAGCATTAGCTATTATTATTTATAAGGCTTTTAACACATCTTGACAAACTGTTCTGTCTAAAAAGTTTGTACTAGTTTACTTTCCCTTTAGTGGTGTCTAGGGGACCCATTTCCCCATACCATCATCATTGCTCTTAATCTTTGCCAGTTTAATAGACCAGACACGGTATCTCATTACCATTTAAAATTTTCAGTTGAGATTTAATTTGAAGATGAATTTATTTCCTGCGATATGGAAGGGTCTTCAAAAATCATGTAAGATGTTAGGGTCATTATGAACATCAGTTGTTTTGGCCCTATGGTTGTAATGAATGATGGTTAATACCGAGTTCTGGTTTAGAATATTTGCTGCAGTGTCTAATAGCTTAGTAACCATGTAAATAAGGTACACTGATGAATATTCATGAGACACTTAGCCCAGCTAAATAAATGCACCACCAAAGGGGTTAAATGAATGCAAAGATTTTCCGTAATGAAATGCTGGCTAAATGACAGATACAGTTGCAGTGTGGGATGGTCCCACTAGTTTCCACACAGCCATCGTGCAGCTCATGAAACCATGCTTGCACCTGCTCACGTGGTGTGCATCTGTGCTTTGTTGGCAGTACTACTGGCGTCGATGAAGGAGCTGGAGCTAGGCGTGATTGCTTTACATCTGTAGCTGTTAGTGCATGCTAAGATACTTCTGGTGGTAATTTTATTTACCACTTCCTCTTCAGTGACCTCATATCTCCTCTCTCAAATTACTTATGCAGATGTGTCATGATCACCATGTTGTAGCTGGCAAAGAAGTTTACCTGCTCCTGAAAACCGTCTGCCTGAAACCAGAAGTAGAGATTCTGGTCTCATGTTTTGTGATGAAATTTCGGTAACTTGAAATGTCAGGGGGTAGGAGCTTCCGATCTGACTCAGCTGTGACATGCGAGCCTGTGGGCGGGGGGGTGACAATGGAGAAAAATGGTGTTTTTCTCTGGCACCTTAACAAAAGTTGCTGGCATACCAAGGTCATCTGATTAAGTCTATGTTAATCTGCACGGTTGTGTCATATGATGTCTGAGGGAAAAGAAACTTTTGGGGGGCACATTTTTGTAGAAAAGACAAATTAGATAATTCTTTTCTGGTTAGTTCTTCTTATGTTTTCTTAAAACATCTTTCCCTGGCCCAAGATGATATAGATCTCCTTTTCTCCTAGAAGTTTATAGATACAGTTTCAGTATTTAGGTTTATGGTTTATATCAAATTAATTATTTGGGATGAAGTAGGGTCAAGTGTCATTTTTTCTCCACATGTTTTATCTAATTATTCCAGTTTAATTTGTTGAAAAGCCTTTTTTTCCCCTCCATTGACTGCCTCGCTGCCTATTGAAAATCAATTGGATATATATGTGTGGTTATAGTTCTTAAATTTCTTTTCTTTTAATTTATTTGCCCATCAAAGTGGTTTTCAAAATCTGGTCTACAGACCTGTAGGGGTCCTTGAGTACCTTTCAGAGGGTTTTGTGTAACCAAAACTATTTTCATAATACTACATGATGATACTAAAATACATTTACTGTTTACACTGATAGTATAAAAGCAATTGTGGGTAAAATTGCTGGTACTTTAGTATGAATCTGGGCCCTGGTGCCAAACTATACTCATTGTTAGTATATACACTGAAGATAAACTAATAATTTTATTAAAACTGACTCCTGGGTTTGCATAATTAATTAAATTAAAAATTTAAGCTCTGTCATCATCATGATTGTGTGCTCAGTTTTGTTTAACTCTTTGTGACCCTGTGGACTGTATAACTTAATTGATTAAGAATGTTGTTTCAGGTATACAGCAAAATGATTGTTATATCTATTCTTTTTCAAAAATATTCCCCATTTATTACAAAGTAATAAGCAGAGTTCTATATGCTGTACAGTAGGTCCTTGTTGGTTATCTGTTTTAAATATAGCAGTGTGTACATATGAATCCCAAAATCTCAATCTAAGGATTGAGAGTCTTTATCTTTTAAATTTTTCATTTGATGAAATGGAAGGGATGCATAAAGCACTTCAATTACATGTCAAATATAATTGTAATGTGATGGTTGCCTAGAGCAGGAATTAGGGCCAGAGAGTGATAGTTTCAGCTTTGCACAACAAATCCTACAATTACTCAACACTGCCACCATAATGTGAAAGCAGTCATAGATAATATAGAGATGAATGAGTGTGGCTGTGTTCCAGTTAGTTTTTATTTACTACAATGAGCTTAAAGCTAGATTTGGCCTCGTTTGGTCATAATTTGGGGACTTCTCTGGTTCAGGAAAAATGCACTTATTTGATTTGCAAGCCGAACTATACTTTTTTGTTTGTCTTCCATGAAACACCATCATTACTTGAAAGTGTGACTGACACTGAATGATTATTCAGATTTGAGTATTTGGCAGATATTTCCTCAAGAATGAGTAAAGCAAGCTTGTCATTCTGAGGAGCTAAACTGACCACCTTTGTTGCCAATGATAACATTATAATTTTGTGGAATGTGTGCCTGACACCATAGGCATAATCACTTCCCAGAACTTAATGACTTTGTTGATAAGATGGGTGAGATTAATAAATGTGATTTTGTTTGATATTTTCTAATCATATGCGTTGTTGCCAGGAAAATGTGCTGAACTAAATGAATCAATATTTTCCGAATGAACTAAACCTGATATTAGAAAGACGTGCATGGGCAGAAGATCCATTCAGAATGCAAGACAGACCGATGGCGTGTGAAAACTCCATCGATATGTTTTCAGGTCCTACACTGCAACTAACCTTTAAAAAGCTACCACTTGAGTCTTTATGTAGTTTCCAAAGAGAATATATGTAAAAATCTGAAAAGTCTATGAAAATACTCATTCCAGTACATGTCAGTGTGTTGCATGACTTTCCTCATGTACTTCAACCCAAGCAGCACAGCAAAGAGTTAAATGCAGGATCAGATAGGAAAATCCGGTCATCTTCTACTAAGTTTGTTACTAAAGAGATTTTTTAAAATGTAAAACAAAGCTAGTTTTCTCACTGATTTTTCCTTGTTTTGGACAATACTTAGTTTTCATAAAACTACCTAATTTGTTTTAACATGAAATTGGTTTGTAATTACTGTTTTTTTTTTTTTTTAACTTTTTTTTACGTTACAATATTGTATTGGTTTTGCCATACATCAACATGCATCCACCACGGATGTACACGTGTTCCCCATCCTGAACCCCCCTCCCACCTCCCTCCCCATACCATCCCTCTGGGTCATCCCAGTGCACCAGCCCCAAGCTTCCTGTATCCTGCATTGAACCTGGACTGCCGATTCGTTTCTTATATGATATTATACATGTTTTAATGCTATTCTTCCAAATCACCGCCCCCACCCCAAGTCCAAAAGACTGTTCTATACATCTGTGTCTCTTTTGCTGTCTTGCATACAGGGTTGTCATTACCATCTTTCTAAATTCCATATATATGCGTTAGTATACAGTATTGGTGTTTTTCTTTCTGGCTTACTTCACTCTGTATAATAGGCTCCAGTTTCATCCACCTCATTAGAACTGATTCAAATGTATTCTTTTTAAAGGCTGTGTAATACGCCATTGTGTATATGTACCACAGCTTTCTTATCCATTCATCTGCTGATGGACATCTAGGTTGCTTCCATGTCCTGGCTATTATAAACAGTGCTGCGATGAACATTGGGGTACATGTGTCTCTTTCAATTCTGGTTTCCTCAGTGTGTATGCCCAGCAGTGGGATTTCTGGGTCGTATGGCAGTTCTATTTCCAGTTTTTTTAAGGAATCTCCACATTGTTCTCCATAGTGGCTGTACTAGTTTGCATTCCCACCAACAGTGTAAGAGGGTTCCCTTTTCGCCACATCCTCTCCAGCATTTATTGCTTGTAGACTTTTGGATCGCAGCCATTCTGACTGGCATGAAATGGTACCTCATTGTGGTTTTGATTTGCATTTCTCTGATAATGAGTGATGTTGAGCATCTTTTCATGTGTTTGTTAGCCATGTGTATGTCTTCTTTGGAGAAATGTCTGTTTAGTTCTTTGGCCCATTTTTTGATTGGGCCATTTATTTTTCTGGAGTTGAGCTGCAGGAGTTGTTTGTATATTTTTGAGATTGGTTGTTTGTCAGTTGCTTCATTTGCTATTATTTTCTCCCACTCTGAAGGCTGTCTTTTCACCTTTCTTATAGTTTCTTTGGTTGTGGAGAAGCTTTTAATTTTAATTAGATCCCATTTGTTTATCTTTGCTTTTATTTCCAATATTCTGGGAGGTGGGTCATAGAGGATCCTGCTGTGATGTATGTTGGAGAGTGTTTTGCCTATGTTCTCCTCTAAGAGCGTGGCAGCGGCTGTGACCAGCGCACTAAGCGTGGCCAAGAGGAGCTACCCCACTGCCGAGGTCAGGGGCAGAAGCAGAGAGGACCCCATGCCCTAAGGGCAGCGACCAAGAGGAGTTACCCCATGTCCGAGGTCAGGGGCAGTGGCCGAGAATGCCAGGCTGCGACGGTGCAGGAACGGCAGAGAAGAGCTACCCAAGTCCGAGGTCAGGGGCGGCGGGCTGAGAGGAGATACCCTGCGAACGAGGTCAGGGGTGGCGGGTGGGAGGAGCTAACCTACACCCGAGGCCAGGGGCGGTGGCCAGGAGGACCAACCCCACGTCCAAGGAGCAGTGGCTGCACAGGCACAGGAGGGCATAGAGAAGCTATCCCACGTTGAAGGTCAGGAAGGGCAGCAGTGAGGAGATACCCCTCGTCCAAGGTAAGGAGCAGCAGCTGTGCTTTGCTAGAGCAGCTGTGAAGAGAATATCCCAGCCCAAGGTAAGAGAAACCCAAGTAAGATGGTAGGTGTTGCAAGAGGGCATCGGAGGGCAGACACACAAAAACCATACTCAAAGAAAACTAGTCAATCTAATCACACTAGGACCACAGCCTTGTCTAACTCAATGAAACTAAGCCATGACCTTGGGACAACCCAAGATGGGGGGGGGGGGGGGGTCATGGTGGAAAGATCTGACAGAATGTGGTCCACTGGAGAAGGAAATGGCAAACCACTTCAGTATTCTTGCCTGAAGAACCCCATGAACAGTACGAAAAGGCAAAATGATAGGATACTGAAAGAGGAACTCCCCAGGTCAGTAGGGGTCCAATATGCTACTGGAGATCAGTGGAGAAATAACTCCAGAAAGAATGAAGGGATGGAGCCAAAGCAAAAACAATACCCAGCTATTGATGTGACTGGTTATAGAAGCAAGGTCTGATGCTGTAAAGAGCAGTATTGCATAGGAACCGGGAATGTCAGGTCCATGAATCAAGGCAAATTGGAAGTGGTCAAACAAGAGATGGCAAGAGAGAATTTCGACATTCAAGGAATCAGTGAACTAAAATGGACTGGAATGGGTGAATTTAACTCAGATGATGATTATATCTACTACTGTGGGCAGGGATCCCTCAGAAGAAATGGAGTAGCCATCATGGTCAACAGAAGAGTCTGTAATGCAGTACTTGGATGCAATCTCAAAAACGACAGAATGATCTCTGTTCGTTTCCAAGGCAAACCATTCAATATCACAGTAATCCAAGTCTATGCCCCAACCAGTAACGCTGAATAAGCTGAAGTTGAACGGTTCTATGAAGACCTACAAGACCTTTAAGAACTAACACCCGAAAAAGATGTCCTTTTCATTATAGGGGATGGGAATGCAAAAGTAGGAAGTCAAGAAACACCTGGAGTAACAGGCAAATTTGGCCTTGGAATACGGAATGAAGCAGGGCAAAGACTAATAGAGTTTTGCCAAGAAAACACACTGGTCATAGCAAACACCCTCTTCCAACAACACGAGAGAAGACTCTACACGTGGACATCACCAGATGGTCAACACCGAAATCAGATTGATTATATTCTTTGCAGCCAAAGATGGAGAAGCTCTATACAGTCAACAACAAGACCAGGAGCTGACTGTGGCTCAGATCATGAACTCCTTATTACCAAATTCAGACTTAAATTGAAGAAAGTAGGGAAAACCACTAGACTATTCAGGTATGACTTAAATCAAATCCCTTATGATTATACAGTGGAAGTGAGAAATAGATTTAAGGGCCTAGATCTGATAGATAGAGTGCCTGATGAACTATGGAATGAGGTTTGTGACATTGTACAGGAGACAGGGATCAAGACCATCCCCATGGAAAAGAAATGCAAAAAAGCAAAATGGCTGTCTGAGGAGGCCTTACAAATAGCTGTGAAAAGAAGAGAAGCAAAAAGCAAAGGAGAAAAGGAAAGATATATACATCTGAATGCCGAGTTCCAAAGAATAGCAAGAAGAGATAAGAAAGCCTTCCTCAGCGATCAATGCAAAGAAATAGAGGAAAACAACAGAATGGGAAAGACTAGAGATCGCTTCAAGAATATTAGAGATACCAAGGGGACATTTCATGTAAAGATGGGTTCGATAAAGGACAGAAATGGTATGCACCTAACAGAAGTAGAAGATATTAAGAAGAGGTGACAAGAATACACAGAAGAACTGTACAAAAAAGATTTTCATGACCCAATAATCACGATGGTGTGATCACTCACCTAGAGCCAGACATCCTGGAATGTGAAGTCAAGTGGGCCTTAGAAAGCATCACTACGAACAAAGCTAGTGGAGGTGATGGAATTCCAGTGGAGCTATTCCAAATGCTGAAAGATGATGCTGTGAAAGTGCTTCACTCAACATACCAGCAAATTTGGAAAACTCAGCAGTGGCCACAGGACTGGAAAAGGTCAGTTTTCAGTCCAATCCCAAAGAAAGGCAATGCCAAAGAATGCTCAAACTACAGCACAATTGCATTCATCTCACACGCTAAAGTAATGTAGTAAAGTAATGCTCAAAATTCTCCAAGCCAGGGTTCAGCAATACGTGAACCGTGAAATTTCTGATGTTCAAGCTGGTTTTAGAAAGGCAGAGGAACCAGAGATCAAATTGCCAACGTCTGCTGGATCATGGAAAAAGCAAGAGAGTTCCAGAAAAATATCTATTTCTGCTTTATTGACTATCCCAAAGCCTTTGACTATGTGGATCACAATAAACTGTGGAAAATTCTTCAAGAGATGGGAATACCAGATTACCTGACCTGCCTCTTGAGAAATCTGTATGCAGGTCAGGAAGTAACAGTTAACTGGACACGGAACAACAGACTGGTTCCAAATAGGAAAATGAGTTCGTCAAGGCTGTATATTAACACCCTGCTTATTTAACATATATGCATAGTACATCATGAAAACGCTGGCCTGGAAGAAACACAAGCTGGGAATAAAGATTGCCAGGAGAAATATGAATAATCTCAGATATGCAGATGACACCACCCTTAAGGCAGAAAGTGAAGAGGAACTCAAAAGCCTCTTGATGAAGGTGAAAGTCGGGAGTGAAAAAGTTGGCTTAAAGCTCAACATTTAGAAAACGAAGATCATGGCAACCAGTCCCATTACTTCATGGGAAATAGATGGGGAAACAGTGGAAACAGTGTCAGTCTTTATTTTTTGGGCTCCAAAATCACTGCAGATGGTGACTGCAGCCATGAAATTAAAAGACGCTTAGTCCTTGGAAGGAAAGTTATGACCAACCTAGATAGCATATTCAAAAGCAGAGACATTATTTTCCAACAAACGTCCATCTAGTCAAGGCTATGGTTTTTCCTGTGGTCATGTATGGATGTGAGATTTGGACTGTGAAGAAGGCTGAGCGCCAAAGAATTGATGCTTTTGAACTGTGGTGTTGGAGAAGACTCTTGAGAATCCCTTGGAGTGCAAGGAGATCCAACCAGTCCATTCTGAAGGAGATCAGCCCTGGGATTTCTTTGGAGGGAATGATGCTGAAGCTGAAACTCCAATACTTTGACCACCTAATGCGAAGAGTTTACTCATTGGAAAAGGCTCTGATGCTGGGAGGGATTGGGGGCAGGAGGAGAAGGGGACGACAGAGGATGAGATGGCTGGATGGCATCATTGACTCGATGGACGTGAGTCTGAGTGAACTCCGAGAGTTGGTAATGGACAGGGAGGCCTGGCATGCTGCGATTCATGGGGTCGTGAAAAATCGGACACGACTGAGTGACTGAACTGAACTGAAGAGTTTTATAGTTTCTGGTCTTATGTTTAGATCGTTAATTCATTTTGAGTTTATTTTTGTGTATGGTTTCATTCTTTTACAAATGGTTGACCAGTTTTCCCAGCACCACTTGTTAAAGAGATTGTCTTTTCTCTACTGTATATTCTTGCCTCCTTTGTCAAAGATAAGGTGTCCGTAGGTGCATGGGTTTATCTCTGGGCTTTCTATTTTGTTCCATTGATCTATATTTCTGTTTTTGTTCCAGTACCATACTGTCTTGATGACTGTGGCTTTGTAGTAGAGCCTGAAGTCAGGCAGGTTGATTCCTCCAGTTCCATTCTTCTTTCTCAAGATTGCTTTGGCTATTCGAGGTTTTTTGTGTTTCCATACAAATTGTGAAATTATTTGTTCTAGCTCTGTGAAAAGTACCGTTGGTAGCTTGATAGGGATTGCATTGAATCTATAAATTGCTTTGGGTAGTATACTCATTTTCACTATATTGATTCTTCTGATCCATGAACATGGTATATTTCTCCATCTCTTAGTGTCCTCTTTGATTTCTTTCACCAGTGTCTTATAGTTTTCTATATAAGCTGGTTTTAGAAAAGGCAGAGGAATCAGAGATCAAATTGCCAACATCCGCTGGATCATGGAAAAAGCAAGAGAGTTCCAGAAAAGCATCTATTTCTGCTTTATTGACTATGCCAAAGCCTTTGACTGTGTGGATCACAATAAACTGTGGAAAATTCTGAAAGAGATGGGAATACCAGACCACCTGATCTGCCTCTTGAGAAATTTGTATGCAGGTCAGGAAGCAACAGTTAGAACTGGACATGGAACAACAGACTGGTTCCAAATAGGAAAAGGAGTTCATCAAGGCTGTATATTGTCACCCTGTCTATTTAACTTATATGCAGAGTACATCATGAGAAACGCTGGACTGGAAGAAACACAAGCTGGAATCAACATTGCTGGGAGAAATATGAATAACCTCAGATATGCAGATGACACCACCCTTAAGGCAGAAAGTGAAGAGGAACTCAAAAGCCTCTTGATGAAAGTGAAAGTGGAGAGTGAAAAAGTTGGCTTAAAGCTCAACATTCAGAAAACAAAGATCATGGCATCTGGTCCCATCACTTCATGGGAAATAGATGGTGAAACAGTGTCAGACTTTATTTTTCTGGGCTCCAAAATCACTGCAGATGGTGACTGCAGCTATGAAATTAAAAGGTGCTTACTCCTTGGAAGGAAAGTTATAACCAACATAGATAGCATATTCAAAAGCAGAGACATTACTTTGCCAACAAAGGTTCGTCTAGTCAAGGCTATGATTTTTCCAGTGGTCATGTATGGATGTGAGAGTTGGACTGTGAAGAAGGCTAAGCACTGAAGAATTGATGCTTTTGAACTGTGGTGTTGGAGAAGACTCTTGAGAGTCCCTTGGAGTGCAAGGAGATCCAACCAGTCCATTCTGAAGGAGATCAGCCCTGGGATTTCTTTGGAAGGAATGATGCTGAAGCTGAAACTCCAGTACTTTGGCCACCTCATGCAAAGAGTTGACTCATTGGAAAAGACTCTGATGCTGGGAGGGATTGGGGGCAGGAGGAGAAGGGGACGACAGAGGATGAGATGGCTGGGTGGCATCACTGACTCGATGGACGTGAGTCTGAGTGAACTCCAGGAGTTGGTGATGGACAGGGAGGCCTGGTGTGCTGTGATTCATGGGGTCGCAAAGAGTCGGACACGACTGAGCGACTGCTCTGATCTGAGGTCCTTCTTAAACCTTTCTTGCATCTTCTCAATCCTTGTCTCCAGGCTATTTATCTGTGATTCCATTTTGATTTCAAGATTTTGGATCATTTTCACTATCATTATTTGGAATTCTTTATCAGGTTGATTCCCTATCTCTTCCTTTTTTGTTTGGTTTGGTGGGCATTTATCCTGTTCCTTTACCTGCTGGGTATTCCTCTGTCTCTTCATCTTGTTTATATTGCTGAGTTTGGGGTGTCCTTTCTGTATTCTGGCAGTTTGTGGAGTTCTCTTTATTATGGAGTTTCCTTGCTGTGGGTGGGGTTGTATTGGTGGCTTGTCAAGGTTTCTTGGTTAGGGAAGCTTGTGTCGGTGTTCTGGTGGGTGGAGCTGGATTTCTTCTCTCTGGAGTGCAATGAAGTGTCTAGTAATGAGTTATGAGATGTCAGTGGATTTGGAGTAACTTTGGGCAGCCTGTATATTGAAGCTCAGGGCTATGTTCCTGTGTTGCTGGCGAATTTGCGTGGTATGTCTTGCTCTGGAACTTGTTGGCCCTTGGGTGGTGATTGGTTTCAGTGTAGGTATGGAGGCATTTGATGAGCTCCTATCACTTAATGTTCCCTGGAGTCAGGTGTTCTATGATGTTCTCAGGATTTGGACTTAAGCCTCCTGCTTCTGGCTTACAGTCTTATTTTTACAGTAGTCTCAAGACTTCTCCTTCTATACAGCACCACTGATAAAATATCTAGGTTAAAGATGAAAAGTTTCTCCACAGTGAGGGACAGCCAGAGAGGTTCACAGAGTTACATGGAGAAGAAAAGAGGGAGGAGGGAGTTAGAGGTGACCCGAATGAGATGAGGTGGAATCAAAAGAGGAGAGAGCAAGCTAGCCAGTAATCACTTCTTTATGTGCTCTCCACAGTCTGGACCGCTCAGGGATGTTCATGGAGTTATACAGAGAAGAGGGAGGAAGTAGACAGAGGTGACCAGGAGGATAAAAGGGGGGAATGAAAAGGAGACAGACAGATCCAGCCGGTAGTCAGTTCCCTAAGTGTCCTCCACCGTCTGGAATACACAGAGATTCAGAGAGTTGAGTAGAGAAGGGGAAGGGAGGAGACAGAGGCGACCTAGTGGAGAGAAAGGAGAGACCAAAGGGGGAGAGAGCAGTCAAGCCAGTAATCTCGCTCCCAAGTAAAAATAGGTACTGAAGATTGGGTTTTTAAAGGTACAAAATTGATAACAAATACCAAAAAACAAAGATTAAAATTCTAGAGTAGAGGTTAGATTTTCAAAAATACAATATTAAAGAAAAGAAGAAGAAAAAAAAGTCACAAAAGTTATTAAATATGTATATATATATATGAAGTTTGCTTTAAAAATAGTCTTTATTTGGAAAAGTAATAGGTTACAAAAATGAAAATTAAAGGAGTAATACAGGACTTAAAAATTTTTTTTTTTAAAGTTAAAGAAAGAAAAGAAAAGAAAAAGAAAAAAAAAGAAGAAGAAAAGAATGATCATAAAAATAGTAAAAATATATCTAGGACTTTCTCTGGTGTTGTTGCGGGCAGTGTGGGGTCAGTTCATTTTCAGATAGTTTCTTGGTCCGGCTTATATTTCTCAAGATCTATAGGCCCCTTCTTATGTAGTTGGTACTAACTACAGGCTTTTCATCTGTTGCACCTGTCACTTCCAAAGCAGTTCCCTTGGTTTTAGCTTCTGTTTGCTGGTCTCCAGTGTCTGATTTCCACCCTGACACAAGGGGGTGGTGGTGGACACTTTTTTAGGCTCACTTGTTCAGTTGCGCTGTGGGGAGGGAGGGACACTGCAAACAAATAACACTGGCGTGTGCTCATAGTGTCTCAGCCACACTGGGCCTGCCCCTGCTCATGGCACATGCACCCTCCTGCCCACACAGCTCAGGCTCTAGGTTGGTCTGCTGGAACAGTCCGAGGCCAGCCCTGGGCTGCATGCACCTCCCAGGTCTAAGCCACTCAGGTTCAGGCACTCGGGTAGTCCTCAGAGGCGCAGACTCCGTTGGGCCTGCGTCTTGTGCCCTTCCCAGCTCCGAGCAGCTCGGGTGATGAGGTGTTTGGCGAGCGCGGTCACTGCGACTTATCGCCTCTCCCGTCCCTACTGCTTGGTTTTCTGGGTGTACAACCGGCGCACCTTCTCAGGCGGATGACTGTCCAGAACCCCAAGAAGTCTTATTAAGCAAAGAAGCCTGCTTGCAGTTTGGTAGATAATGTCTCTCTGGGGCTGCGATTGCCCCCTTCCGGCTCTGGCTGCCTGTCACTGGAGTGGGGTGGTCTGCAGCCGGCTAGTTCTGTTTCGCCCTTTGTTCTATGCACGGGCCTGGCGGTGTCTTAGGGCTTTTCCCATGGTAGCTATCCCACAGTCTGGTTTGCTAGCCCAAATTAATTTGCTCTGATTAGCCTCAGGGGCATTCAGGCCTGATCCTTAGTCTAAGCAATGCAGCCCTCCCATCCCTGCCCAGTCCCCGCTTGCTAGTGGCAGGCGCAGGCGTCTGCGCTGCTTCTCCTCTGGGGGAGTTACCGTTGGGCTCATAATCTGTGGGTTTTAATTATTTATTTATTTTTCCTCCCTATTATGTTGCCCTCTGTGCTTTCAAGGCTGGGCACAGACCCAGCAGTGAGAGTGTTTCCTGGTGTTTGGAAACTTCTCTCTTTTTAAAACTCCCTTCTCGGGACGGAGCTCCGTCCCTACTTCTTTTGTCTCTTTTTTTGTCTTTTATATTTTTCCTACCTCCTTTCAAAGACAATGGGCTGCTTTTCTGGGTGCCTGATGTCTTCTGCCAGCATATAGAAGTTGTTTTGTGGATTTTACTCAGCATTTAAATGTTCTTTTGATGAATTTGTGGGGGAGAAAGTGATCTCGCTGTCCTATTCCTCCGCCATCTTAGGACCACCTCCCGTAATTACTGTTTTTAAATGAATTAAAAATAAAGTTTGAAAATTTCCCAGTGTTGTTGGGGATATGGTAAATATTGATAGATATGACCCATATAAACAAGAGCTCAATAGAATCCTTAATAATTTGTAAGAGTGTGTAGAAGTCTCTTCAGAGACCAAGACTCTTCAGAATTACTGGTTGTCTTTACCTCAATATCCCACTGTCTTAATAATTGTAGCTCTAGAATAAGTCTTAAAGTCAGGTAGTGAGTTCTTAAAGGTTATTTTTTTCAAGATTGTTTGTTATCCTAGGTCCTTTTTCATATAAATTTTGAAATCAATTTATCAATATCTTTTTGTTTTACTTATGTTTCCAGCTTTATTGAGATATAATTGACATACAGAACCATAATGTACTTAAAGTGCAAAATATGATATTTTATTGTAATATATGTTGTGTAATGATTCTGATATGGAGTTAGTTAACTTCCATTGCTCACAGAGTTACTTTTTTTGTTGTTGTTGAGAATACTAAAGTTCTACTCTCTCAGTGAATTTCAATAATATAATACAGTATTATTAACTATAGTGGGGCTTTCTTGGTAGCTCAGATGGTAAAGAATCTGCCTGCAATGTGAGAGACCCAGATTCAATCCCTGGGTTGGGAAGATCCCCTGGAGAAGGAAATGGCAATCCACTCCAGTGTTCTTGTCTGAAAAATCCCATGGACAGAGGAGTCTGGTGGCTATAGTCCATGGGGTCACAAAGAATCAAACACAACTGATTTGACTGAGCATTAACTATAGTAATGTTAGATCCTTAGACCTTATTCATCTTATTTTATTTTATTTTATTTTTTTACTTTCTAACAGAGCACAAACAACATTATTTTATTTTTTCTTTTTCTTCTTTTTTAATTTTTTAATGATTATTTTATTTTTTTAATTATTATTATTATTTTTTTTACTTTACAATATTGTATTGGTTTTGCCATACATCAACATGCATCCGCCACAGATGTACATGTGTTCCCCATCCTGAACCTCCCTCCCACCTCCCTCCCCATACCATCCCTCTGGGTCATCCCAGTGCACCAGCCCCAAGCTTCCTGTATCCTGCATCAAACCTGGACTGCCGATTCGTTTCTTATATGATATTATACATGTTTTAATGCCATTCTCCCAAATCATCCCCCCCTCCCTCTCCCACAGAGTCCAAAAGACTGTTCTATACATCTGTGTCTCTTTTGCTGTCTCGCATACAGGGTTGTTGTTACCATCTTTCTAAATTACATATATATGCTTTCAGTTCAGTTGCTCAGTTGTGTCCAACTCTTTGCGACCCCATGAATCACAGCACGCCAGGCCTTTCTGTCCATCACCAACTCCTGGAGTTCACTCAGACTCATGTCCATCGAGTCAGTGATGCCATCCATACTGTACTGGTGTTTTTCTTTCTGGCTTACTTCACTCTGTATTATAGACTCCAGTTTCATCCACCTCTTTAGAACAGATTCAAATGTATTCTTTTTAATGGCTGTGTAATACTCCATTGTGTATATGTACCACCACTTTCTTATCCATTCATCTGCTGATGGACATCTAGGTTGCTTCCATGTCCTGGCTATTATAAACAGTGCTGCGATGAACATTGGGGTACACGTGTCTCTTTCAATTCTGGTTTCCTTGGTGTGTATGCCCAGCAGTGGGATTTCTGGGTCGTATGGCAGTTCTATTTCCAGTTTTTTAAGGAATCTCCACACTGTTCTCCATAGTGGCTGAACCAGTTTGCATTCCCACCAACAGTGTAAGAGGGTTCCCTTTTCTCCACACCCTCTCCAGCATTTATTGCTTGTAGACTTTTGGATCACAGCCATTCTGACTGGTGTGAAATGGTACCTCATTGTGGTTTTGATTTGCATTTCTCTGATAATGAGTGATGTTGAGCATCTTTCCATGTGTTTGTTAGCCATGTGTATGTCTTCTTTGGAGAAATGTCTGTTTAGTTCTTTGGCCCATTTTTTGATTGGGTTGTTTATTTTTCTGGAGTTGAGCTGCAGGAATTGTTTGTATATTTTTGAGATTGGTTGTTTGTCAGTTGCTTCATTTGCTATTATTTTCTCCCATTCTGAAGGCTGTCTTTTCACCTTGCTAATAGTTTCCTTTGTTGTGCAGAAGCTTTTAATTTTAATTAGATCCCATTTGTTTATCTTTGCTTTTATTTCCAATATTCTGGGAGGTGGGTCATAGAGGATCCTGCTGTGATGTATGTCAGAGAGTGTTTTGCCTATATTCTCCTCTAAGAGTTTTATAGTTTCTGGTCTTATGTTTAGATCGTTAATCCATTTTGAGTTTATTTTTGTGTATGGTGTTAGAAAGTGTTCTAGTTTCATTCTTTTACAAGTGGTTGACCAGTTTTCCCAGCACCACTTGTTAAAGAGATTGTCTTTTCTCCACTGTATATTCTTGCCTCCTTTGTCAAAGATAAGGTGTCCATAGGTGCGTGGGTTTATCTCTGGGCTTTCTATTTTGTTCCATTGATCTATATTTCTGTCTTTGTGCCAGTACCATACTGTCTTGATGACTGTGGCTTTGTAGTAGAGCCTGAAGCCAGGCAGGTTGCTTCCTCCAGTTCCATTCTTCTTTCTCAAGATTGCTTTGGCTATTCGAGGTTTTTTGTGTTTCCATACAAATTGTGAAATTATTTGTTCTAGCTCTGTGAAAAATACCATTGGTAGCTTGATAGGGATTGCCTTGAATCTATAGATTGCTTTGGGTAGTATACTCATTTTCACTATATTGATTCTTCTGATCCATGACATGGTATATTTCTCCATCTATTAGTGTCCTCTTTGATATCTTTAATCTGTGTTTTATAGTTTTCTACATATAGGTCTTTAGTTTCTTTAGGTAGATATATTCCTAAGTATTTTATTCTTTTTGTTGCAGTGGTGAATGGAATTGTTTCCTTAATTTCTCTATTTTTTCATTATTAGTGTATAGGAATGCAAAGGATTTCCTTATTCATCCTATAAATCAAACTTTATACATTGTTACAAACCTTTTCTTATTTCCACCACCATCCACTTTTGGCAACCACCATTCTACTCTGTTTCTATGAGTTTGAATTTTTATTTTTTTCAGATTCCACATAAATAGGTGACACTGTACACTTATTGGGTTGGCAAAATATTCATTTGGGTTCTGTGATAAGATGTTATGGAAAAACTTGAACTAACTTTTTGATCAACTCAATGTATTGTCCTTTTCTGTTTGATTTCATTTAGCATAATGCCCTTCAGGTTCATCCATGCTGTTGCAATGACAGAATTTCTTTTCTTTTCTTTTCTTTTTTTAAGGTGGAATGATGTTTCATTGTATATGGTTGGTCCTTGAATAATGTGAGTCTGAACTGCACAAGTCCAGTTATACATGCATATTCTTCAATCGTAAATACTACAGCAGTCTTTGGTTAAATCCATAGATGTGGAGGAACTAAGGATGTGGATACTATAAATTATACAGAGATTAACTCATGTTATTCCAGTGTCATCTGAATATATGCCACATTTTCTTATCCATCCATCTACCACAGGACTTGTAAACTTTTTCCATACCTTGGCTATTATGATAGTGCTGCTAACATGGGAATTCAGATATTATCTGAGATAATGATTTCATTACCTTTGGATATATCCCCAGAAGTGGGATTGTTGGATCATATGATAGTTCTGTATTTGATTTCTTGAAGAACCTTTACACTGGTTTCTATAGTAGTCATCCGTTCAGTTCAGTCGCTCAGTCATGTCCGACTTTTTGCGACCCCATGAATCGCAGCACACCAGGCCTCCCTGTCCATCATCAATGCCCGGAGTACATTTAGAGTCACGTCCATCGAGTCAGTGATGCCATCCAGCCATCTCATCCTCTGTCGTTCCCTTTTCGTCCTGCCCCCAATCCCTCCCAGCATCAGAGTCTTTTCCAATGAGTCAACTCTTCGCGTGAGGTGGCCAGAGTACTGGAGTTTCAGCTTTAGCATCAGTCCTTCCAAAGAAACCCCAGGGCTGATCTCCTTCAGAATGGACTGGTTGGATCTCCTTGCACTCCAAGGGACTCTCAAGTCTTCTCCAACACCACAGTTCAAAAGCATCAATACTTCGGTGCTCAGCTTTCTTCACAGTCCAACTCTCAAATCCATACATGACCACTGGAAAAACCATACCCTTGACTAGATGGACCTTTGTTGGCAAAGTAGTGTCTCTACTTTTGATTATGCTATCTAGGTTGGTCATAACTTTCCTTCCAAGGAGTAAGTGTCTTTTAATTTCATGGCTGCAGTCACCATCTGTAGTGATTTTGGATCCCCCAAAAATAAAGTCTGCCACTGTTTCCACTGTTTCCCCATCTATTTCCCATGAAGTGGTGGGACCGGATGCCATGACCTTCATTTTCTGAATGTTGAGCTTTAAGCCAACTTTTTCACTCTCCTCTTTCACTTTCATCAAGAGGCTTTTTAGTTCCTTTTCACTTTCTGCCATAAGGGTGGTGTCATCTGCATATCTGAGGTTATTGATATTTCTCCCGGCATCTTGATCCCAGCTTGTGCTTCTCCAGCCCAGCATATCTCATGATGTACACTGCCTATAAGTTAAATAAGCAGAGTGACAATATACAGCCTTGACATACTCCTTTTTCCTATTTTTGAACCAGTCTGTTGTTCCATGTCCAGTTCTAACTGTTGCTTCCTGACTTGCATACAAATTTCTCAAGAAGCAGGTCAGGTGGTCTGGTATTCCCATTGTTTCAGAATTTTCCACAGTTTATTGTTATCCACACAGTCAAAGGCTTTGGCATAGTCAATAAAGCAGAAATAGACTGGAACTCTCTTCCTTTTTCCATGATCCAGTGGATGTTGGCAATTTGGTCTCTGGTTCCTCTGCCTTTTCTAAAACCAGCTTGAACATCAGGAAGTTCACAGTTCACGTATTTCTGAAGCCTGGCCTGGAGAATTTTGAGTATTACTTTACTAGTATGTGAGATGAGTGCAATTGTGCAGTAGTTTGAGCATTCTTTGGCATTGCCTTTCTTTGGGGTTGGAACGAAAACTGACCTTTTCCAGTCCTGTGGCCACTGCTGAGTTTGCCAAATTTGTTGGCATATTGAGTGCAGCACTTTCACAGCATCATCTTTCAGCATTTGGAATAGCTCAACTGGAATTCCATCACTTCCACTAGCTTTGTTCGTAGTGATGCTTTCTAAGGCCCACTTGACTTCACATTCCAGGATGTCTGGCTCTAGGTGAGTGATCACACCATCGTGATTATCTGTGTCATGAAGATCTTTTTTGTACAGTTCTTCTGTGTATTCTTGCCACCTCTTCTTAATATCTTCTGCTTCTGTTAGGTCCATACCATTTTTGTCCTTTCTCGAGCCCATCTTTGCATGAAATGTTCCCTTGGTATCTCTAATTTTGTTGAAGTGATCTCTGGTCTTTCCCATTCTGTTGTTTTCCTCTATTTCTTTGCATTGATCGCTGAGGAAGGCTTTATTATCTCTTCTTGCTATTCTTTGGAGCTCTGCATTCAGATGCTTATATCTTTCCTTTTCTCCTTTGCTTTTCGCTTCTCTTCTTTTCACAGCTATTTGTAAGGCCTCCTCAGACAGCCATTTTGCTTTTTTGCATTTCTTTTCCATGGGGATGGTCTTGATCCCTGCCTACTGTACAATATCACGAACCTCCATCCATAGTTCATCAGGCACTCTATCTATCAGATCTGGTGCCTCAAATCTATTTCTCACTTCCACTGTATAATCATAAGGGATTTGATTTAGGTCATGCCTGAATGGTCTAGTGGTTTTCCCTACTTTCTTCAATTTAAGTCTGAATTTGGCAATAAGGAGTTCATGGTCTGAGCCACAGTCAGCTCCTGGTCTTGTTGTTGACTGTATAGAGCTTCTCCATCTTTGGCTGCAAAGAATATAATCAATCTGATTTTGGTATTGACCATCTGGTGATGTCCATGTGTAAAGTCTTCTCTTGTGTTGTTGGAAGAGGGTGTTTGCTATCACCAGTGCATTTTCTTGGCAAAACTCTATTAGTCTTTGCCCTGCTTCATTCCGTATTCCAAAGCCAAATTTGCCTGTTACTCCAAGTGTTACTTGACTTCCTACTTTTGCATTCCAGTCCCCTATAATGAAAAGGACATCTTTTTTGTATGTTAGTTCTAAGAGGTCTTGTAGGTCTTCGTAGAACTGTTCAACTTCAGCTTATTCAGCGTTACTGGTTGGGGCATAGACTTGGATTACTGTGATATTGAATGGTTTGCCTTGGAAACGAACAGAGATCATTCTGTTGTTTTTGAGATTGCATCCATGTAGTGCATTTCGAACTCTTTTGTTGACCATGATGGTTACTCCATTTCTTCTGAGGGATTCCTGCCTGCAGTAGTAGATATAATGGTCATTCAAGTTAAATTCACCCATTCCAGTCCATTTTAGTTCGCTGATTCCTAGAATGTTGACGTTCACTCTTGCCATGTCTTGTTTGACCACTTCCAATTTGCCCTGAACATGGACCTGACATTCCATGTTCCTATGCAATATTGCTTTTTACAGCATCGGACCTTTCTTCTATCACCAGTCACATCCACAACTGTGTATTGTTTTTGCTTTGGCTCCATGTCATGCGAGTGTATGTTCCTCGGTTCTTTGTCTCGTCACAACAAAGAATTTGAGCAATGGCCATTAAAGCCCTTGGCATGTCACAGCTCTCTGGTCTTGGACAAGCCATGTTATAGCTCTTAGCCAAATCAGTGTTACAGCTCTATTTTATTTAGAAGATAGCAGTAAAATCCATCCTCGAAGTGTGAGGGCATGCCAACCCAAAGACTCAAAAGGAAGAGAGTGGAGGAGTGCGTGGGTAGGGGGAGAGAGAGAGAGAGTGAGAGAGAGAGACAGAGCGACACGCGGGAGAGAAAGAGCCCGTCAGAAAGCGCTTTGGCTCCTCCTTTTAATTTTTTTTTCCTCCACCTGGGCCTGCCATATGCAAACTGGGCTTAGCTAGGAGTGTTGTTTGTTCTGCCTAAAGTCTTCACTCTGGTCCTCGGACCTTCCTTTGACCTTCCTTGTCTTTTAGCCACTGCCATTTTGGACTCCTTTTCCCTATTCTACCTACCTAACATTCCCCCCTCAAGAGACGGGAGGCCCAATTCTTTGGGAATAGGGGCATCGAGGTCTTTCTGGTTACTTCCTGCTGAACTGGGATGGCGAGGGATATTGGGCCTCCCCCTCTAGGGATATTGGGCCTCCCCCTCTTGCTAGTCTCAATCCTCAGAGTCCTTATAGTGGTGTCCAAAGGTGTGTGATATTTTCCCTGTTCGGCTGTAGTTTTATATCTTTGTTGAACTGGCACTGCATGTTGTAGCTGGTTGACCTGGGCAGAGACAAAACAGGTTAGACAATTGACAGTACATGGAATAATCATAAGCATCATCAATATAGAATAACAAGGACTAGTAGGGACATTAGTCAATTTTAAATTCACATGGCCAGGATGGCTCAAGTCCCTCCTTGTTCAGGGATCAGAAGATCTATCTCCTGTCTGTTTTGGAGTACAGTCTCTGTCAAGCTGTTAGCTCTTTAGAGTTATCCTGAGAAATCTTATCCCCAGAAACCAGATTTTGGGGGTGTTCATTAGAATGACACTCATTGGTAATCCTGAATAGGTATCTGAGATCTCCCAGGGGCTCACAGGTGTATTGAGTGTCCTCTTCTGTTTTCTTCCATGGCTTGACTCGTGAGTAGTGAATCCAGGAGTCATGTCCTGGTACCTTGACTGCTGTGGGGGTAGAAAGTATTACAGTGTAGGGGCCCTTCCATGTGGGCTGGAGTTGAGCCTTTGGGGACCCATCTTTCCAGACTTTAATTAGGACTTGAGTTCATGGAGCATATAGTGGTGACTCTTTAGAATCTTTTGGGTCCTGGTTCATACCCCACAAGCGTATATCCTGTTGGAATTGCCCGATGGCCATGGTATAAGACTGGAGGGTCTGAACCTCTGGATCTAGGAGGAGGTCATTGACATAAACAAAAGGTCTCCCATATAGCATCTCATAAGGACTAAGACCAACCTGTTCCTTAGGGGCAATGTGGGTGCAGAGGAGAGCTATTGCTAAAGCCTTCTTCCATCCCAGGGAGGTCTCCTGGGTTATCTTTTTTTTATCACTGATTTTAAGAATTGATTGACTCTTTGTACTTTCCCTTAAGATTGAGGCCTCCAGGCACAGTGGAGATAATAAGTAATGCCCAATGCTTTCGACACCCCTTGGGTGACCTTAGAAGTAAATGATGTCCCATTGTCACTTTGTAATGACCTGGGCAGACCAAATCTTGGAATGATTTCATGGAGCAGTTTTTTTTACCACCTCCTCAGCCTTCTCAGTCTGGGTGGGAAAGCCTTCAATCCATCCTATGAATGTATCTATCATAACTAATAGGTATTTATACCCTTGAGAAACTGGCATCTGGGTGAAGTCCATCTGCCAGTCCTGTCCTGGGTACCAGTTTACATTCCCAGTGTTTCCTTTTCTCTATATCCTTATCAACATTTATTATGTGTTTTTGATAATGAACATCCTAATACATGTAAGGTGATATCTCATTTGTTCCACCCTTATGGCAGAAAGTGAAGAGGAACTAAAAAGCCTCTTGATGAAAGTGAAAGTGTAGAGTGAAAAAGTTGGCTTAAAGCTCAACATTCAGAAAACGAACATCACAGCATCCGGTCCCATCACTTCATGGGAAATAGATGGGGAAACAGTGGAAACAGTGTCAGACTTTACTTTTCTGTGCTCCAAAATCACTGTAGATTGGGACTGCAGCCATGAAATTAAAAGACGCTTACTCCTTGGAAGGAAAGTTATGACCAACCTAGATAGCATATTCAAAAGCAGAGACATTACTTTGCCAACAAAGGTTCGTCTAGTCAAGGCTATGGTTTTTCCAGTGGTCATGTATGGATGTGAGAGTTGGACTGTGAAGAAGGCTGAGAGCCAAAGAATTGATGCTTTTGAACTGTGGTGTTGGAGAAGACTCTTGAGAGTCCCTTGGACTGCAAGGAGATCCAACCAGTCCATTCTGAAGGACATCAGCCCTGGGATTTCTTTGGAAGGAATGATGCTAAAGCCGAAACCCCAGTACTTTGGCCACCTGATGCGAAGAGTTGACTCATTGGAAAAGACTCTGATGTTGGGAGGGATTGGGGACAGGAGGAGTAGGGGATGACAGAGGATGAGATGGCTGGATGGCATCACTGACTCGATGGATGTCAGTCTGAGTGAACTCCGGGAGTTGGTGATGGACAGGGAGGCCTGGCGTGCTGCGACTCATGGGGTCGCAAAGAGTTGGACATGACTGAGCATCTGATCTAATCTGATGATTAGTGATGTTAAACACTTTTTCATGTACCAGTTGGTGATTTGTGTGTCTCTCTGCAAAAATGTCTGTTCAAGTCCTTTGCCTATTTTAAAATCAGACTATTTGCCTTTTTGGCTATTGCTGCTGCTGCTAAGTCGCTTCAGTCATGTCTGACTCTGTGCAACCACTTAGACGGCAGCCCACCAGGCTCCCTCGTCCCTGGGATTCTCCAGGCAAGAACACTGGAGTGGGTTGCCATTTCCTTCTCCAATGCATGAAAGTGAAAAGTGAAAGTGAAGTCGCTCAGTCGTGTCTGACTCTTAGCGACCCCATGGACTGCAGCCTACCAGGCTCCTCAGTCTATGGGATTTTCCAGGCAAGAGAACTGGAGTGGGTTTCCATTGCCTTCTCCACTTGGCTGTTGAGCTCTATTCATAAATTAACCTCTTATCAGATACATTTTGTCTTTTCTCTTATTCTGTAGCTGCATTTTTATTTTATTGATTCTTGTAAAATGCAAAAATTTTTTATTTTGATGTTCAGTTCAGTTCAGTTGCTCAGTCGTGTCTGACTCTTTGAGACCCTGTGAATTGCAGCACACCATACCTCCCCCCCATCACCAAGTCCTGGAGTTCAATTAAACTCACGTCCATCGAGTCCGTGATGCCATATTTTGATGTAGTCCTAGTTTATTTTTGCTTTTGTTGCCTTTGCTTTTGATGTTAAAAAAAAAAAAATTGCCAAAACCAATGTCAATGACCTTATCTTCTGTACTTTCTTCTATGAATTTTAAGATTTCAGGCCTCATGTTTAAGTCTTTGACCCATTTTGAGTTGATCTTTTATGTTTTGTGAAAAATAGGGCCCAGTTTCATTCTTTTGCTTGTGTATATCATTTTTCCAGCACCATTTATTGAAGAGACTATTTTTTCTGCTTTGTATATTCTTAGTGTCATTGTAAAAAAGATAATTGGCAGTACATAAGTGGGCTTATTTCTGGGGTCTCTATTTTGTTCCATGATCTGTGAGTCTGTTTTTGCGCCAGTGCATACTATTTTGACTACTATAGCTTTGTACTATAATTTGAAATTAGGACATATGATGCCACCAGCTTTGTTCTTTCTCAAGATTACTTGGGCTCTTTGAAGTCTTTGGTGGTTTTGTTCAAATTTAAGGATTTTTTTCTATGTGAAAAATGTCATTGGAATTTTGATAGGGATTGCATTGAATCTCCAGATTGCTCTGGGCAGTATCAACATTTATTACTTCTTCCAGTTCATGAGCATGGAATATCTTCCATTTATTTGTGTCCTGAGTTTCCTTCATCAGTGTTTTATGCTTTTCAGGATACAGATCTTTTGCCTCCTTGGTTAGTAAATACTTTTTGTTTGTGATATCATTGTGAATTGAATTGTTTTCTAAAATTATCTCTCTTTTTTAGTTTATTTTGTATTGTTGTTGTTAGCGTATAGACATATAATGATTTCCCCCCCAAAATTTTCCAGGTAAAATGCACTCTTCTTAGGCATGTACAAGTAAGTGCACATATTTTAAAGACCATTTTAGGTGAAAGCATTGACAGAAAGTCATTTACAAAATACTAAACATTTTTAGAATTGACTTTCATGTTGTTATTCTTCTAAGTCTATGTAAGCAAATAAAACCAAGTATAGGTTGGACTATGCCAAAGTCTTTGACTGTGTGGATCACAATAAACTGGAAAATTCTAAAAGAGATGGGAATACCAGACCACCTGACCTGCCTATTGAGAAATCTGTATGCAGGTCAGGAAGCAACAGTTAGAACTGGACATGGAACAACAGACTGGTTCCAAATAGGAAAAGGAGTACGTCAGCAAATAGGAAAAGGCTGCCTATTGTCACCCTGCCTATTTAACTTACATGCAGAGTACATCATGAGAAATGCTGGCTTGGATGAAGCACAAGCTGGAATCAAGATTGCCAGGAGAAATATCAGTAACCTCAAATATGCAGATGATACCACACATATGGCAGAAAGTGAAGAACTGAAGAGCCTCAAGATGAAAGTGAAAGAGGAGAGTGAAAAAGTTGGCTTCAAGCTCAACATTCAGAAAACTAAGATCATGGCATTCAGTCCCATCACTTCATGGCAAATAGATGGGGAAACAGTGGAAACGGTGGCAGACTTTATTTTTTTGGGACTCCAAAATCCCTGAAGATGGTGATTGCAGCCATTAATTAAAAGATGCTTACTCTTTGGAAGGAAACTTATGACCAACCTCGATGGCATATTAAAATGCAGAGACATTACTTTGTTAACAAAGGTCCATCTAGTCAAGGCTATGGTTTTTCCAGTGGTCATGACAGAGTTGGACTATAAAGAAAGCTGAACACCGAAGAATTGATGCTTTTGAACTGTGATGTTGGAGAAGACTCTGAGAGTCCCTTGGATTGCAAGGATATCCAACCAGTCCATCCTAAAGGAAGTCAGTCCTGAATGTTCATTGGAAGGACTGATGTTGAAGCTGAAACTCTAATACTTTGGCCACCTGATGTGAAGAACTGACTCATTTGAAAAGACCTAGATGCTGGGAAAGATTGAAGGCAGGAGAGGGGGTTTATATGTAGATTTACATAGAAAAATGACTAAACAATATTTCAGTTCAGTTAAGTCTCTCAGTTGTGTCTCTTTGCGACCTCATGAATCGCAGCATGCCAGGCCTCCCTGTCCATCATCAAGTCCGAAGTTCACCCAAACTCATGTGCATTGAGTCGGTGATGCCATCCAGCCATCTCATCCTCTGTTGTCCCCTTCTCCTCCTGCCCCCAATTCCTCCCAGGATCAGGGTTTTTTCCAATGAGTCAACTCTTCTCATGAAGTGGCCAAAGTATTGGACTTTCAGCTTTAGCAAAAGTCCTTCCAGTGAACACCCAGGACTGATCTTTAGAATGGATTGGTTGGATCTACTCGAAGTGCGAAGGACTCTCAAGAGTCTTTTCCAACACCACAGCTCAAAAGCATCAATTCTTCGGTGCTCAGCTTTCCTCACAGTCCAACTCACATATCCATACATGACTACTGGAAAAACCATAGCCTGGACTAGATGGACCTTTGTTGGAAAAGTAATGTCTCTGCTTTTGAATATGCTATCTAGGTTGGTCATAATTGTCCTTCCAAGGAGTAAGCATCTTTTAATTTCGTGGCTGCAGTCACCATCTGCAGTGATTTTGGAGCCCAGAAAAATAAAGTCTGACACTGTCCACTGTTTCCCCATCTATTTGGCATGAAGTGATGGGACCAGATGCCATGATCTTCGTTTTCTGAATGTTGAGCTTTAAGCCAACTTTTTCACTCTCCTCTTTCACTTTCATCAAGAGGCTTTTTAGTTCCTCTTCACTTTCTGCCATAAGGGTGGTGTCATCTGCATATCTGAGGTTATTAATATTTCTCCCAGCAATCTTGATTCCAGCTTGTGATTCTTCCAGCCCAGAGTTTCTCATGATATACTCTGCATATAAGTTAAATAAGCAGGGTGACAATATACAGCCTTGACGTACTCCTTTTCCTATTTGGAACCAGTCTGTTGTTCCATGTCTAGTTCTAGCTGTTGCTTCTTGACCTGGATACAGATTTCTCAAGAGGCAGATCAGGTGGTCTGGTTTTCCCATCTCTTTCTGAATTTTCCACAGTTTATTGTGATCTACACAGTCAAAGGCTTTGGCATATTCAATAAACCAGAAGTAGATGTTTTTCTGGAACTCTCTTGCTTTTTCCATGATCCAGCAGAAGTCGTCAATTTGATCTCTGGTTTTCTGCCTTTTCTAAAATCAGCTTGAACATCTGGAAATTCACGGTTCATGTATTGGTGAAGCCTGGCTTGGAGAATTTTGAGCATTACTTTACTAGCATGTGAGATGAGTGCAATTGTTCGGTAGTTTGAGCATTCTTTGACATTGCCTTTCTTTGGGATTGGAATGAGAACCGACCTTTTCCAGTCCTGTGGCCACTGCTGAGTTTTCCAGATTTGCTGGCATATTGAGTGAGCACTTTCACAGCATCATCTTTCTGGATTTGAAATAGCTCAACTCGAATTCCATCACCTCCACTAGCTTTGTTCATAGTGATACTTTCTAAGGCCCACTTGACTTTACATTCCAGGATATCTGGCTCTAGGTGAGTGATCATTCCATCATGATTATCTGGGTCGTGAAGATCTTTTTTGTACAGTTCTTCTGTGTATTCTTGCCACCTCTTCTTAATATCTACTGCTTCTGTTAGGTCCATACCATTTCATTCTTTTATCGAGCCCATCTTTGCATGAAATGTTCCCTTGGTATCTCTAATTTTTTTGAAGAGATCTCTAGTCTTTCCCATTCTGTTGTTTTCCTCTATTTCTTTGCATTGATCGCTGAAGAAGGCTTTCTTATCTCTTCTTGTTATTCTTTGAAACTCTGCATTCAGATGCTTATATCTTTCCTTTTCTCCTTTGCTTTTTGCCTCTCTTCTTTTCACAGCTATTTGTAAGGCCTCCTCAAACGGCCATTTTGGGTTTTGCATTTCTTTTTCATGGAGATGGTCTTTATCCCTGTCTCCTGTACAATGTCAGGAACCTCCGTCCATAGTTCTTCAGGCACTCTATCAGATCTTGTCCCTTAAATCTATTTCTCACTTCCACTGTATAATCATAAGGGATTTGATTTAGGTCGTACCTGAATGGTCTAGTGGTTTTCCCTACTTTCTTCAATTTAAGTCTGAATTTGGCAATAAGGAGTTCATGATCTGAGCCACAGTCTGCTCCCAGTCTTATTTTTGGTGACTGTATAGAGCTTCTCCATCTTTGGGTGCAAAGAATATAATCAATCTGGTTTCAGTGTTGACCATCTGCTGATGTCCATGTGTAGATGTCTTCTCTTGTGTTGTTGGAAGAGGGTGTTTGCTATGACCAGTGCGTTCTCTTGGCAAAACTCTGTTAGCCTTTGCCTGCTTCATTCTGTATTCTGGGCACAGGGGGGCCGAGAAGAGCTACTCCACGTTCAAGGTCAGGAGGGGTGGCCGTGAGGAGATACCCTTCGTACAAGGAAAGGAGCAGTGACTGCGCTTTGCTGGAGCAGTTCTGAAGTGATACCCCATGTCCAAGGTAAGAGAAACCCAAGTAAGATGGTAGGTGTTTTGAGAGAGCATCAGAGAGCAGAAACACTGAAACCATAATCACGGAAAACTAGTCAGTCTGATCACATGGACCACAGCCTTGTCTAACTCAGTGAAACTAAGCTATGTCATGTGGGGCCCCCCTAGACGGGCGGGTCATGGTGGAGAGGTCTGACAGAATCTGTTCCACTGGAGAAGGGAATGGCAAACCACTTCAGTATTCTTGCCTTGAGAACCCCATGAACAGTATGAAAAGGCAAAATGATAGGATACTGAAAGAGGAACTCCCCAAGTCGATAGGTGCCCAATATGCTACTGGAGATCAGTGGAGAAATAACTCCAGAAAGAATGAAGGGATGGAGCCAGAGCAAAAACAATACCAAGTTGTGGATGTGACTGGTGATAGAAGCAAGGTCTGATGCTGTAAAGAGCAATATTGCATAGGAACCTGGAATGTTAGGTCCATGAATCAAGGCAATTTGGAAGTGGTCAAATAGGAGATGGCAAGAGTGAATGTCGACCTTCTAGGAATCAACGAACTGAAATGGACTGGAATGGGTGAATTTAACTTAGATGACCATTATATCTACTACTGTGGGCAGGAATCCCTTAGAAGAAATGGAGTAGCCATCATGGTCAACAAAAGAGTCTGAAATGCAGTACTTGGATGCAATCTCAAAAACGACAGAATGGAGGGAGGAGCCAAGATGGCGGAGGAGTAGGAGGGGGAGAACACTTTCTCCCCCACAAATTCATCAAAAGAGCATTTAAACGTCGAGTAAATTCCACAAAACAACTTCTGAATGCCGGCAGAGGACATCAGGCACCCAGAAAAGCAACCCAACTCTTCGAAAGGAGGTAGGAAAAAATATTAAAAACAAAAAAAAAGAGACAAAAGATGGAGGGACGGAGTTCCGTCCCGGGAAGGGAATCTTAAAAAGAGAGAAGTTTCCAAACATCAGGAAACCTTCTCACTGCCGAATCTGTGCCGAGCTTTGGAAGCACAGAGGGCAACATAACAGGGAGAAAAAATAAATAAACAATTTAAAACTCGCAGTTTGCGAGCCCTATGGTAACTCCCCCAGCAGAGAAGCAGCGCAGACGCCTGCATCCGCCATTAGCAAACCGGGGCTGGGCAGGGAGGCGCGGCGTGGGCTGCATCGCTGAGAGTAAGAATCTGGCCTGAATACCCTGAGCGCTATCCGAGCAAAATAATTTGGGCTAGCAAACCAGACTGTGGGATACCTACCACGCGAAAAGCCAGCCCTAACCTAAGACCGCCAGGCCCGCGCACGGAACAAAGGACTGAACAGAGATAGCCGGCTGCAGACCTTCCCCCTCTGGTGACAGGCAGCCAGAGCCGGAAGGGGGCAATCACAGCCCCAGAGAGACATTATCTATAAAATTGTAAGCAGGCTTCTTTGCTAACTAAAACTTCTTGGGGGTCTGGACGGTCAACATCTGCCTGAGAAGGTGCGCCGGTTTTACATCCAGATAACCGAGTGGCGGGGAGGCGATAAGTCGCAGCATTGGCACTCGCCTGGGAAGAGCAAATTGGCGCTCGGACCTGGGAAGAGCACAAAACGCAGGCCCAACTGAGTCTGCGCCTCTGAGGACTACCCAAGTGCCTGAACCTGAGCGGCTTGGACCTGGGAGGTGCATGCAGCCCAGGGCCAGCCTCGGATTGTTCCCGGAGGAACAACCTAGAGTCCGAGCAGTGTGGACAGGGAGGCTACACGCGCCGTGAGCGGGGGCAGACCCAGGGTGGCTGAGGCACTGCGAGCCCACGCCAGTGTTATTTGTTTGCAGCATCCCTCCCTCCCTCCCCACAGCGCGACTGAACAAGTAAGCCTAAAAAAAAAAAAAAAAAAGTGTCCTCCACCGTGCCCTTTGAGTCAGGGCGGAAACCAGATACTGAAGAGACTAGCAAACAGAAGAAGATATAACAGAGGGAAACGCTTTGGAAGCTACAGGCAATAGATCAAAACCCTGTGGTTACTATGGACTACATAGGAAGGGGCCTATAGATCTTGAGAAATATAAATCTGACCAAGGAACTAGCCAAAAATGAACTGAACCCACAACACCCACAAAAAAAAAAAAAAAAAAAAAAGTCCTAGATATATTTTTATTATTTTTACGATCATTCTTTCTTTTTTTTTTTAATTAAAAAAAAAATTTTAAGTCCTCTATTGTTCCTTTAATTTTCACCTTTATATCCTATTACTTTGCAAAAAAAAAAAAAAAAAGACCCTATTTTTTTCTTCTTCAGCAAACTTCATATATATATATATTTTATAATTTTTTGACCTTGTTTTTTTTTTGTTTGTTTTTGTTTTTTTCTTCTTTTCTTTAACATTGTATTTTTGAAATTCTAAACTCTACTCTAGATTTTTAATTTTCGCTTTTTGGTATATGTTATCAATTTTGTACCTATAGTTTTTTTTTATATAATTTCTGTGACTTTTTTTTTTTTTCTTCTCTGTTTCTTTCTCTTCTTCTTTTATATAACATTGTATATCTGAAATTCCAAACTTTACTCTAGATTTTTAATTTATGCTTTTTGGTATTTGATATCAATTTTGTACCTGTATTTTCTTTATAATTTTTGTGACATTGTTTGTATTTGTTTGTTTGTTTTCTCTCTTTATTTTTCTTCTTCTTCTTTTTTTTTTTTAACATTGTATTTTTGAAATTCCAAACTCTACTCTAGATTTTTAATTTTTGCTTTCTGGTATTAGTTATCAATTTTGTACTTGTACTTTCTTTATAATTTTCGCGACCTTGTTTGTTTTTGTTTGTTCGTTTTTTCTCTCTGTCTTTTCCTTCTTCTTTTCTTTAACATCGTATTTTTGAAATTCCAAACTCTACTCTAGATTTTTAATTTTTGCTTTTATGTATTTGTTACCAATTTTGTACCTATAAGGACCCAATCTTCAGGACCCATTTTTCACTAGGGAGTGAGATTACTGGCTTGACTGCTCTCTCTCCCTTTGGACCCTCCTTTTTCTCCACCAGGTCGCCTGTGTCTCCTCCCTAACCCCTCTCTACTCTACCCAACTCTGTGAATTTCTGTGTGTTCCAGACGGTGGAGAACACTTAGGGAACTGATTACTGGCTGGATCTGTCTCCCTCCTTTTCATTCCCCCCCTTTATCCTTCTGGCCACCTCTGTTACCTTCCTCCTTCTTCTCTTCTCTGTATAACCCCGTGAACATCTCTGAGTGGTCCAGTTGTGGAGTGCACATAAGGAAGTGACTACTGGCTAGCCCACTCTCTCCACTATTGATTCACCTCATCTCATTTGGGTCACCTCTAACTCCCTCCTCCCTCTTCTCTTCTCCATGTAACCCTGTGAACCTCTCTGAGTGACCCTCACTGCAGAGAAACTTATCATCTTTAATGTAGATGTTTTATCAATGGTGCTGTATAGAAGGAGAAGTTTTGAAACTACTGTAAAAATAAGACCGATAATCGGAAGCAGGAGACTTAAGTCCAAACCCTGACTCCAGGGAACTCCTGACTCCAAGGAACATTCATTGACAGGAGCTCATCAAATGCCTCCATACCGACACTGAAACCAAGCACCACACAAGGGCCAATAAGTTCCAGGGCAAGACATACCAAGCAAATTCTCCAGCAACAAAGGAACACAGCCCTGAGCTTCAAGATACAGGCTGCCCAAAGTCACCCCAAAACTATAGACATCTCATAACTCATTACTGGACATTTCATTGCACTCCAGAGAGAAGAAATACAGCTCCACCCACCAGAACACCGACACAAGCTTCCCTAACCAGGAAACCTTGACAAGCCACCTGTACAAACCCACACACAGTGAGGAAACGCCACAATAAAGAGAACTCCACAAACTGCCAGAATACAGAAAGGACACCCCAAACTCAGCAATTTAAACAAGATGAAGAGACAGAGGAATACTCAGCAGATAAAGGAACAGGATAAATGCCCACCAAACCAAACAAAAGAGGAAGAGATAGGGAATCTACCTGATAAAGAATTCCGAATAATGATAGTGAAATTGATCCAAAATCTTGAAACTAAAATGGAATCACAGATAAATAGCCTGGAGACAAGGATTGAGAAGATGCAAGAAAGGTTTAACAAGGACCTAGAAGAAATAAAAAAGAGTCAATATATAATGAATAATGCAATAAGTGAAATTAAAAACACTCTGGAGGCAACAAATAGTAGAATAACAGAGGCAGAAGACAGGATTAGTGAATTAGAAGATAGAATGGTAGAAATAAATGAATCAGAGAGGATAAAAGAAAAACGAATTAAAAGAAATGAGGACAATCTCAGAGACCTTCAGGACAATATTAAACGCTACAACATTCGAATCATAGGGGTTCCAGAAGAAGAAGACAAAAAGAAAGACCATGAGAAAATACTTGAGGAGATAATAGTGGAAAACTTCCCTAAAATGGGGAAGGAAATAATCACCCAAGTCCAAGAAACCCAGAGAGTACCAAACAGGATAAACCCAAGGAGAAACACCCCAAGACACATATTAATCAAATTAACAAAGATCAAACACAAAGAACAAATATTAAAAGCAGCAAGGGAAAAACAACAAATAACACACAAGGGAATTCCCATAAGGATAACAGCTGATCTTTCAATAGAAACTCTTCAAGCCAGGAGGGAATGGCAAGACATACTTAAAATGATGAAAGAAAATAACCTACAGCCCAGATTATTGTACCCAGCAAGGATCTCATTCAAGTATGAAGGAGAAATCAAAAGCTTTTCAGACAAGCAAAAGCTGAGAGAATTCTGCACCACCAAACCAGCTCTCCAGCAAATACTAAAGGATATTCTCTAGACAGGAAACACAAAAATGGTGTATAAACTCGAACCCAAAACAATAAAGTAAATGGCAACGGGAACATACTTATCAGTAATTACCTTAAATGTAAATGGGTTGAATGCCCCAACCAAAAGACAAAGACTGGCTGAATGGATACAAAAACAAGACCCCTACATATGTTGTCTACAAGAGACCCACCTCAAAACAGGGGACACATACAGACTGAAAGTGAAGGGCTGGAAAAAGATTTTCCATGCAAATAGGGACCAAAAGAAAGCAGGAGTAGCAATACTCATATCAGATAAAATAGACTTTAAAACAAAGGCTGTGAAAAGAGACAAAGAAGGTCACTACATAATGATCAAAGGATCAATCCAAGAAGAAGATATAACAATTATAAATATATATGCACCCAACACGGGAGCACCACAGTACGTAAGACAAATGCTAACAAGTATGAAAGGAGAAATTAACAATAACACAATAATAGTGGGAGACTTTAATACCCCACTTACACCTATGGATAGATCAACTAAACAGAAAATTAACAAGGAAACACAAACTTTAAACGATACAATAGACCAGTTAGACCTAATTGATATCTATAGGTCATTTCATCCCAAAACAATGAATTTCACCTTTTTCTCAAGCGCACATGGAACCTTCTCCAGGATAGATCACATCCTGGGCCATAAAGCTAGCCTTGGTAAATTCAAAAAAATAGAAATCATTCCAAGCATTTTTTCTGACCACAATGCAGTAAGATTAGATCTCAATTACAGGAGAAAAACTATTAAAAATTCCAACATATGGAGGCTGAACAACACGCTGCTGAATAACCAACAAATCACAGAAGAAATCAAAAAAGAAATCAAAATTTGCATAGAAATGAATGAAAATGAAAACACAACAACCCAAAACCTGTGGGACACGGTAAAAGCAGTCCTAAGGGGAAAGTTCATAGCAATACAGGCACACCTCAAGAAACAAGAAAAAAGTCAAATAAATAACCTAACTCTACACCTAAAGCAACTAGAAAAGGAAGAAATGAAGAACCCCAGGGTTAGTAGAAGGAAAGAAATCTTAAAAATTAGAGCAGAAATAAATGCAAAAGAAACAAAAGAGACCATAGCAAAAATCAACAAAGCCAAAAGCTGGTTCTTTGAAAGGATAAATAAAATTGACAAACCATTAGCCAGACTCATCAAGAAACAAAGGGAGAAAAATCAAATCAACAAAATTAGAAACGAAAATGGAGAGATCACAACAGACAACACAGAAATACAAAGGATCATAAGAGACTACTATCAACAATTATATGCCAATAAAATGGACAACGTGGAAGAAATGGACAAATTCTTAGAAAAGTACAACTTTCCAAAACTGGACCAGGAAGAAATAGAAAATCTTAACAGACCCATCACAAGCATGGAAATTGAAACTGTAATCAAAAATCTTCCAGCAAACAAAAGCCCCGGTCCAGACGGCTTCACAGCTGAATTCTACCAAAAATTTAGAGAAGAGCTAACACCTATCCTGCTCAAACTCTTCCAGAAAATTGCAGAGGAAGGTAAACTTCCAAACTCATTCTATGAGGCCACCATTACCCTAATACCAAAACCTGACAAAGATCCCACAAAAAAAGAAAACTACAGGCCAATATCACTGATGAACATAGATACAAAAATCCTTAACAAAATTCTAGCAATCAGAATCCAACAACACATTAAAAAGATCATACACCATGATCAAGTGGGCTTTATCCCAGGGATGCAAGGATTCTTCAATATCCGCAAATCAATCAATGTAATACACCACATTAACAAATTGAAAAATAAAAACCATATGATTATCTCAATAGATGCAGAGAAAGCCTTTGACAAAATTCAACATCCATTTATGATAAAAACTCTCCAGAAAGCAGGAATAGAAGGAACATACCTCAACATAATAAAAGCTATATATGACAAACCCACAGCAAACATTATCCTCAATGGTGAAAAATTGAAAGCATTTCCTCTAAAGTCAGGAACAAGACAAGGGTGCCCACTTTCACCATTACTATTCAACATAGTTTTGGAAGTTTTGGCCACAGCAATCAGAGCAGAAAAAGAAATAAAAGGAATCCAAATTGGAAAAGAAGAAGTAAAACTCTCACTATTTGCAGATGACATGATCCTCTACATAGAAAACCCTAAAGAGTCCACCAGAAAATTACTAGAAATAATCAATGACTACAGTAAAGTTGCAGGATATAAAATCAACACACAGAAATCCCTTGCATTCCTATACACTAATAATGAGAAAACAGAAAGAGAAATTAAGGAAACAATTCCATTCACCATTGCAACGGAAAGAATAAAATACTTAGGAATATATCTACCTAAAGAAACTAAAGACCTATATATAGAAAACTATAAAACACTGGTGAAAGAAATCAAAGAGGACACTAATAGATGGAGAAATATACCATGTTCATGGATTGGAAGAATCAATATAGTGAAAATGACTATACTACCCAAAGCAATTTATAGATTCAACGCAATCCCTATCAAGCTACCAACAGTATTCTTCACAGAGCTAGAACAAATAATTTCACAATTTGTATGGAAATACAAAAAACCTCTAATAGCCAAAGCGATCTTGAGAAAGAAGAATGGAACTGGAGGAATCAACCTACCTGACTTCAGGCTCTACTACAAAGCCACAGTTATCAAGACAGTATGGTACTGGCACAAAGACAGAAATATTGATCAATGGAATAAAATAGAAAGCCCAGAGATAAATCCACGCACATATGGACACCTTATCTTTGACAAAGGAGGCAAGAATATACAATGGATTAAAGACAATCTCTTTAACAAGTGGTGCTGGAAAATCTGGTCAACCACTTGTAAAAGAATGAAACTGGACCACTTTCTAACACCATACACAAAAATAAACTCAAAATGGATTAAAGATCTAAACGTAAGACCAGAAACTATAAAACTCCTAGAGGAGAACATAGGCAAAACACTCTCCGACATACATCACAGCAGGATCCTCTATGACCCACCTCCCAGAATATTGGAAATAAAAGCAAAAATAAACAAATGGGACCTAATTTCTTAAAAGCTTCTGCACATCAAAGGAAACTATTAGCAAGGTGAAAAGACAGCCTTCAGAATGGGAGAAAATAATAGCAAATGAAGCAACCGACAAACAACTAATCTCAAAAATATACAAGCAACTCCTACAGCTCAACTCCAGAAAAATAAACGACCCAATCAAAAAATGGGCCAAAGAACTAAATAGACATTTCTCCAAAAAAGACATACAGATGGCTAACAAACACATGAAAAGATGCTCAACATCACTCATTATCAGAGAAATGCAAATCAAAACCACTATGAGGTACCATTTCACACCAGTCAGAATGGCTGCGATCCAAAAGTCTACAAATAGTAAATGCTGGAGAGGGTGTGGAGAAAAGGGAACCCTCTTACACTGTTGGTGGGAATGCAAACTAGTACAGCCACTATGGAGAACAGTGTGGAGATTCCTTAAAAAACTGGAAATAGAACTGCCTTATGATCCAGCAACCCCACTGCTGGGCATACACACTGAGAAAACCAGAAGGGAAAGAGACACGTGTACCCCAATGTTCATCGCAGCACTGTTTATAATAGCCAAGACATGGAAGCAACCTAGATGTCCATCAGCAGATGAATGGATAAGAAAGCAGTGGTACATATACACAATGGAGTATTACTCAGCCATTAAAAAGAATACATTTGAATCAGTTCTAATGAGGTGGATGAAACTGGAGCCTATGATACAGAGTGAAGTAAGCCAGAAGGAAAAACATAAATACAGTATACTAACGCATATATATGGAATTTAGAAAGATGGTAACAATAACCCGGTGTACGAGACAGCAAAAGAGACACTGATGTATAGAACAGTCTTATGGACTCTGTGGGAGAGGGAGAGGGTGGGAAGATTTGGGAGAATGGCAATGAAACATGTAAAATATCATGTAGGAAACGAGTTGCCAGTCCAGGTTCGATGCATGATGCTGGATGCTTGGGGCTGGTGCACTGGGACGGCCCAGAGGGATGGTATGGGGAGGGAGGAGGGAGGAGGGTTCGGGATGGGGAACACATGTATACCTGTGGCGGATTCATTTTGATATTTGGCAAAACTAATACAATTATGTAAAGTTTAAAAATAAAATAAAATTAGAGAAAAAGAAAAAAAAAACAAACAAACGACAGAATGATCTCTGTTCATTTCCAAGGCAAACCATTCAATATCACAGTAATCCAAGTCTATGCCCCAACCAGTAACGCTGAAGAAGATGAAGTTGAACGATTCTGTGAAGACCTTTTAGAACTAACAGCCAAAAAAGATGTCCTTTTCATTATAGGGGACTGGAATGCAAAAGTAGGAAGTCAAAAAACACCTGGGGTAACAGGCAGGTTTGGCTTTGGAATATGGAAACAATGTTTACCAAAATACTAATGTCTGTGTAGAAAGATTTAATGTTTTCTTTTAAAATCTTATTCTTTACACTTTTATATGTCCTTGTTATTTTCAAGGTCAGTTGTCAAATTTGTAATCTTCATTCTGAAGAAAAATGGATAAATTTGTCAGTTTTGTCTAGTTTTATCACTTGTTTTACAGTTATTCATATATTGCATTATGTTTCACATACAGTGTAATATAATTTTTTTCTTTTTTCATATTATTTTTATTTATATATTTAATTTGACATTTTTGTGCATCTGCTAAATGGTATAGGGAAAATTATATATGTGTCAATTATTTTCTATCCGGGTTAAAATTCAAAATCCCCCACTTAAAAGCAGTCTGATCCTAGCCAAATTTCAAATCCTCTTTTTGCCTCTTCCCTCATCTGTAAAATTTATTTCAATAAAATCTACTTAAGATTATTGTCATTATCAGAGATACTAGTAAGTTTGTGTTTCCTTGTTAATTTTCTGTTTAGTTGATCTATCCATAGGTATGAGTGGGGTATTAAGGTCTCCCACTATTATTGTGTTATTGTTAATTTCTCCTTTCATACTTGTTAGCATTTGTCTTACATATTGTGGTGCTCTTGTGTTGGGTGCATATATATTTATAATTGTTATATCTTCTTCTTGGATTGATCCTTTGATCATTATGTAGTGACCATCTTTGTCTCTTTTCACAGCCTTTGTTTTAAAGTCTATTTTATCTGATATGAGTATTGCTACTCCTGCTTTCTTTTGGTCCCTATTTGCATGGAAAATCTTTTTCCAGCCCAGAGATACTATTAAGGAAGTTGCCAGCACAGTGTGTGCTCAGTCACTTCAGTTGTGTCTGATTCTTTGTGACTTCATGGAATGTAGCCTACCAGGCTCCTCTGTCTATGGTATTATCCAGGCAAGAATACTGGAGTGAGTTACCATGCTCTCCTCCAGGGGATCTTGAAGACCTGGGATTTGAACCTGTATCTCCTGCATTGCAGGTGGATTCTTTACCCATTGAGCCAGCTGCCAACACTGGGCTTAGTGCTTATTGGGTGTTTCGTAAATAGTTCCTTTATTACTACTAGGATCAGGCATGCAATCAGATGCCCAGCACAATAGTGTGCTAAGCAACAGGATTTCAAAGATAAACACTCTCTGCCTCCTGCCCTGTGCCCTCAAGAACTCCTCAGCTAAATGGGGAGATAGAAAGACAAGCAAAGCAGATCTTATGTCATATGATTTATAGCGTGCTTGTGAGAAAAGGAATGTAAATACAATATGTAGGCAAAAGGAAGAGGATTTCAGGCAGAGACCAAGCAGCCTGAAGTTGATTTTCATGTATACTGTACCTCCATTCTCTCTTTTCTCTGTCATTATAGATTAAATGGAGTGAACTTGGTAGAAAATATTTTGCATTTGCATAATATGCTAGTGGTCTTCTGTGTACTAAGTAAGCATTTCAAATTTATAGATGGTCAACCTCCTCCTATTATAGAGCACATGGGATTTTGCATTTATGAAAAAGTGGATTAAGTAACTTTTAAGTTTTTCTAGAAGCTTTGGTTCAGTTTAGTGGCTCAGTCATGTCCGAGTCTTTGCAACTCCATGGCCTGCAACACACCAGGATTTCCTGTCCATTACTAGCTCCCAGAGCTTGCTGAAACTCAAGTCCATAGAGTGGTGATGCCTTCCAGCCATCTCATCCTCTGTCATCCCCTGCACCCCCTTCCTTCAATCTTTCCCAGCATCAGGGTCTTTTCCAATGAGTCAGTTCTTTGCATGAGGTGGCCATAGTATTGGCATTTCAGCTTCAGCATTAGTCCTTCCAGTGAATATTCAGGACTGATTTCCTTTAGGATGGACTTGTTGGATCTCCTCTCAGTCCAAGGGACTCTCAAGAATCTTCAACACCACAGTTCAAAAGCAGCAATTCTTTGGCACTCAATTTTCTTCATAGTCCAATTTTCACATTCATACATGATTACTGGAAATACCATAGCTTTGATTAGATGGACTTTTGTCAACAAAGTAGTCTCTGCTTTTTAGTATGCTGTCTAGGTTGGTCATAGCTTTTCTTCCAAGGAGCAAGCGTTTTTTAATTTCATGGCTGCAGTCACCATCTGCAGTGATTTTGGAGCTCAAAAAAGTAAAATCTCTCATTGTTAACATTGTTTCCCCATTTATTTGCCACAAAGTGATGGGACTGAATCACATGATCTTCATTTTCTGAATGTTGAGTTTTAGGCCAACTTTTTCACTCTCCTCTTTCACTTTCATCAAGAGCACTTAGTTTTTATTTGCTTTCTGCCATAAGGATGGTGTCATCTGTATAACTGAGGTTATTGGTATTTCTCACAGCAATCTTGATTCCAGCTTGTGCTTCAACCAGCCTGGCAGATGTACTCTACATAGAAGTTTAATAAGCAGGGTGACAATATACATCCTTGACATATTCCTTTCGCAATTTGAAACCAGTCTGTTGTTCCATGTCCAATTCTAACTGTTGCTTTTTGACCTGCATACAGATTTCTTAGGAGGCAGATCAGGTGATATGGTATTCCGATCTCTTTAAGAATTTTTCACAGTTTGTTGTGATCCACACAGTCAAATGCTTTTGAGTAGTCAATAAAGCAGAAGTAGATGTTTCTTCTGGAACTTTCTTGCTTTTTGGATGATCCAACGGGTGCTGGCAATTTGATCTCTGTTTCCTCTGCCTTTTCTAAAACCAGCTTGAACATCAGGAAGTTCACAGTTCATGTACTGTTTATTGAATCCTGGCTTGGAGAATTTTGAGCATTACTTTGCTAGTGTGTGAGATGAGTGCAATTGTGTGGTAGTTTGAGCATTCTTTGGCATTGCCTTTCTTTGGGATTGGAATGAAAACTGACCTTTTCCAGTCCTGTGGCCACTGCTGAGTTTTCCAAATTTGCTGGCATATTGAGTGCAGCACTTTCACAACATCATCTTTCAGGATTTGAAATAGCTCAACTGGAATTCCATCACCTCCACTAGTTTTGTTTGTAGTGATGCTTCCTAAGGCCCACTTGACTTCACATTGCAGGATGTCTGGCTCTAAGTGAGTGATCACACCATCATGGTTATCTGGGTCATGAAGATCTTTTTTGTACAGTTCTTCTGTGTATTCTTGCCACCTCTTCTTAATATCTTCTGCTTCTGTTAGGTCCATATCATTTTTGTCCTTTATTGTGCCCATCTTCACATGAAAGGTTCCCTTGGTGTCTCTAATTTTCTTGAGGAGATCTCGAGTCTTTCCCATTCTAATGTTTTCATCTATTTCTTTGCATTGATCACTGAGGAAGGCTTTCTTATCTCTCCTTGCTATTCTTTGGAACTCTGCATTCAAATGGATGTATATTTCCTTGTCTCCTTTGCCTTTATCTTTTCTTCTTTTTTCAAATATTTGTAAGGCCTCCTCAGACCACCATTTTGCCTTTTTGCATTTCTTTTTTGGGGGCATGATCTTGATCACTGTACAGTATCACAAACCCCAGTCCATAGTTCATCCAACACTCTATCAGATCTAATACCTTGAATCTGTTTGTCACTTCCAGTGTATAATCATAAGGAATTTGATTTAGGTCATACCTGAATGGTCTAGTGGTTTCCCCTACTTTCTTCTATTTAAGTCTGATTTTGGCAATAAGGGTTCATGATCTGAGCCACAGTCAGCTCCTGGTCTGTTTTTGCTGACTGTATAGAGCTTCTCCATCTTTGGTTGCAAAGAATATAATCAATCTGATTTCGATATTGACCATCTGATGATGTCCCTGTGTAGAGTCTTCTCTTGTGTTGTTGGAAGAGGGTGTTTGCTATGACCAGTGTGTTCTCTTGGCAAAACTCTGTTAGCCTTTGACCAACTTCATTTTGTATTCCAAGGCTGAATTTGCCTGTTACTCCAGGTATTTCTTGACTTCCTACTTTTGCATTCCAGTCCCCTATAATGAAAAGGACATCTGTTTTGAGTGTTAGTTCTAGAAGGTCTTGTAGGTCTTCGTAGAACTGTTCAAATTCAGCTTCTCAGCATTACTGTTTGGGGCATAGACTTGGATTACTGTGATATTGAATGGTTTGCCTTGGAAGCGAACAGAGGTCATTCTGTCGTTTTTGAGACTGCACCCAAGAACTGCATTTTAGACTCCTTGTTGACTATGAGGGCTACTCCATTTCCTCTAGGGGAATCTTGCCCACGGTAGAAGACGTAATGGTCATCTGAGTTAAATTTGCCCATTCCAGTCCATTTTAGTTTACTGATTTCTGAAATGTTGATGTTCACTCTTGCCATCTCCTGTTTGACCACTTCCAATTTGCCTTGATTCATGGACCTAATATTCAAGGTTCCTATGCAATATTGCTCTTTACAGCATTGGGCTTCCATCACCAGTCACATCCACAACTGGGCACTGTTTTTACTTTGGCTGTGTCTCTTCATTCTTTCTGGAGTTATTTCTGCACTCTTCTTCAGTAGCATATTGGGCAACTACTGACCTGGGTAGTTCATCTTTCAGTATCCTATCTTTTTGCCTTTTCATACTGTTCATGGGGTTCTCAAGACAAGAATACTGAAGTGGTTTGCCATTCCTTTCCCTAGTGCACCAACCTAGAAAGTGAAAGTGAAGTCACTTCGTCATGTCCGACTCTTTGTGACCCCATGGACTGTAGCCTGCCAGGCTCCTCTGTCCATGGGATTCTCCAGGCAAGAATACTGGAGTGGGTTGCCCTTTCCTTCTCCAGGGGATCTTCCCAAACCAGGGATTGAACCCGGGTCTCCTGCATTGCAGGCAGACGCTTTACCCTCTGAGCCACCAGGGAAGCTGTGGACCAACCTAGACAGCATATTAAAAAGCAGAGACATTACTTTGCCGACAGAGGTCTTCTGGTCAAGACTAGTTTTTCCAGTGGTCATGTATGGATGTGAGAGTTGGACTGTAAAGAAAGCTGAGTGCTGAAGAATTGATGCTTTTGAACTGTGATGTTGGAGAACACTCTTGAGAGTCCCTTGGACTGAAAGGAGATCCAGCCAGTCCATCCTAAAGGAAGTCAGTCCTGAATGTTCATTGGAAGGACTGATGTTGAAGCTGAAACTCCAATATTTTGGCCACCTGATGCGAAGAGCAGACTCATTTGAAAAGACCCTGCTTTTAGGAAGGATTGAAGGCAGGAGGAGAAGGGTATGACAGAGGATGAGATGGTTGGATGGCATCACCGACTCAATGGACATGAGTTTGGGTGAATTTCAGGAATTGGTGATGGACAGGGAGGCCTGGCATGCTGCGGTTTATGGGGTCACAAAGAGTCGGACACGACTGAGTGACTGAACTGAACTGAATCAAAAGTAGCACTTGGCTTCATACTAAGCCATGTGGCAGCTTATTCAAAAAGTTGTCACATGGGCTAGCAGTTTTTGAGAGACTGAGCCTGATATTTGAAAGATTCAGAATCATGAAATTTCTATTTGAATTAGTATCTGCTGAGTGATACTGTTTTTTGGTTGTTTGTCTTATTTCCCTTGTACTTATGATCCACTATGTCCTGTAATAGTACAATGGCCTTTTCTTAAACTAAGTGAGGAGAAGTTTAATTATTTTGCTGAAGCATGTTAACATGGTTAATTTCTCTTTGTTCTCATAGTTATTATTTTTTACTTAGTTTTATCATATGCTCACTCTGGCCCGTATATTATAGCCAAATAGAGAAGAATGTCTTATTCATGTAAATTTTAAAACATTGAGTTATGGAATAAGGCAAAATTAATGACGGTTGGTAAAAGGGGAAGATTTTTCTTTGGAAAATCTAACTAGATCTGTGACAAAATTCTGACTTGATGAAAAAGGGAGAAAATAATTAAAAGGCAAAATGAATCCAAAGCAGGAAACTTATAATTAACAAACCTGAAACATACTCTCTTGCAAGTTTTTTTATTTAAAATTTCTTCCTCAAATATCATTTATTTAGCACCGTGCAAATTATTGTGAGCTTTACCTACTGTCATGAGTAATGGGTTGTGTTTAGTTGTTAGTACAAAGACGTGACTACAGTTGCTTACATAAATAACATTTTTTTTTTTTTCCTTAAGAAAAACCTAGAAGTAGCCCAGGGACATCCACAGGTTCATCAGTGACTTCCTTTCTGTTACACCATCCTTGGCATGTAGCATCTCTCCTTAAGTTTACCTCATGGTCAAAAACGGCTGCTGCAACCCTTGCAATCTTGTTTGTATTTAAGGTAAGAGGAAGGAGGAAGTAACTGCAAGTTTTAAAATAATGAGTAGCTTTCATAATTTTATTTTCTATTTCTTAATTTTTAGGTAACACAACAAACAGAACATATGCAGTAGGACATGTGAAGACATTCTCATGAGAGAATGTTATTTCCAATATATTTTTTATTTTTTTGACATTTAGAGATTTCAGATTGATTGGATCAAGTTCTAATGTCTCATTCAGGGTGGATTCTTATTCTAACAAAACCCTCGAAATGACTCAGTTGTCACTTAGAAAAGAAAGGAACAATTGGAAAGGAGGAGGATGAGAAAGAAAAAGCATCAATTTCTAGAAAAAAAGTAAGCCTTGGCTATACCTTTTTCACTAAGACATTGCTGGCAAATGAAGGGGAGGGGAAAGGGTTAAGTGACAATGTCCTTCAAACACTGCAGGGAAGCTGATGAATAGCTATATCTAGCTTCACCTACCTGAAACAGTGTCTATTTGAAACAAAAATATTGATTACATTAATGAAATTCTGTTGTATTTTGGCCAAGGAGGTGATTCCTTTACAAAATGCTGAAGAACTGGTTCTGTTTTAATCAGCAAACTTTCCTTGGCATTTGTATATGCACCCCTGCCCCTGCAAATACTGAGATTATAACTGATCAGTAAGATACCTGGTAAAATATTCTCATCTAGTATGTACCCAATGTTGATTCTGATTGCCTTACATTGATGAACCTAGTGGCAATGATGGGTCATTTTAAGTTGCTGATGTAAAGCACCATCATTTCACTACATGGGAGTAATGAAATTAACACAGGGAAATAGCTTTAAACTCAACTTGAATATTCATCTCTGGTTTATATAACCCAGTGTCTTGAGTGCTTGTTAAAAATACAATCACCCAATCTTTGGGCCAGTTTCTCTAAATCAGTGACTGTGAGGGTGGACTCAGCCTCTGCATCCTCCCTAAGTGTCCCAGGTGAGCCCCTGTATCAGGCTCTATAGAGCTGGAAACCGTTAAGGGCTCTGCAGTGGTGTCTTATTTGTATTCTCTGAAAAGGATTCTTTCAGCTTAATATGCAGCCATCTAGCCAAAGCTTCCTTTTTCTTGTCTTTTCCATCTTGGTTCCACCTGTGCCACCCAGAGAAGTCTCTCCTTCTCAAAACATATGGTGTTATTGAGAATCTGTCTTTTCTAAGGGCTTCCCTTGTGGCTCAGTTGAACCTGCTGTGCTTCTCAAGTCAGCTCAAGCAGCATTCAGATGAACTGAGAGAATTCCATGGTAATGATGCAAAAAAAGGCCCCTTGGTTACTTCTTTATCTTCCTTCAGCAATAATGCAACAAATGATGTCTTCACATTTCAAGACATGATCCCAGGAAGGAAATTCTCACCTGTAGCTGTTGCCAGACAAGAAGCCACTTGTGCCAGAGCATTTTACAGTTCTCCTTGGCTCTCTGACCACTCTTGAGATGGAGCCAACATTTTTCTCTGTTTTGATTTTGACTGTAATGATCGTTTTTCCTCACCAATAATTATAACATTATATTTAGTTGAAAATGTCTTTGGCTCTGGTAATTCTAGTGAAGTATTGGTCCAAGGATTTAATAATAAAAAGTATGAATTAAATCTGCAACTGGCCCATAAGGTGTGTATAGCCTAATAAATAAATGACATGTTAGCAATTAAAACTGAATGGAGAAGTTCACTGATTGCAGTCAGAGGGGTACAAGGGTTTCCCAGGTGGTGCTAATAGTAAAGAATCCATCTCCCAATGCAGGAGACACAAGAGTCTGCTTGTTTGACCTCTGGATTGGGAGATTCCCTAGAGGAGGGCATGGCAACCCACTCCATTATTCTTGCCTGGAGAATCCCATGGACAGGGGAGCCTGGTGGGCTACAGGCCTTGGGATCACAAAGAATCAGATATGACTGAGCACACTGAGGGAGGTACAAGCTCATGGCTGGGGGCCGTTTGGGGAGGAACAGGGTTGTACTTCTAACTTGTAGCAAGGGATTGTGGGTGGTATCGTGGAGCAGGTGATGGACAGATGCCACCTTAAAAGACATCTAGACAGGGACCTTCGAAGATGGGGTCATTGACCGAGCAAAATGGCAAAGTCACAAAAGTGGCAAAGTGTGTTGGGCCTTTGTAGAAGGGCGTGAATAGTTCTGGTTGCTTCCTAGAGAGTGGGGCCAGGTTAGGCATTCAGACTTGCCCTTTGGTTAATGGAGAGGCAATAAAAGTGTTCATATGGGGAAGACATTCTTTAGTAAGGTTATTCTGGCAGCAGGAAGTAAAACTGATGGAAAGGGGAAGACGTTAGAAAGAACCAAGACTTATTAGGGCTGAGGATCGTCCAACTTTAGTCTCGTTTTAAAATTAAACTCAGCCGGTATGTCTCTAAGATGTTTAAAATTCATGGGGCAGTCAAGGCATTAACTTTCCTGTGGAAAATTCCATTAATGACAGACTGACAAGGAAACATTATTAACGATAGAGGGTTTGAATTTGAAGGCTATATCCACAAGCCGTTCGTGCTACTCCTACTTCATTCTTCTATGATGCATATAATTCTTTACAGTATTTCTATGCACAGTGTGGCGCTGCATTCCCCCTTTGTTTTTAACAGCATGTGGTTAAGATAATAATAGCTCTCCATAAGTCATTTGAGCTTGGACAGGGTACCAAAGGTACACAGAAAATTAATGGCTTCTTTGGAAGCATCATTCAGATCTTGCAGCTCTTAGCCTTTCTGTCTTCCCATTGTCTTCTCTTGGCCTGTGCTACTGAAAATACAGAGTGCTGGCTAACATCAGAAGCAGTCATTAGCTCATGTATAAATCTTCTTTCTATTCATTTAAAGAGGAGGTTTTTTCCTTGTTTATACAACCACAAATTCTATATTTTCTTTCAGAAAATCAGAGTCTTCAGGTATCTTAAAAATGGTAAAAGATGGTCTCAGAAGGAATGAAGGCATAGTTATCTTTGGGACTAGAAGTGTACATTAAATTCCAATTAAAAAATTGGTCAGAACACTGACCGTTCTGCTCCTGTGTTTCTTTCTTTGTTCATCAGCTCTGTGGGCTTAAACATGCTGCAAACAGCATCTAGCATCGGCGGATTTAAATGCTTATGAGATGGTATTTGAACTGATCTTTTTCTTCTTTGCCGCGCCTAATGGATTACTAAATTTAAGTGCTCAGGGCATAGTTTTGCCCTCCTTTGTGGGTACATGGCTCTCATTGACGTCATTGGGAGCCCTGTGTCTCTGCAGGGCAGAACTTGGCACTTCCATGTAGAATATTTTTAAACTATAAAATTGAATTACAAAGGTATTGCATCTGCTTTTTATATAGACACTGTTTGCTTTATTAAAGAATGTTTCATAAAGCCAGCCAATTCTACAGGACCTACACATTTAGCGAAGCAAGCTATTTTTAGAAATTACATAAAAAAGAGAGTGAACTTTTAATTTAAAATCAGGATTGTTTAGGATTGGGTTTATAGAAATCAGAATGATATTCTTATTATTAAACCATGCCTTTATTTTTAGCAGGTGTGCTGGGTAGCAAAATTTAGTTTTGTGAAAACACAAATGAAAGTGGTAAACAAAATATTAAAAAGACTCTGTTACCAACTGAAATATATTTTTATCTCTCTTCTCTTTGAAATAGTTGATGTACAATATTACATCAATATTAGTTTCATGTGTGCAAGAGTGATTTGACATATATATCTCTTATGAAGTGAGCACCATGACCAGTCTAGTAACCATTTGTCACCATAAAAAGATACTGTAATATTACAGACCATCATCCCTATGCTGCACATTATTCTTCCCCATGATTTATTATCTTATAACTGAAAGTTTTACTTCTTAATCCCTTTCACCTGTTTTGCCCAGTCTCCCATCCCTTCCCCATTGTGACCACCAGTTTGTTCTCTGTATCTTTGAGTCTCTCTGTTTTGTTTATTAGATTCCATATATAAGTGAAATCATATATTTCTCTGTCTGACTTTATCACTTAGCAAAATACCTCTAGGTCTATCCATGTCATCAGAAATGGGAAGATTTCATTCTTTTTTATGGTTAAGTAATAATATTCCAGTGTATGTGTGCCTTTGTGTGTACATATGTATGTACATATGTGGTACGTATGCCACAACTTCTTTATTTCTTCTATTGATGGACACTTAGGTTGCTTCCATATTTGGCTATTGTAAATAATGCTGGGATGAACATAGATGTGCATTTATCTTTTTGGATTAATGTTTTTGTTTTCTTTGGATACTCCAAAATTGGATTGCTGGATTGAATGGTAGTTCTACTGGTTACCTCTGAACAAAGTAGGGATTTGGACACAGATCCTATTTGTTTGTGCAGTACTGTAAAACACACCTATAGAAAAATTGTATATGAATGGACTTGCACAGTTCAAACCTTCCTGTTTAAGGATCAACTGTATTTTTAATTTTGGGGTCTGTGTTTCATAGTGGTTGCACCAATTTACATTCTCATCAACAGTGTATGAGAGTTTCCTTTTCTCCACACCCTCCCAATGCTAATTAGTTATCTTTTTGATGATAGCCATTCTGACAAGAGTGAGGTGATAACTCATTATGGTTTTGAATTAATTTGCCTGATGATTAGTGATTTGAGCATCTTTCCTGTGTTGGCCATCCATATGTCTTCCTTGGAAAAATGTTTATTCATGTCCTACCTATTTTCTAATCAGGTGGTTTGATTTTGGGATATTGAGCTGTGTAAGTTCTTCATGTATTTTGGACATTAACCCCCATACTGGATATATCCTTGGCAAGTATCTTCTTCCATTCAGTGGGCTGCCTTTTCATTTTGCTGATGGTTTCTTTTGCTATGTAAAAGCTAGTCAGTTTGATGTAGTCTCATTTGTTCATTTTTAGTTTTACTTCCCTTGCCTGAGGAGACATATCCAAAAAAAATATTGCTAAGACCAATATTGAAGAGATTATTGGTTATTTTCTTCTAAGAGTTTTATAGTTTCAGGCCTTACATTTAAGTCTTTAATCCACTTTGAGTTTATTTTTGTATATGGTTTAAGATAGTGGTTTAGTTTCATTCTTCTGATATTGTGCCCATCTTTGCATATAATGTTTCCTTGGTATCTCCAATTTTCTTGAAGCGATCTCCAGTCTTTCCCATTCTGTAGTTTACTTTGCATTGTTCACTTAACAAGGCTTTCTTATCTCTCCTTGCTATTCTCTGAAATTCTGCCTTCAGTTGGGTATGTTTTTTTTCTTTGTCCTTCGCCTTTTGCTTCTCTTTTTTTTCTCAGCTATTTGTAAGGCCTCCTCAGACAACCACTTTGCCTTCTTGCATTTCTTTTCTTTGGGATGGTTTTAGTCACTGCCTCCTGTACAGTGTTATGAACCTCCATCCATAATTCTTTTTTTTGTTTGTTTGTTTAGTGGGAAATGTCATCTCTTTTATTTTTTTTATTATTATTTTTAATGTCAATTTATTTATTTTAATTGGAGGCTAATTACTTTACAATATTGTATTGGTTTTGCCGTACATCAGCATGAATCTGCCACGGGTGTACACGTGTTCCCCATCCTGAACCCCCCTCCCACCTCCCTCCCTGTATCATCCCTCTGGGTCATCCCAGTGCACCAGCCCCAAGCATCCTGTCTTAAGGCACTCTGTCTACTAAATCTAACCCCTTGAATCTACTTGTCATCTCCACTGTGTAATCATAAGGGATTTGTTGTTGTTCATTCACCAAGTCATGTCCGACTCTGTGACCCCATGAACTACAGCAAGCCAGGCTTCTCTGCCCAACACTATCTTCCTGAGTGAGTGAGTGATAGTCACTCAGTTGTGTCCGACTCTTTGCGACCCCATGCGCTGTAGCCTGCCAGGCTCTTTTGTCCATGGAATTCTCCAGGCAGGAATACTGGAGTGGGTTGCCATTTCCTTCTCCAGACTATCTCCCTGAGTTTGCTCAAACTCATGTCCACTGAATCAGTGATGCCATCTAACTGTCTCATCCTCTGTTGCCCCCTTCTCCTCTTGCCCTCAATTTCCAAGCATCAGGGTCTTTTCCAGTGAGTCAGCTCTTCGCATCAGATGGCCAAAGTATTGGAGCTTCAGCATAGGTCATACCTGAATGGTCTAGTGGTTTTCCCTACTTTCTACAATTTAAGCCTGCTTTTGATATAGCTATCCAGTTTTCACAATACTATTTATTGAAGAGACTGCCTTTTCTCCACTGTATTTTTTTTTTAACCCCTTTGTCATAAATTGACTATATATGCATGGGTTAATTTCTGGACTCTATTCTGTTCCATTGACCTGTGTCCTAATTTTGTGCGAGTACCATAGTACCATGGTTACTCTAGTTTTGCAGTATAGTTTGAAATCAGAGAGCAGGATACCTCCAGCTTTGTTTCTTTTTCTTAACATTACTTGACTTTTCAGGGTCTTTTGTAGTTCCATACAAAATTTAGGATCATTTTTTTCAGTTCTGTGAAAGATGTTATTGGTATTTTTAAAAGGGATTGCATGCGTCTGTGGATTGCTTTGGGTAGGATGGACATTTTGCCAATATTAATTCTTCAAGTACATGAGCATGGTACATACATGTCTTGTTTCATTACACTTTGCTTTATGCACTTCACAGTTATTGTGTCTTTCATAGATTGAAGATTTGTGGCAACCAGGCACAGAACAAGTCTGTCAGCACTATTTCTTAAACAGCATTTGCCCACTTTGTATCTTGGTGTTGCTGTTAGATAATTCTCACAATATTTTAAACCTTTCACCAGCAAAAAAGTAAAATTTGTGAAGGCTCAGATAATGGCTAGCAGTTTTCAATACAATAAAGTACTTTTTAACTAAGATAAATACTTTTTTTTTTACATGGTTCTGTTGCATCCTTAGTAGTGAACTTTCACATGCATTGGGAAACCAAAAAATTATTGTGGCTTGCTTTATTATATTATTCACATTAGTGTGATGGTCTATTTTTTTTTAAATTTTATATTATTTTTAAACTTTAAAATATTGTATTAGTTTTGCGATGGTCTAGAACTGAAAACTCAATGTCTCTGAGGTATGCTTGTGTATATTTCTATTTATTTACATTATCTTCAGTTTCTTTTATTAACATCTTACAGTTTTCAGAGTGCAGGAGTACAGAGCTTTCCCCTTCTTGGTTAAATTTAGTCCCAAGTATTTTATTATTTTTTTTTTTTTCTTAAATTTTTTTTTTGTGAAATATGTTTTTATTTAGTTATTTTACTTTACAATATTGTATTGGTATTTTATTATTTTTTGATGCAGTTGTAAATGGGATTGTTTTCTTCATTTTTTAATAGCTTGTTATTAGTGTATATTGATTTTGTATTATACAACTATTGAATTCATTTATTAGTGCTAATAGTTTTTATTTATTTAATTTTTTGGTGGAATCTTCAGGGTTTCCTATATTTAATATCATGTTACCAGCAAATAATGACAGTTTTACTTCTTCCTTCCCAATTGGGATTCCTTTTATCTCTTTTTTTAGTCTGACTGTCATGGTTGGGACTCTAATCCTGTTTTGAATAAGTGTCCATAGTGGGCAGTTCTAAGATTGATTTAGATCTTAGAGGAAAACCCTTCAGTTTAGCTGTGAGTTTGTCATATATGGCCTTTATTATATTAAGGTGTATCACTTTTATACTCACTTTGAGTTTTCATTATAAATGGATGTTGAATTTTGTTTATATACAAAATTCATGGATGTTGAATTTTGTCTATATAAATTTTGTCCATTAAATGGATGTTGAATTTTGTCTATATAAATTTTGTCCATTAAATGGATGTTGAATTTTGTCTATATACTATACAGTCCATGGAATTCTACAAGCCTGAATGCTGGAGTGGATGCCCTTTCCCTTCTCCAGGGGATTTTCCCAACCCAGGGATTGAACCCAGGTCTCCTGCATTGCAGGCAGATTCTTTACTAGCTGAGCCACAAGAGAAGCCCATTATATATAAACAACCTAGATGTCCATCAGCAGATGAATGGATAAGAAAGCTGTGGTACATATACACAATGGAATATTACTCAGCTATTAGAAAGAATACATTTGAATCAGTTCTAATGAGGTGGGTGAAACTGGAGCCGATTATACAGAGTGAAGTAAGCCAGAAAGAAAAACACTAACGCATATATATGGAATTTAGAAAGATGGTAATGATAACCCTGTATGCGAGACAGCAAAAGAGACACAGATGTATAGAACAGTCTTTTGGACTCTGTGGGAGGGGGCGGGGATGATTTGGGAGAATGGCATTGAAACATGTATAATATCATATAAGAAACAAATCACCAGTCCAGGTTTGATGCAGGATACAGGAAGCTTAGGGCTGGTGCACTGGGATGACCCAGAGGGATGGTATGGGGAGGGAGGTGGTGGGGGCGTTCAGGATTGGGAACACGTGTACACCCGTGGCGGGTTCATGTTGATGTATGGCAAAACCAATACAATATTGTAAAGTAATTAGCCTCTAATTAAAATAAATAAATTTAATAAAAAATAAAGTATATAATTTTCATACCCACTTTGAGTTTTCATTGTAAATGGATGTTGAATTTTGTCAAATACTTTTTCTGAATCTACTGAGATGATCATATGACTTATATCCTTTGTTAATGTGCTGTATCACACACATTAATTTGTGGATATTGAAACATTCTTATGTTCCTGGGATAAATCCCCTTTGATCATAGTGTATGGTCCTTTTTATATATTGTTGAATTCAGTTTGCTGGGATGATCTTTCTCTCCTTCAATTCTAAACAATAATCTTGATAACTAGAGTACTCTTGGTTGTAATTTTTTTTTTCCTTTCAGTACTTTGACTATACCATTCCAGTCCCTTCTGATCTATAAAGTTTTTGCTGAAAAATCAGTTGATACTCTTATGGGAGTACCCTGTACCTAACTAGTTGTTTTTCTGTTGCTGCTTTTAAGATTCTATCTTTAACTTTGACATTTTAATGATAATGTGTCTCAGTTCATCTTGTTTGAAACTCTCTGTGCTTCCTGGACTTGGGTGTCTGTTTCCTTGCCTAGATTAAGGAAGTTTTCAGTCATTATTTCTTCAATATGGTTTCTCTGCCTTTATCTATCTCTTCTCCTTCTGGGACCTTTATATAGATAGTCTAACTGTTAGTATGCTAGATATCCCAATATCTCAAGCTATCATCACTTTTGTATTGTTTTTTCTTTTTGCTGTTCTGGTTGAGTTACTACCACTGCCCTATCTAACGAATCACTGATTTGTTCTTTTGAATCATCTAGTATGCTGTTGATTGCTTCTAGCATATTTTTTATTTCACTTGTTGTATTCTTCATTTCTGATTGGTTTCTTTTTAAACTTTTCTGTCTCTTTGTTGAAGTTTTCACTGAGTTTATTCACTGTTCCTCCAAGTTTGGTGAACATCTTTATGACTATTATTTTGAATTCTTCATCTGATAAATTGATCCTCTTTCACTTAGTTCTTTTTTCTGAGGTTTTGTCATTATTCTTTCATTGGAAAGAGAAAGTTCCACCAGATCCCTGCTCCACTGGCTGCTGCTGCTAAGTCGCTTCAGTCATGTCCTACTCTATGCTACCCCATAGACAACAGCCCACCAGGCTCCCCCATCCCTGGGATTCTCCAGGCAAGAATACTGGAGTGGGTTGCCATTTCCTTCTCCAATGCATGAAAGTGAAGAGTGAAAGTGAAGTCGCTTAGTTGTGTCTGACTCTTAGCTACCCCATGGACTGCAGCCCACCAGGCTCCCCCGTCCCTGGGATTCTCCAGGCAAGAACACTGGAGTGGGTTGCCATTTCCTTCTCCAATGCATGAAAGTGAAGAGTGAAAGTGAAGTCGCTCAGTTGTGTCCGACTCGTAGCAACCCCATGGACTGCAGCCCACCAGGCTCCTCCATCCATGGGATTTTCCAGGCAAGAGTACTGCAGTGGGGTGCCATTGCCTTCTCCACATACCCTGAAATTAGCCAGTGTTCTTTCTTCTATGACCCAGGTGTTTTTCAAGCTGCTGTATCTGGAGTGGGACTCAGAGTGAGTTTATAGACACGCCCTTCAAGAGTGGAGTCTGAGTGTCCTACAACCTCTGGCTCTCCTGGACACAGCTCTGCTAGTTACCAAAGTAAGATGTGAGGGGGCTTGTCTTCCTGGTAATGATGGCCTGGGTTAAGGAGCCCAGCATGGGATTTGGACCTCTCACTCTCCACAGGGGAACTTCACAACTGTGACCTTTCCTACTTGTAGGTCACTCTACTGTGGATTCTGCCTGAACCTCTGAGACTCCTCCCTCTCTTAATGTGGCCTTTTCTTTACATCCTTAGTTGCAGAAAATCTATTTTCCTAGTCATCAGGTCACTCAGAAACAGCTCTTCTATACATAGTTGTAGTTTTGGTGTGTCTGTGGGAGGACATGAGCCTAGAATCTTCCTAGTCTGCCCTCTGGAGCTAGACCTTTCTTTTCCTTTTTTTTTTCCTGATAGAATTTCATGGGTCAGGTTGAAGGTAACTGAGAGAATTTTCCTCTCTGGATTCTACACCTGCAGCCATAATTTAAATTTTAAGCCTCTTCTCCTACATCCTTTCTCTCTCATCTCTATCCACTCCACCCCAGGGGTTAGACAGATGTTTGTGATGGCAACAGTAGATGGATAGTGAGCCCTCCTGGGGGTAGTAGTTGTCAAATCAATTAGAAACATTCTACTTAATCTGTCTGTGATTTGATGGCTGCCAGAGTCCCTAAGGTCCTGTCTTGGAAACTTGTTTTCTGAACGGGAGAAATGCTGACATTTTTCCTTTTTAAAAAATGTATTTGCTGTATGTCTGAGTTATCTTGATAGTGCAAGATCCTAGATAATGTGTCAGGGCTTTCACATCCATGGGTCTGCAACACTTTGCATCCTGTAAGTCATTGGATGTTATCATCATTGACAGATTCCTTGATGTCATTCTAATGTTACAGACTGCAGTTCAACCCATTGGAGATAGCTTTTTTGAGGTATTGCTCTGGAATGTACAGAAAAGAACTCACATGTTAAATCTCTGGGCTTTTGCTAGCTGTGCAATTTCAGCTCTGTCAGCAGGTTTGCCCTCTGAAATAGAGCAATGTTCATAATTTTAACTTTTAAAAGTGTACGTCTTCAGTAAAGATCCAGTGACTATCACCTGGGGCCAATTACCTATGAGTTCCAACATGAAAACCTGGGGGGAAATGGGTGTTAGTAGCAAAAATACTGACAGAGGCCAGCCTCCAATGCTGATAGTGATGTGTTATGTTAGGTTCAAGGTAGGGATTCCCCATGATTTTGTACTTTATTGTGTCAAGTCTGCTTCTTTGGAAAGCTTGCCAACAAGAATATACTAGGGTGAGAACCAGACATTTCTGTGATCCTGGCATGTTTGAATGTTGCTGTGTTAGACATGAAAATAAACAATGACAACCTTTCTTCTTCCTAACTGAAAAATTATATAACCCAACAGGATACAGTAGGAGACATTAAATTCAGCAAGACCTGGAGCACTTGGAATCCCTGGGCTTATACATCATCTTGTTTTACCTCTTCCTTTTATAAATGAAGAAACGGTGAATGGGAGAAATTAAGTGATAGCTATACAGCTCCGTGGAAGAAAAGTTATGACCAACCTAGATAGAATATTGAAAAGCAGAGACATTACTTTGCCAACAAAGGTCCGTCTAGTCAAGGCTACGGTTTTTCCTGTGGTCATGTATGGATGTGAGAGTTGGACTGTGAAGAAAGCTGAGTGCTGAAGAATTGATGCGTTTGAACTCTGGTGTTGGAGAAGACTCTTGAGAGTCCCTTGGACTGCAAGGAGATCCAACCAGTCCATTCTGAAGGAGATCAGCCCTGGGATTTCTTTGGAAAGAATGATGCCAAAGCTGAAACTCCAATACTTTGGCCACCTCATAGGAAGAGTTGACTCATTGGAAAAGACTCTGATGCTGGGAGGGATTGGGGGCAGGAGGAGAAGGGGACGACAGAGGATGAGGTGGCTGGATGGCATCACTGACTCGATGGACATGAGTCTGAGTGAATTCTGGGAGTTGGTGATGGACAGGGAGGCCTGGCGTGCTGCGATTCATGGGGTTGCCAAGAGTTGGACACGACTGAGCGACTGAACTGAACTGATACAGCTCCGTAGTTACAGATTTGGAACTGAAACAAAGTTTCCCCAGTTCATTATTCTAGTGTGTTTTTTTCCACATTAAGGCTGATTGATTTTTGAAAAATAGCTTTTCTTCCCTTTCACCAGCCTTGCTCCATGCTTCCTACACTCAGATTTTCAGCATCTATATCTGGTGGTGAGGGAGTGGGCTGGCGGCATTGTTAATACTTGAACAATCTCTCCCTCCCATGCCACAGCTTTCCCTGCCATCAAACAACATCCTCATAATCATATTTGGGTCTATCCTTTCTGGGTAGTAGCCATACTCTGGGTTTTTTAAACACACCAAATAAATACTTGCTCTCTGTTCCATTCCTTCAGAGCCCTTCTGGATGACACTGGAAAACCTGAAAAATTATATTTTTGTTAAATACTTCTATCCATTTACCCAAAGGGTTTGATTAAGTGGACATTCCTAGGATTCCCTCAGGTTGGTGGAAAGAACTTTTGGACACAGAAATCTTTTGATATAACACAAGTTACAAGTTTTCTGCTCCCTTAGAAATCAAATGCTAGCCTTGGTTTTCCTATATTTGATTAAACAGGGAGGGACATGTCTGCTCGAGAGTGTTACAGGGTTTTAACATGAATGTCACTGATACATAATAGCCATGGAGAACTGCTGACCATTATAATAACTGAAGGATTTAGCTCCAAAGGAGAACTGGGTTTTAGAGCCATTGAGACAAGATCAGCTCATAGATACATTTTTTCCCCTTTCCTTTTTGAAGTATAACTTACATAGAGTAAAAGGATGCCAAATGTAAGATACAGCTTGATAATTTTCCCAATGTACATCTTTGTGCAACCTCTTTCCAGGTCAAATTATAAAATATTATCAGCACCCCAGTAGACTTACTCATGGAGATACTTGTTATAATTTTCTCACAGTCCTTTGTAATACCTCTAAAGGTTTATTTGGCCATTGGTGTTGATTTTCTTGGTGGCCATGTGTCTCCTCTTTCACTCCGCCCTCTAAATGTAGGAATGTGCATTCATTATTGGTAATTATTAGGAAAGCAGACAATGTCACCTACTCAGCAAATGAAATACTTAGCTCTGAAATTTTATAACTCATTAAACTTGGTTGCCCTGCTTCATTCCGTATTCCAAGGCTAAATTTGCCTGTTACCCCAGGTGTTTCTTGACTTCCTACTTTTGCATTCCAGTCCCAATAATGAAAAGGATATCTTTTTTTGGGTGTTAGTTCTAAAAGTTCTTTTAGGTCTTCATAGAACCATTCAACTTCAGCTTCTTCAGCGTTACTGTTTGGGGCATAGGCTTGGATTACTGTGATATTGAATGGTTTGCCTTGGAAACAAACAGAGATCATTCTGTAGTTTTTGAGATTGCATCCAAGTACTGCATTTCAGACTCTCTTGTTGACCATGATGGCTACTCCATTTCTTCTAAGGGATTCCTGCCCACAGTAGTAGATATAATGGTCATCTGAGTTAAATTCACCCATTCCAGTCTATTTTAGTTTGCTGATTCCTAGAATGTTGACATTAACTCTTGCCATCTCCTGTTTGACCACTTCCAATTTGCCTTGATTCATGGACCTAACATTCCAGGTTCCTATGCAATATTGCTCTTTATAGCATCAGACCTTGCTTCTATCACCAGTCACATCCACAACTGGGTATTGTTTTTGCTCTGGCTCCATGCCCTCATTCTTTCTGGAGTTATTTCTCCACTGATCTCCAGTAGCATATTGGGCACCTACCGAGTTGGGGAGTTCCTCTTTCAGTATCCTATCATTTTGCCTTTTCATACTGTTCGTGGGGTTCTCAAGGAAAGAATATTGAAGTGGTTTGCCATTCCCTTCTCCAGTGGACCACATTCTGTCAGACCTCTCCACCATGACCTGCCAGTCTTGGGTGGCCCCACATGGCATGGCTTAGTTTCATTGAGTTAGACAAGGCTGTGGTCCTAGTGTGATTAGATTGACTAGTTTTCTGTGAGTATGGTTTCAGTGTGTCTGCCCTCTGACGCCCTCTCACAACACCTACCGTCTTACTTGAGTTTCTCTTACCTTGGACATGTATCTCTTCATGGCTGCTCCAGCAAAGCGCAGCCACTGCTCCTTACCTTGGACAAGGGGTATCTCCTCATGGCTGCCCCTCCTGACCTTGAACGTGGAATAGCTCCTCTCAGCCCTCTTGCGCCCGCGCAGCCACCTGGCAAAGGCTAATAGAGTTTTGCCAAGAGAATGCAGTGCTCATAACTAACACCCTCTTCCAACAACACAAGAGAAGACTCTACACATGGACATCACCAGATGGTCAACACTGAAATCAGATTGATAATATTCTTTGCAGCCAAAGATGGAGAAGCTCTATACAGTCAGCGAAAACAAGGCTGGGAGCTGACTGTGGCTCAGATCATGAATTCCTTATTGCCAAATTCAGACTTAAATTTAAGAAAGTAGGGAAAACCACTAGACCATTCAGTTATGGCCTAAATCATATCCCTTATAATTATACAGTGGAAGTGAGGAATAGATTTAAGGGACTAGATCTGATAGAGTGCCTGATGAACTATGGACAGAGGTTCGTGACATTGTACAGGAGACAGGGACCAAGACCATCCCCATGGAAAATAAATGCAAAACAAAACCAAACAAAATGGCTGTCTGAGGAGGCCTTACAAATAGCTGTGAAAAGAAGAGAAGCAAAAAGCAAAGGAGAAAAGAAAAGATCTAAGCATTTGAATGCAGAGTTCCAAAGAATAGCAAGGAGAGATAAGAAAGACTTCCTCAGCGACCAATGCAAAGAAATAGAAGAAAACAACAGAATGGGAAAGACTAGAGATCTCTTCAAGTATATCAGAGCTACCAAGGGAACATTTCATGGAAAGATGGGCTCAATAAAGGACAGAAATGGTATGGACCTGACAGAAGCATAAGATATTAAAAAGAAGTGGCAAGAATACACAGAAGAACTGTACAAAAAAGATCTTCACGACCCAGATAGTCACGATGGTGTGATCACTCACCTAGAGCCAGACATCCTGGCATGTGAAGTCAAGTGGGCCTGAGAAAGCATCACTACGAACAAAGCTAGTGGAGGTGATGGAATTCCAGTGGAGCTATTTCAAATCCTGAAAGATGATGTTGTGAAAGTGCTGCACTCAATATGCCAGCAAATTAGGAAAACTCAGCAGTGGCCACAGGACTGGAAAAGGTCAGTTTTCGTTCCAATCCCAAAGAAAGGCAATGCCAAAGAATGCTCAAACTACCGCACAATTGCATTTATCTCACAGGCTAAAGTAATGTAGTAAAGTAATGCTCAAAATTCTCCAAGCCAGGCTTCAGCAATACGTGAACTGTGAACTTCCAGATGTTCCAGCTGGTTTTAGAAAAGGCAAAGGACCCAGAGATAATTGCCAACATCCGGTGGATCATTAAAAAAGCAAGAGCCTTCCAGAAAAATTCTATTTCTGCTTATTGACTATGCCAAAGCCTTTGACTGTGTGGATCACAGTAAACTGTGGGAAATCTGAAAGAGATGGGAATACCAGACCACCTGACCTGTCTCTTGAGAAACCTATATGCAGGTTAGGAAACAACAGTTAGAACTGGACATGGAACAACAGGCTGGTTCCAAATAGGAAAAGGAGTACATCAAGGCTGTATATTGTCATCCTGCTTATTTAACTTATATCCAGAGTACATCATGAGAAACGCTGAGCTGGAATAAGCACAAGCTGGAATCAAGATTGCCGGGAGAAATATCAATACCCTCAGATATGCAGATGACACCACCCTTATGGCAGAAAGTGAAAAGGAACTAAAAAGCCTCTTGATGAAAGTGAAAGAGGAGAGTGAAAAAGTTGGCTTAAAACTCAACAATCAGAAAACTAAGATCATGGCATCTGGTCCCATCACTTCATGGGAAATAGATGGGGAAACAGTGTCAGACTTCATTTTTTGGGGCTCCAAAATCACTGCAGATGGTGATTGCAGCCATGAAATGAAAAGACGCTTACTCCTTGGAAGGAAAGTTATGACCAACCTAGACAGAATATTCAAAAGCAGAGACATTAGTTTGCCAACAGAGGTCCATCTAGTCAAGACTATAGTTTTTCCAGTAGTCATGTATGGATGTGAGAGTTGGACTGTAAAGAAAGCTGAGCGCCAACGAATTGATGCTTTTGAACTGTGATGTTGGAGAAGACGCTTGACAGTGCCTTGAAGTGCAAGGAGATCCAACCAGTCCATTCTAAAGGAGATCAGCCCTGGGTGTTCTTTGGAAGGACTGATGCTAAAGCTGAAACTCCAATACTTTGGCCACCTCATGTGAAGAGTTGACTCACTGGAAAAGACTCCAATACTTTGGCCACCTCATGCAAAGAGTTGACTCATTGGAAAAGACTCTGAGGGACTGAGGGCAGGAGGAGAAGGGGATGACAGAGGATGAGATGGCTGGATGGCATCACTGACTCAATGGACATGAATTTGAGTAAACTCCTGGAGTTGGTGATGGACAGGGAGGCCTGGTATGTTGCAATTCATGGGGTCGCAAAGAGTTGGACATGACTGAGTGACTGAACTGAACTGAACTAAAACTTGGTTGGCAGTAAGAAGTGGGCCTAATTCTCCTCTAAATACAGTTTTATTCACTGTAGAGGACTTTGCTTTACCATGTTTCTAATAAATCTTGTCTTAATTGTTTCATGCTGTTATAACAAAAGGCCATAACTGGGTGTCTTATAAGAAACAAATTTATCTCTACAGTTTTGGAGGTTGGAAGTCTGAGTTCGTGGTTCTAGCATGGTCAGATGAGAGCCCTCTTCCAGGTCACAAACCTCTCATTGTATCCACACATGGTGGGAGGGGCTAGGGATTTCTCCGGAGCTGCTTTTATAAAGGCTTCAATTTGCTGAGTAGGTGACATTGTCTGCTGTCTAATAATTACTGATAATGAATGCACATTCCTACTTTAGAGGGGGGAGTGAAAGAGGAGACACATGGTCACCAAGACAATCAACACCAATGGCCAAATAAACCTTTAGAGGTGTTACAAAGGACTGTGATAAAATTATAATAAGTATCTCCATGAGTAAGCCTACTGGGGTGGCTGAAACTACTTCTCAAACAGTCCTAATACCATCACACTGGGCATTAAGATTTAACATTTGAATTTTGAGTGGGGATGTGTTCATTCAAGCCATAGCATCTCTATTCACAAATAGCTTTATAGAAATTATTTAATATATATAGCAGATATAGAGACAGTAGTAATACCCTGATTTCAAATTTTACAGGGCTCTAAGGAACTAAAAAACTCTATCATATTAATTCACAGTGTCTTTAGGATGCCTGGAAGGCTTGAATGGAGAGGATTGAGTTGTAGACAATTCAGGGACTTAATATCATAAAGAAAGAATAGCTTAACCCATATAAGAATTTGAGTTTTTTGAGTAATGAAAATATTTAAAATGTTAAAACTAGAGGCTCATTCTTCCAGACTTCACTTGATTCTGCCAGGATTTCTGTCAGATGATCTTCCCTTGACTTTTAAAATCTTGACTATTCATTAAGCTATGAGAGAAACATAGTTTGGCAGTTGACTACGTTTAAGATCTGTGCAAGAGCCGTTTACACCTCACTATTTCTGCTCTAGATAGTGACTCATCTCTTCTAGGAATTTAGCAAACATGAATTCTGCTTTAATGGTTTCCTAATAAAGAAAAACATAAAAAAAATTAAGTTTTGTTTTTGCTGAACATTTTTTCTCCTTGAAATACTGCACAATAGCACATCAAGGTATAAACGCTTTATTGCCTTTAAGACAGTGCTTTGTTTTCTATCTGGGGGATAACTTTTGCTTTTGTCTTCTTTGCTTGAACTTTTCCCACCACAAGGAGAACCCTGTCTAATGTTATAGTAGTATGCTCATTAGCCTCTGAGAGTCTTAAGTAAATGACTGGATTGTATAAATAATGAAATGTTTTTGCTTCACACTATTTAGATTATACAATTGAGATGACTTTCTTAAAGCAATAGGCTTTTTAATAGCATAATTTAAGATTTTTAATTCTGGGCAGGATTGATGAGAGTTGGAAATTCTTTTTTTAAACAAATATTTTTATTTATTTTTGACAGTTGTGGGTCTTTGTTGCTGCGTGGGCTACTCTTCTAGCTGGAGTGTGAGAGCTTCTCACTGTGATATCTTCTCTTGTTGCCAAGCATAGACTCTAGGGCGTGCAGGCTTCAGTAACTGGGGCTTCCAAGCTTTAGAGCGCAGGCTCAGTAGTGGTGGAGCAGGGGCTTAGTTGCTCCGCAGCATGTGAGATCTTCCCGGATCAGGGAACAAACCTTGTCTTTTGTATTGGCAGGCAGGTTCTTTACCACCGAACCACCAGAGAAGCCAAGCAATTGGTCTTTCTATTAGTAAATATCCTAATTGCATTTAAAATTTCTGCTTTTTGGGGACTTCCCTGGCAGTCCAGTGGTTAAGACTCTACTGTTGCACTGCTGGGGATGTGGGTTCAATTTCTGATGGGAGAACTAAGATCCCACATGCCGTGTAGCCAAAAAAAAAAGAAAGATTTTTTTAAAACTTGCTGCTTTTTTTTTTTTTTTTTTGGTAAAATGGAAACTTCAGAGTATTAAACACACACACATATAAATGGATGGCAAAGGTGCTGGTGAAGTTATGCCATTTTCTTAAATTATAAATTTTTTTTACTCATGTTGAAGGGTAGAATATACCACCCCAAAATATGACTTCTTGGCGTAAGGGTTGTTTTGAGCTGTTTATTTTGAGAAATGCAGACACAGAGTAGAAGCGATCCTTTTGTAAGGGAAATTTACATTAGAATGGGGGCATGAACCAGGAAGAGAGCTATTGTAAGAGGGAGATAACTCCACCAAGAGAGACTTATCTGTGTGGTCTGGCAAACTTTATTTAGCAGACATTTTCTTCTCTCCTTTTCCCATGAATTATGCTTCTACCCCAGACCCCTACCCCTTTTCCTAGCTCAGGATGACCTATAAGCCTCAATCATCTGGTGGCCTTTGTAGTATTATGTAGTTGAGAGGCTCCTGTGCATACGTACATAATTAAAACTGTTTTTTCTTCTGTTAATCTGTATTATGTCAATTTAATTCTTAGACCAGCCACAGAGCCTAGAAAGGTAGAAGGGAAAATTTTCCTTCTTCACAATGTTTGACCTGTTGACCACATCCTCAGTATGTCATTCAGTAGAGGGATGGTGAGTTTTGTGCTGTATTCTCATCTGGGAGGTGTGAACTGATAAAGTTGTATTCTATTGTAGAGTCACACTTGAAAAAGCCATTTACAGGCAAGAGAGAGACTAAGAAGGTGGAAAAATTAAAATTCATGGCATGCGAAGTACTGTGGAAGGGACTGGACATATTTAGCTCAAAAAGAAAAAGTGAAGAAGTTATTTTTAAACAATTAAAAGAGTTATTTTTAAACAATTAAAGAGTTATTTTTAAACAATTAAAGGGAAAATGATGATAATAAACATACCTTATTTATGACCCTAAAGGGTAGTGCTGAAATTGGTAGGTGAAGCTAAAGTGTGATAGGTTGGTTTTTGGCTACCTTTACAAGTTTGTTACTCAAATTCAGAGTTTCCTCTGACAGAAGGGACTAATTTGGGAAACTGAGGGTTTCTAATTGTTGCAGGAAGGGAAACCCCCTCCAGGGCCTGAGAGTGGGCTCTTGTCTAACACTTGGAAATGAATCATCTAAGGAGACACATGTGCTGACAAAGCAAAAGACTTCGTTGGGAAGGGACACCCAGGTGGCGAGCAGGAGGGTAAGGAGGACTACTCTGTCATGTGGCTCACAGTCTCAGGTTTTATGGTGACAGGATTAGTTTCTGAGTTGTCTCTGGTCAATCATTCTGACTCAGGGTCCTTCCTGGTGGCACACACATTGCTCAGCCAAGATGGATGCCTGCGAGGATTCTGGGAAATGGTAGGACCTGTGGTGTCTCCTTTTGACCTTCCCTGAACTCTTCTGGTTGGTGGTGGCATATTAGTTCCACATTCTTTACCAGGACCTCCTGTTGTAAAATAACTTATGCAAATGATTACTATGGTGCCTGGCCAGAGTAGGTGGTTTCAGTCAGTGTGTTTCCCCTAACATAGTCATAAGAAGTACTTGAACATCTGCTAGTCTGTTTGATAGTAGGGAATGTTAGAAAAGTGAGATAATTAATCATTGGTTATGTCTTTATGTTTAAATCTAATTAATAAATCAACAAAAACCTGATTGCTAAGATGTGGCCAACTTTTCTCAACTCTGATAACAGCCATTTCTTTCATATGCTAGATTTCTTTCACTACCATGACTTTGAAGTATCAATCTTCATTTCCATTAAGGTATTGGATCTAGCCAATATCGATTTGGGTTTGATCCCTGGGTTGGGAAGATCCCCTGGAAGAGGGCATGGCAACCTACTCCAGTTTACTTGCCTGGAGAATCCCCATGGACAGAGGAGCCTGGCAGGCTACAGTCTATGGGGTCACAAAGTGACTAAGCACAATATGGATTTAAATTTTCTTTTATTCAAAGTTTCTTAATTTGAGGTAGAAGTATACGTTTGGAGTATAAACTTTAATTACTAATTAAATTTCCCACATCAAATTTTAGTTACTAAATCATTTCTGTTTTTATTCTATAATACTTTTCACTGTTTCTTAATCAAAGCTAATATTCTAGTCCATATCCTCCAATGTTTTCTGATCTGTAGTAAGGTCTCCATTTGTCTCCATTTTTTGAACAATTTCTCCTTCCAATCCAATCTGTACATTGTTTCTAGCTTAATATTTCTAAAGCACACTTCAGTTCAGTTGCTCAGTTGTGTCCAACTCTTTGCGACCCCATGAAATGCAGCATGCCAGACCTCCCTGTCCATCACCAACTCCCGGAGTTCACTCACAGTCATGTCCATCGAGTTGGTGATGCCATCCAGCCATCTCATCCTCTGTTGTCCCCTTCTCCTCCTGCCCCCAATCCCTCCCAGCATCAGAGTCTTTTCCAATGAGTCAACTCTTCGCATGAGGTGGCCAAAGTACTGGAGTTTCAGCTTTAGCATCATTCCTTCCAAAGAACACCCAGGACTGATCTCCTTCAGAATGGACTGGTTGAATCTCCTTGCACTCCAAGGGACTCTCAAGAGTCTTCTCCAACATCACAGTTCAAAAGCATCAATTCTGCAGTGCTCAGCTTTCTTCATAGTCCAACTCTCACATCCATACATGACCACTGGAAAAACCATAGCCTTGACTAGACAGACCTCTGTTGGCAAAGCAATGTCTCTGCTTTTGAAAATGCTATCTAGGTTGGTTATAACTTTTCTTCCAAGGAGTAAGCGTCTTTTCATTTCATGGCTGCAATCACCATCTGCAGTGATTTTGGAGCCCCCAAAAATGAAGTCTGACACTGTTTCCACTGTTTACCCATCTATTTCCCATGAAGTGATGGGACCAGATGCCATGATCTTAGTTTTCCGAATGTTAAGCTTTAAGTCAACTTTTTCACTCTCTTCTTTCACTTTCATCAAGAGGCTTTTTAGTTCCTCTTCACTTTCTGCCATAAGGGTGGTGTCATCTGCATATCTGAGGTTATTGATATTTCTCCCGGCAATCTTGATTCCAGCTTGTGTTTCTTCCAGTCCAGCGTTTCTCATGATGTAGTCTGCATATAAGTTAAATAAACAGGGTGACAATATACAGCCTTGATGTACTCCTTTTCCTATTTGGAACCAGTCTATTGTTCCATGTCCAGTTCTAACTGTTGCTTCCTGACCTGCATATAGGTTTCTCAAGAGGCAGGTCAGGTGGTCTAATATTCCCATCTCTTTCAGATTTTCCACAGTTTATTGTGATCCACACAGTCAAAGGCTTTGACATAGTCAATAAAGCAGAAATAGATGTTTTTCTGGAACTCTCTTGCTTTTTCCATGATCCAGCGGATGTTGGCCAGAGGAAAAGGCAATTTCCTCTGCCTTTTCTAAAACCAGCTTGAACATCTGGAAGTTCTTGCACAATTATATTACTTCCCTGATCTAAAACTGTCACTTGTTCCCTATTGCTAGCAGTCTTCTAATTGGGTATATGTGTCCCCAGAGATACACAAAGACTTCCTAAGAAATTTCCAGGCCTAGATAGTTTAATGACCCTCAGTTTGTAGATTCTCAATTTTCTCAAATTGATCTACCATCTTTGGAGGTGAGCTGCAAACTGTGGGTTTTCTTTTCCTATGACTTTTTGTACAATGGCTCCTTTCTCATGTGAAAAAAGAAAATGCCTGCCTTATGAGTCATCTTGAATCTTACATGTTAGTTCAGGTTGTGAAATTTTTGAAGTGTTAAGAAAAGGGCAGTTTAATATATTGGAGCTAATTGGGCTCTACTAACTTCTTGATTAGATAATATGTAATTTCTTGATTTAAAATATTAAGATATATCCAATCAAATTGTCAGATGATAAGTAAAAATAATTTTTGATGCTAGAGCATTGTGATTTTCATGTATAACTCAAGATTTATATGTTAGTGATAAATATAAAAGCAAAAAATTGAAGTAGAATTAATGCTAACTCGGCTTCTGTAATATTCATCCACTGATGCATGAAATAAGCTTTTTTAAAAAGTCCTCATTTTGAAAAAATCATTTATTTATTTTAATTGAAGGATAATTGCTTTACAGAATTGTGTTGGTTTCTGGCAAACATCAACATGAACCAGCCATAGGTATACATGTGTTCCCTCTCTCTTCAGCCTCCCTTCTACCTTCCTCCCCATCCCACCTCTCTAGGTTGTTACAGAGCCCCAGTTTGAGTTCACTGAGTCATACAGCAAATTCCCAGTGGCTGTCTGTTTTACATATGGTAATATACATTTCCATGTTACTTTCTCCATACATCCATCGTCTCCTCCTCCTGCCCCATGTCCATAAGTCTGTTCTTTATGTCTATGTCTCCATTGCTGCCCTGCAGATAATTTCATCAGTACCATCTTTCTGCATTCCATATATATGCACTATTGTATGTGATATTTGTTTTTCGCTTTCTGACTTACTTCACTCTGTGAAGTAGGCTCTAGGTTCATCCATCTCATTAGAACTGACTCTAATGTGTTCCTTTTTATGGCTGAATAATATTCCATTGAATACATATATCACAGCTTCTTTACTTCATTCATCTGTTGATGGACATCTAGGTTCCTTCCCTGTTCTAGATGTTGTCAGTAGTGCTGCAATGAACTTTGGGGTACATGTGTCTTTTTCAATTTTGATTTCCTCAGGGTATATGCCCAGTAGTGGGATTGCTGGGTCATATAGAGGTTTTATTCCTAGTTTTTTTTTTTTTTAAGGAATCTCCATACTATCTTCCATACTGACTGACTGTATCAATTTACATTCCCACCAACAGTGCAGAGGATCCCCTTTTCTCCACATCCTCTCCAGCATTTTGTTTGTAGATTTTTTGATGATAAGGCCTCATTTTTTTAAGGAATACATTTCCATTAATATCTTTATCTTATATTTAATCATTTATTAACATTTAAAAAATATTTGTCTTGATAAATTGGATACTGATGATCATGGAAATGATAATTTAATCTGAAACATTATTGAAATATCATAGCTTTATAAGAGGGAACAAATTATATTCTATTCATATGTTAAATATTTTTTTCCAGAGAAAAGTGAAAGCTTCATCAATATAACTTAAGAATTTTAGGATAAAATTCTGTGGGAGAGAGGTAACAGGAGCAGAAGTTCAAGAAAGAAAAAGAGACAATGGAGAATTTCTGATTACTTCAGAGGCGTGTATACAGATATTTTTAAATGGATGATTGTGAACTACAATAGACATTAAAAGAATTATATGACAATGCTTTTTTTAATGTCAGTATTTATGATGCTGGAAATTACATCCTTGCCACTATTTAAGCTTCAGACAAAAAATTGTAATTATAAATAAAAAATTATGCAAGAACGCGTAGTTTTTTAACCATTCTTCTGGGGGTACTTGAGCAAAGATACTTAAAGACCCTGGAATAGAACCTGAAATCTTTAGCAGAGCAGTGACATTTCCATCTACCTTTTCAACTTTCAGTTTTTTACTTTTATTCTTCATCTACCAATATTTCCAAACTCTCCAATTTAGTGCACTTTCTATTCCTGAAAAATGTTTTACATTCTTCATTGTTTGCACCATTGTCTCCATGTTGAATGGTAGTCTTTCCCCATTTACCACTCTAAAAAGCCTGCCCACATTTCAAAATGCAGATCAAAAGTCTTCTCTTCCCTGAGCTCTTCTTTGTTCTAGTTTCTGATATTCTGGAGCTCTTTTCCTTTTATCTTTCTTATTGCATTTTGACACTGCATCTGATATTATGTGTTTGTCTCACATCTTATCTTCTCTACTAGATTTTAAGGTCTTTAAGGGCACAACCATTCTTGGGATCTCTGATGTTTCCTTTCACACAATAATTGTTCACAAGATATTTGTTTATATGAATTAATATGTTTTATCCATAAGACTTGGTTCCAAATTGGGAAAGGAGTACGTCACAGCTGTATATTACCAGCTTATTTAACTTATATGCAGAGTTCACTTCAGTTGCTCAGTCAGGTCCAATTCTTTGCGACCCCATGGACCTTAGCACACCAGGCTTCCCTGTCCATCACCAGCTCCGGGAACTTGCTCACTCTCATGTCCATCAAGTCAGTGATGCCATCCAATCATCTCATCCTCTTTCGTCCCCTTCTCCTCTTGCCTTCAATCTTGCCCAGCTTCAGAGTCTTTTCCAATGAGTCAGTTCTTTGCATCAGGTGGCCAAAGTATTAGGGTTTCAGCTTTAGCATCAGTCCTTCCAATGACTATTCAGGACTGATTTAATTGAGGATTGACTGGTTGGATCTCCTTGCAGTCCAAGGGACTCTCAAGAGTCTTCTCCAACATCACAGTTCAAAAGCATCAATTCTTCAGTGCTCAACTTTCTTTATAGTCCAGCTTTCACATACATACATGACTACTGGAGAGTACATCATGCAAAATGCCAGGCTGGATGAAGCACAAGCTGGAATCAAGATTGCTGGGAGATATATCAATAACCTCAGATATGCAGATGACACCACCCATATGGCAGAAAGTGAAAAGGAACTGAAGAGCCTCTTGATAAAAGTGAAAGACGAAAGTGAAAAAGCTGGCTTAGAACTCAACATTCAAGCAACAAAGATCATGGCATCCAGTCTCATCACTTCATGGCAAATAGATGGGGAAACAATGGAAACAGTGTCAGATTTTATTTTCTTGGGCTCCAAAATCTCTGCAGATGGTGACTGCAGCCATGAAATTAAAAGATGCTTGCTCCTTGGAAGAAAAGCTTTGACCAACCTAGACAGCATATTCAAAAGCAGAGACATTGCTTTGCCAACAAAGGTCTGTCTAGTCAAAGCTATGGTTTTTTCAGTAGTAATGTATGGATGTGAGAATTGGACCATAAAGAAAGCTGAGAGCCAAAGAATTGATGCTTTTTAACTGTGATGTTGGAGAAGACTCTTGAGAGTCTCTTGGACTGCAAGGAGATCAAACCAGTCAATCCTCAAGTAAATCAATCCTGAATATTCATTGGAAGGATGGATGCTGAAGCTGAAATTCCAGTACTTTGGCCACCTGATGTGAAGAACTGACTCATTAGAAAAGACCCCGATGCTGGGAAAGATTGAAGGCAGGAGGAGAAGGGGACAACAGAGGATGAGATGGTTGGATGGCATCACCGACTTGATGGACATGAGTTTGAGCAAGCTCTGGGAGCTGGTGATGGACAGGGAAGCCTGGCATGCTGCAGTCCATGGGTTTTCAAAAAGTCAGATAAAACTAAGTGACTGAACTGAACTGAACCATGAGAAGTTTGTTTTTTTTTTAATTTATTCTAATTGTCTATTCAGCCCAATTTTAGCCACTATTACTGTAATGAATGCAGCTGGCCCTTGAACAACATAGGTTTAGACTGAGTGGATTTACTTATACATATATTTTTCCCAATAAATATATGGGAAAACTTTTTTGAGATTTGAAGTAGTTTGAAAAAAATTTCAGATAAACTCCATAGCCTAGAAATATTTTAAAAAATTGTTTAAAAAATTAAATGTTATTAATGCCAAAATATATGTAGATACATCAGGGGAGCCTGGTGGGCTTCCGTCTATGTGGTCACACAGAGTCGGACATGACTGAAGCAACTTAGCAGCAGCATATGTAGATACTAATTTATTTTATTATTTACTACCATGAAGCAGACACAAACCTATTATACAAAGTTAAAATTTATCAAAACTTAGACACACAAAGACTATTATATATGGCACAATTTGCAGTTGAGAGAAATATGAACAAGCATGAAAACAATATTAAATCATGACTGCATAAAATAAACTGTAGCACACACTGCACTACTGTAATAATTTCTCAGCCACTTCCTGTTGCTGTTGCAATGAACTCAAGTGTTGCAAGTTATCTGCTTAAAATGAAATGTGAGGCTAATCACGTCCATGTGAGAAGTTCATCTTTTCACTGGCTTGTTCATCGCAGTAAAAAAAAAAATGATCTCTTGAGGTTCTTGCTTAGTTTTCATCATGTTTCGTGCAATAGCATAAACCTTGAATAATACCATGGGATCCATGTGACATGCCACTAGTGTTGCTGGAAGTATTCCCAAGAAGCAGGGAAAAGTCATGACTTACAAGAAGAAGTAGAATTGCTTGATTTGTATCATAGATTGAGGTTTGCAGCTGTGCTTGCCCACCATTTCAAGATAAATGAATCCAGTGTAAGAACCATTGTTAAAAAAAAGAAAAGGAAATTCATGAAGCTGTCACTGCAGCTTCACCAGCAAACACGAAAACCTCGACTCTGTGTGAAATATATTTTTATGTCATATCGAAAATGTAGCTTTTATGCGGGGGAAGGATTGCTATAAGAAGGCATACTTATAGACTCTAATATTGAGAAAATCAAAGTCGTTATAATACAATTTAAAGGAAGATGAAGGATCTAAAGGTGGAGATGATTGATGGCTTGATGATTTTAGAATGAGGTTCGGCTTTAAAAATGTCAAGATAACAGGAGACGCAACTTCTGCCAACCCATAGGCAGCAAACGAGTTCCCAGACGCCATTAAGAAAATAATTGAAGAGGAAAGATCTGACTGAACAGGTTTTTAATACAAACAAAAGTGCTCTATTCTGGAAAAATATATTGTTGCAAAGGGCCATTTATTAGTAAGAAAGACAAACAAGCACCAGGATTTAAGGCAGGAAGGGACAGGCTAACTCTGCAGTTTGGTGCAGATGCATTGGGTTTATAATGACTGCCTCTATCTGTAAAGGTGCTAATACCCCAGCCTTGAGGGAAAAAATAAAAACTGGTTACCAGTCTTTTGGTTGTACAAGAAGCACTGGACAATGAGATGCTTCTTCTAGATTGGTTCCATCAATGCTTTGTCCCTGAAGCCAGGAGGAACCTTGCCAAATAAGGGACTGTCATCTCAAGTTTTTTAGGAACTGTAATGCCCTTCGCCACATAAAACTGCCTGAGTTCAACACCAATGATGTCCATGTGATCTACTTGCCCACAACATAACATCTCTAATTTAGCCTCTAGATCAAGGGGTTATAAGGACCTTTAAGGCTTACTACACATGGTATTCTATGGAAAGGATTGTCAGTGGTATGGAAGAAAACCCCATAAAGAGGATGTCATGAAAGTCTGGAAGGATTATACAACTGAAGATGCCTTTTTGGCATTGCCAAAGGAAACAAACAAACAAATAACAATAGCAAAAAACTAAGCCATCAAGCCAGAAACATTTCCTCCTGGAGAAATAGGTATGGCCAAAAATGGTGAGGAGGAGGTAAAGGGTTTCAAGATATAGATCTTGGAGCAATCCAGAAGCTAATAAATACCACACTGGAGGAATTAACAGAAGATGACTAGATGGAAGTAAGTTCTTCCAAACCAGTGCCAGATGATGGGGAAGACGATGTAGAAGAATCAGTGCCAGGAAACAGACAATCTGGCAGAAGGTTTCTGATTATTCAAGAGTGGTTTTGACTTCTTTTGTGACATGGACCCTTCTAGGATATGGACACTGAAACTAAAGCGGAAGGTGCAAGAGAGAGATATCCGAAATTATGCTTTATCTCCATGAAGTTACCCTGAGTGTGCTTTCCTCTCCTGCCTCCCCTTCCATTTTTTCCACCTCCTCCACCTCTGAGACAGCAGGATCAACCACTCCTCTTCCTCCTTCTCCTCAGACTACTCAGTGTGAAGATGACAAGGATGAAGATCTTCATGAATGGTAAATAATTACCAGGCCTTTCAGTTAATCAACTTATCTGTTGTGTGTATACAAGTGTCTTCATGTGAAAATCTAATAACTGAATGGCAAGAACTATATGAGAGGTTCTGTGTCATCATTAATTGCCTAAGATCCTGTAGACCCTTGTGTGCTAGACACTATTGAAGCAGATAGCCTGTCCTTGCATAGGCATAGGAGAGTGATATTTAATATAAAATTAATTGTGTATGTTTCTTCTTACTGTTTTATAAACATTTTCAAAGAATTACATTACAGTATGCCTCTCTCATCATTGGAGAAACTGTGTATCAACTTATCATTGCTGTTGTGTTTTTGTAAAAAATGATAGCAATATTTCCAATACTATATTGTTAATATGACTGTAATACTGTATGCCATAAAATTTTTAGTAGCAATTTATCCATTAGTGTATAGGTTAGGCAATGTACAATCAATATGGATTATACTAAGATTGTTGTTGTTCAGTGGCTAAGTTGTGTCAGATTCTTTATGACGCCATGGATTGTAGCATGTTAGGCTCCTCTGTCCTCCACTGTCTCCTAGAGTTTGTTCAAATTCATGTCCATTGTACTAGAATGTCATGAAGAAATCATATTGCTCTGCTTCATTATTAATGCATGAATTATTATACCTGCAAATAAATATGGATTTCATATTACCTTTTCACTTTTAAAAAAGATAGATGATTTACAATATTAGTCTCAGGTGTACAACATAGTCAATCTATTTATAGATTATACTTCATTTAAAGTTATTATAAAATAGCAACTATATTTCCCCATATTGTATGCTATGTCCATATTGCTTATCTATTTTATGCATAGTAGTTTGTATCTATAATTATCAGTAAGGCTTCCTGTCAATGGTAGGCTATTAGTAGTTACGTTTTAGGGAGTCAAGTTATAAGTGATTTATCAACTCAGTGGGATTTGCTTCCCAACCCTCAAGTTATTCAAGGATCAACTGTACATTCCTTGAAATGCTAATAAAAGGTAGAAATTGATCTTTGAAGTAGTATCTACTTTGGCAATTAAAAGTATTTTTATCCTTGTATTGGATCCAAAAGAACATTCAGAGATTTTAGTTTTGCAATAGATATTAAAGTCCAGAAAGTTGGAAGCCAGTATATACTCTTGCCTTAACTGATAAGCTGTCAGTTAAGAATAATATACTAATAAACGTTAGTCAGCTGCATTGTGGTTTATATGTGATGAAACAAAAACATCTTCCACTGTTTTTACCAAAGAACCGTGTAAACCAAATGAAATTACTCACCCAGGTCAATTTACCACAGGTGAGTTTCTCTTTAGCATAGTTCTCCATCGGTACCTACCAGGGATTGGTTCCGGACCTCCCTCCCTGCAGTACGAAAACCCACAGATGCCCAAATGCCTTATGCAAGATGGAGCCATAGCACTTTGGGTCCTGCATATCTATGGCTCTTCTATCTGTGGATATGAAATGCCAACTGTGTGTCTCATAACTGTTCATTCATATTTATTGCTCCTTCTAAGAGGGTTTTTTTTAAAGTGGCATCTGCCTCAAATTAGGTGGGTTAATTTTTTCTCTTTCTTGCCTCTCTTCTCCTTAATCTTCTTCAAATCTGTCTCTTTCATGTGTCTTTCTACAAATATTGTATGCAGGTGATTTTCAAGCTCATCTCTGTAGTTATGCTTATCATGTACTGTGTTTTCAGGTCTAGATAACACATGCTCATTTTCAGTCCCATCTCAATGCCTGACTCTAAAGAAGGGTTGTAGTGGTGGGACTGTTTGGAACTGTGTTTCCATGATGAAATAAAGACTTATTTTGAGCTGGATGCAGGCTTTGAAGGACTTAATCCCACCTGCCAGAAGGTAGAGATATTCTTAGATTATCTTACACATGACTTTATGTGAAAGTTATAAGGTAAGAAATGATTTGTATTATAGGAATTTAGGAAGTAAGAATATAATTTCATCTCTGTCATCATCAAAGATGATGGTGTATTGGGCATTAGCTGAAATGTTGTGAAATGAGGGACTTTTCTGGTGGCCCAGTGATTAAGACTTTGCCTTCCAATGTCGGGAGTGCAGACTTGATCCCTAGTTGGGGAGCTAAGATCCCACATGCCTCGCAGCCAAAAACATCAGAACATAAAAAAGAAGAAGCAATATTGTAAGAAGTTCAATGAAGACTTAAAAAAATATTCCACATTAAAAAAATATCTTAAAATAATGTAATGAATCATAAGCTGATCTTCTGGAAAGACAACCACCGTTAGTTCCTCCCATGCCTGCAAGCCTGCGCCATTCCGCTCATCCAATGTGAGATCTTTTTGCCCTTCCCCTGGGGCTTGGCTGACTTCATAACTTGCTTCTACCAACCAAATGGCAGCAGAAGTAAAAGTGTGCCTATTCTGGGCTTGGGCTTAGAGTCCTGGTGTCTCTGCTTCTCTTTTGAAGCCCTGAGCCAGTTGGTAAAGAATTGCAACTAGCATACTGTGAAGAGTGAGGTATGGTCAGCCTCTAGGTCTTCACACTTCTCAGCTGTGGTTCCAGGCATGTGAGTGAATTGGATTCTTGGGTCCTAGTAGAGCTCCAGTTGACATCACATGAAGCAGAGATGAGGCTGTGCTTGTTGAGCCCTGCGCAAGTTACAGAACCATGAGCAAGTAAATGGTTGTTACTTTTTAAAGTTACTGAATGTTTATATAGTATATTATAACTAAATCGATAAATTAATAGGTATCTGAGCATCCGTATAGATAACTGAAATAGACTGAATGATAGAAACTGAAATTGATGTTGAGATAGCAGCCAGAAGAAAATTTCCTGCATCTAAGGAAAAATAATGAGACACTATATAGAACTTAGTGTGCAGAAAATATAGATAGAGAGACTGGGTTTCTGGACAAATGGAGAAACTAAGGCTGTCATCTTTGGAGAAAGTTCTAAAAGTGAGACCAGTTATTTTTACATAGGGCTAGTCAGTATCCCATGTAAGTGGTACACTGAATTGAGTGGGAAAATCATTCAAGGAAACTGCTCTACCTTTGGGCAGCTCTATAGATAATGTCTCTCTTGAGGCTCACGTGAAGAGCTATATGAATGAACTTGGTTGTCTCAAGAGCCTTCTTTTATCAGCACTTCATGGCCATGTGTAGCATCGTCTGCTCCTATTTTGTTTTTTGTGTTTGTGTGTTCTTTTAGGTTGAGCGGTTCGGAGGACAAGAGAGAAGTTGATATCTAGCTGTATAGGAACTGTTAGCCATCATTTCTTTGTGTAAACTTTGTATTTTGCTTTTAATGGCCTTAGGCAAAAGAATTCACTACACTGGAAACTTACAAGTAAAAATTTAGTTATTTAAAATCATTCAAACTACAGTAGGCCTTTAGGGGTTTCAGAAACTGTGTTAAATAGGCAACTTTCTTTGTACAGAGTCATTCTTGAATATATAGGAAATGTGTGACTCTCTTAAGTGCTTAAATTATAGACATTTTCAAACATAGTTGAGATCCTACTAATTTATTTGAAATATTATGGCCCTAAGTGCATTAAAATTGGTTTTAGTTTTTTTTTGTTAATTTTTTGATGTGTCATTCAAAATTGATTGGTGATCGATTTTCTCCTGTTTTGTCCATGTGCTAGAGTATTTGTGGTATAAATATGAAGAAATTGTATTCTTCAAACATGACTAGTTCCCAGCCTATATTTGAAATTTCTGTATTCAATTTAGAAAAAAAAAAAAAAAATCAGTGACTTTTAGTATTCCAAACTGTTTCAAACACTGATATTGAGGTCTTTTTCTTTCTTAATTTTCTAACCCAAATACTTTGCTTCTAATTTTGTGAATCCAAACCTCATACCAAGTGGTTTAACTGCATTCTTTCCATCTATTACACACTTACTGCTAACAAAGATCCTATAATCTGGAAAAAATGGATTTGCACCAGATAATACACCAGCTGTGTCTCCTGTTTTATTGATGACGCATTACTCTGTAACAAGGTCCTGCTTACTCACACAAACATTTAGACACGTCTAGTGATGGGAAAATCTAAATGCCAATTCTTTTTGTGCAAAGAGAAAGTCATACTTCACATAGGAAGGTCTGAAAGGGAGAACTTTTAGAACCTGATGCACTGGAATGAATCTGGGTCACAGTAATGTTTAGAAAACAAAACAAGATGCAAATGGAAATAAGATGCCATGCAATTAGGGTGCCTCAGACAGCAAAAAGCCTGTATTTCGGTGTTGCATTTGCCCACATAGGGGAACGTTCACTCGTCCTGAACCAAAGTTCTAATTGACTGAGACAAGTAGGGATGTGGGTGAAGGGAGACGGAAGTTGTTAACAGTGGGACCCCTGAGGGCAGTGGCAGTGCTATCATTGTCATCCTTGTTCCCTCTTTATGAAAAGCAACATTTACATGTTTTACCTTATTTGTTTCCAATGCTTGCAACAACCCTGCAGTTCAGGTGGGATTATTCTCATTTTACCAGTGATGTAACTGAGCCTCAGAAATGTAAAGTAACTTGCCCAAAGTAACATCCTAGAATGGTAGTCAGACTCAGACCTCTGTGTGTGATCTTATTTCTCAAAAATCTTACATGATTATAAAATTTAAAAAATGGTGAGCATTCTTTAAAAGTTTAGCGAATGAAATGAAAAGCTTTGTGATAGGAGAATTTGCACATCTTCCTAGGTTTTGATTAGGGAAAGAGGGGGTTCTAGAAAAATAATAGCAATAATCATAATGGTCAAGAGTTTGCAGGTTGGATGGAACCCAGCTTTGGGGACCATGATTGAAAGAATTCTTAAGACTTTGTTCCTTGAAGTTTTCCCGACTCTTAGGTACAGGGCCATGCCAATTTTAGGGAACACTGAGAAAGAGGCATTTCCTTTGCTAAAAGGACAATGGTTTGGCTTATTCCTTTTCATAAATGGAATTAAAGAATCACAGCATTTGATCTAGAGATAATTTGCATGTTCCAATATACAAGCTGGGTGACTGCTTGACATACAGTGGTTCTTCCTTGGTTTCAAATTCCTTGGGAATTTGTTCTTCATCCTCATATTTGAGACACTTGTTCTGAATGGGACTCAGATCAGATCAGTCGGTCAGTCGTGTCCGACTCTGCGACCTCATGAATCGCAGCACGCCAGGCCTCCCTGTCCATCACCAACTCCTGGAGTTCACTCAAACTCACGTCCATCGAGTCAGTGATGCCACCCAGCCATCTCATCCTCTGTCGTCCCCTTCTCCTCTTGCCCCCAATCCCTCCCAGCATCAGAGTCTTTTCCAATGAGTCAACTCTTTGCATGAGGTGGCCAAAGTACTGGAGTTTCAGCTTTAGCATCATTCCTTCCAAAGAAATCCCAGGGCTGATCTCTTTCAGAATGGACTGGTTGGATCTCCTTGCACTCCAAGGGACTCTCAAGAGTCTTCTCCAACACCACAGTTCAAAAGCATCAATTCTTCGACACTCAGCCTTCTTCACAGTCCAACTCTCACATCCATACATGACCACTGGAAAAACCATAGCCTTGACTAGACGAACCTTTGTTGGCAAAGTAATGTCTCTGCTTTTCAACATGCTATCTAGGTTGGTCATAACTTTCCTTCCAAGGAGTAAGCGTCTTTTAATTTCATGGCTGCAGTCACCATCTGTAGTGATTTTGGAGCCCAGAAAAATAAAGTCTGACACTGTTTCCACTGTTTCCCCATCTATTTCCCATGAAGTGGTGGGACCAGATGCCATGATCTTTGTTTTCTGAATGTTGAGCTTTAAGGCAACTTTTTCACTCTCCACTTCTACTTTCATCAAGAGGCTTTTTAGTTCCTCTTCACTTTCTGCCATAAGGGTGGTATCATCTGCATATCTGAGGTTATTGATATTTCTCCCGGCAATCTTGATTCCAGCTTGTGTTTCTTCCAGTCCAGCGTTTCTCATGATGTACTCTGCATAGAAGTTAAATAAGCAGGGTGACAATATACAGCCTTGACGAACTCCTTTTCCTATTTGGAACCAGTCTGTTGTTCCATGTCCAGTTCTAACTGTTGCTTCCTCACCTGCATACAAATTTCTCAAGAGACAGATCAGGTGGTCTGGTATTCCTATCTCTTGCAGAATTTTCCACAGTTTATTGTGATCCACACAGTCAAAGGCTTTGGCATAGTCAATAAAGGAGAAATAGATGTTTTTCTGGAACTCTCTTGCTTTTTCTATGATCCAGTGGATGTTGGCAATTTGATCTCTGGTTCCTCTGCCTTTTCTAAAACCAGCTTGAAAAAATAAAAGTTTGCTTCTCTGTCAAGTAGCAGTTTGTCATTGTTTAGAGCTAAATGATCAACCCAAGTGGTCCAGTCAAGAAAGGGTGACCATATAATTTATTACTCACATGGAGTCATTTTCCTCCTAACTTTTTATTTTGAAAAATATTGAACCTATAGGAGCATCAAAAGAATAATACAGGGAATATAATCTGTTGAACTATCCAGATTTAGCAGTTTGTTAATATTTTGTGGCATTTGCTCTGTATCTCTCTTTCTCTTTTGATGTAGCCTTGGTTTTTTGTTTTTCCTGAATCATTTGAAAGCAAGACACAGACATTTTGACAGTTTCCCATTACATCCTTTACTGTGTGTATCACAGAGCAAAGGCCATTCTTCTACATGGGCACATTACTGCCATCACATGAAGCTGTTCCACAAATTTTCTTTACAGGTATTTCCCCACACCCTGTGGGCTTCCCAGATGGTGCTAGTGGTAAAGGACCCATCTGCCAACACAGGAGACGTAAGAGATGCAGGTTCGATCCCTGAGTCAGGAAGATCTCCTGGAGGAGGAAATGGTAATCCACTCAGGTATTCTTGGCTGGAGAATCCCTTGGACAGAGAAGTGTGGTGGGCTATAGTCCATAGGGTCTCAAAGAATTGGGACACAGCTGTAACAACTTCACACCATTCCTTATGATCATGCATTTCAGTGGGTTTTCTAATCTCCATCTTCTTTAAAAAAAAATCTTTTATGACATGACATTTTCAAAGCATCCATTATGGTTGTAAAAGAATGTCTCACAGTCTAGATATTGCTAATGTTTCCTTATAATTAGCTTCAGATGAAACATTTGGCAAGAATACTACGTAGATAATGTTATGGAAATTAGGGTACTTTAGAGTGGAATTGTACACTGTTGGTCATTATGCTGAGACAACAGGTATTATAAACTGGGCTCCCTGGCTAAACTAATCACAGACCCCCACCTGCAGGCAAAGTGGCTAGGCTAGTCCATGTATTGGCACATCCCTAAACTGGGCTAGTCAGAGTTCTCCTCTGAGATATTTTGTATTGATCTGAGGAAAGAGGGTCTCTCAGACTGGTTGCTAAGCTATTTGAAGTTGGGAAATATTGAAATGCAGATAGAAAGAAAGAAAATAGAATAAGTGAATCCTGATGGCATTTATCCTCTGATTCCAGTTGTCTCCAAAATTAGGTTCATTTCTGTTCTTTAAAAAATTATTGAGTGTTTATTATGTGCCAAGCAGTTTTCTAAGGCATTTCACATGGTAAATCATGTGGTTCTCCTAACAGGTCCATGAGATAGTTTTTGTTAAACAAAGAAGGAAAAGCTTAATTCACTCACCACAGATCACACAATTAAAAATGGGTGGAACCAAAATAAGAATCCAGGGACTTCTCTGGTGGTCCAGAAATTACGACTTTACTTTCCAAGGCAGGGGTTGAGGGTTTGAGCCCTGGTTGGGGAGCTAAGATTCCACATGCCTCGTGGCCAAAACACCAAGACATAAAATGAATCAATATTGTAACAGATTCAATGAAAAGATTTCAAAAAAAGCCACGCACGCATCCACACACACACACACACCCCCAAATAAGATTCCATGGTACATGATCTCAACTACAGTAGTAGAATACCATCCACTATTTTCTCCTGTGTGTGACCTTGTTAGCTTGGGTTTCTATCATTTGCAATCTACAGTCCAGGTTAATATTGATATGACCTCCAATCTATAGAAACTGAAGAATCAAATCAAGTCTGAAAAGATGAGATGGGAATGGGAAAAGCCCCCTCCTTAGGCCCTGTTTTTATGTATCTTTCAGAGACAAGTCTTTATGACCAGTAAGGATATACTCTTGATTTACCGTTTTCCAACACTTTGGTTACAGGGATCTGTAGGATGTTATTGTAATGAGTACATTAATAGTGAAAGAATTTTGGCAAAAGCAAAGTTGAAGCTTTGATAATTAGTGTTTAGTCAAACCAATTAAAATGTTTACGACATCAATTAAAAGGAAATAATCTTTCACACATTGCATTTTTCACTGCATTATCCCTCTTGGAGCAAATGGTTTTAAGAGGCTCTCTTCTTAATGTGTTGGATGACTGTGTAGTCAGTTTTAAAATATAAAACAGAAGTTCACGTGAAGGAAGCGGTCTTCTTGATGACAACGAAAGATGACAGGGTATTGTGAAATCTTAATGTGTAGCATGATTGGTTGTAAATTGCTTCCATGTTTGCTGAGGTAATTTGTGGATAAGAGATGAGTCAGATCTTCCATTGAGATCATAGCACATTAGAGTGAAAAAACTCAAGGTTTAATTTTGATTTACATTGCTAAGTTGTTTCAGTCATGTCCAATTCTTTGCAACCCCATGTACTGTAGCTTTCCAGGTGCCTCTGTCTATGGGATTCTCCAGGTAAGAATATTGGAGTGGGTTGCCATTTCCTCCTCCTGGGGATCTTCCTACCCAGGGATCAAACCCATGTCTCTAACATCCCCTGCATTGGCAGACATGTTCTTTACCACTAGTGCCACCTGGGAAACCCAAACTCTTAGATATCAAACAGAGGCAATTCAGTTCTTGAGACCCCAGGTGTCAAGAACTGGGGTCTTTAAATATTTATATGTTTTTAAGATCAAACATAAAGGGACTTCCCTGGTTGCCCAGTGGTTAAGAGTCCACCTGCCAATGCAAGGGACATGGATTTGATCCCTAGTCCAGGAAGACTCCACATGCCATGGGCCAACTAAGTCCATGGGCCATAACTATAGAGCCTGCACTCTGGAGCCCTTGAGCCGTAACTACTGAAGCCCGTATGCTCTAGAACCAGTGTGCTGCAACAAGAGAAGCCCCTGCAGTGAGAAACTCATACACTGCAACTAGAGAGTAACCCTTTCATGCAGCAACTAAGACCTGGTGTAGCCAAAGAAAATAATAATAAAATGTAAAAATTAAAAAAAATTAAACATAAAACTAAGATATTATTCACAAGTATAAGTTATTATGATCACTTTTATACCAAATCAGCAGTTTTCCATGTATACTGAGGGACTTAATGTGCCAGTCACTCTTCTGAGTATTTTTCACACATGAATTTGAAATCAGAGTTGGAAGAAGATTAAAGAACAGTGACAAAAGGGGCTGAAGGAAATCATGTTTCTGTTGATAAGCCAGCTTTCTTAAATCTTTGTTAAGGAGCTGTTGTCACTTTTATTTTACAGGAGGAAAAGTTGAGCCCTCAAGTTACTTGTTTAAAGTGAATTAGTAGATGGTGGTTTGAGATGAGAACTCAGGTCTTTCTTGCTGCAAAGTATAAGTTCTTTCTGTTACCACACACCTGTGTTCAGGAAAGAGTGAATAATGTTGAATGAATAAAAGAAAATAATAAGGGTGAATAGGCTAGGATCTGAGGTGAGCCTTGAGCTATAATATTTGTCCAATGTAGTAAATATATGCTATGCTATGCTATGCTAAGTCACTTCAGTCGTGTCCGACTCTGTGTGATCCCATAGACGGCAGCCCACCAGGCTCCCCCGTCCCTGGGATTCTTCAGGCAAGAACACTGGAGTGGGTTGCCATTTCCTTCTCCAGTGCATTAAAAGTGAAAAGTTAAAGTGAAGTCGCTCAGTCGTGTCCAACTCTTAGCGACCCCATGGACTGCAGCCTACCAGGCTCCTCCGTCCATGGGATTTTCCAGGCAAGAGTACTGGAGTGGGGTGCCATTGCCTTCTCTATGTTTAAACATATATATGTGTGTGCCCAAGGGTTAAGCTGTGTGAGTTTCTCCCAATTAGATTCAGCATAGTTTATTTCCTTTATAAGTAAAGATAACTAACTTTAATGCTGATGGTGATAAACAAAGGTGAGCTGTGTTTCAAAGAATATAGATTAGACTTTAGTATATTTCTAACACTATTGCTATAAAAGCTGAGGCTTAGAATGTTTCTGAGCACATTTTATTCCAGATTCTCTCATTTCTAGGGTCATAGAGGAATGAGGTATTATGATGCTAAGTTGTATTTTCAGTTTGTAGTGGTTTTTCCCCCTGATTGTAGGCTGAAATATTTTAGTCAGTTTTAATACCTCTTAGGGTTTATTTTACTAGGCCTACCCTAATTTTTAAGAGTAGTCTGAATTATTTTTGTACTCATAGCACGTATATACTTTCTCTTATCTGTTTTTCCCTTGTAGAAACAATTTGTTGTCCATTAATTACACAAGAAATATACATTTATTAACCTCCACATTCTCCCTATTACTGTAGTTGTTCTTCAGTTGCTAAGTTGTGTCCCGCTCTTTGCGACGCTATGAAACGCAGCATGCCAGCCTTCCATGTATGCAGTATCTCCCAGGGTTTGCTCAAACACCCGTCCATGGAGTCAGTGATGTCTATTATGTATACATACAAACAGATTTCATCTTAAATGAATCCCTCAAATGCTATCAGAAAAGACATTTTGAACTGCCATGAAGGGATCTAGTGGGTGACCTGAAACTTGAAGACTTGGAACAAGGCTAGAGTGTGGTTCAACCATTGTTAAAAGTTTGTGTCCCTATCATTGCATTCCTGTTTATAATTCCTATAACCAGCCAGCAATGATAGAAGAAAATATGAACTATTTCTTTGCTTTGGCAAAATCACAGTTTAAGAAGACATAGTTTCCTTAGTAATTTTAAAAGCACATTTGTTTACAGTGGTTGATATAGTTAGATTAAAAAAAAATTCAAATAGTTTTTGAACTAAAATAAAAAATCCTTAAAGTGTTTAGTTATGTAACCTTAATGAAACATTGTCTTCTGTCTGCTTGGATATAGGGTACTCTGATGGGATCCGGAGCCAAATGTGATGTAAGCTTCAAACACATTTAACATTCTGTAAGATCTTATACATTTAAGAGATCTGTTTACAAATGCCATGGTTTCTCTTCTTAAATATTTGTGAGATATATATGTATATACACATGGTGTTTTGCTTTACAATTTGTTTGTAAACTTCTGATGCTTATTGAAGGAGCCAGATTAGACACCCATGATCTGTCTGTAATTGGTGTAGTTCCTATGTAATAGTTGGATTGTTGTTGTTCGTTGTTTAGTCACTAAGTCATGTCTGACTCTTTGTGACACTATGTGGGGCTTCCGCCAGTAGCTCAGGGGCAAAGAAACGGCCTGCAGTGCAGGAACTGCAGGAGACATGGGTTCAATCCCTGGGTTGGGAGGAGCCCCTGGAGGAGGACATGGCAGCCCACTCCAGTATTCTTGTCTGGACAATCCCATGGATAGAGAAGCCTGGCAGACTATAATTCATGCAGTTGGAAAGAGTCGGACATGACTGAAGCTACTCAGCGTGAAATACAGCCCACTAGGCTTCCCTGTCCTTCAATATCTCCCGGAGTTTGCCCAAACTCAGTCCATTGAGTCAGTCAGTCAGTCAGTTCAGTCGCTCAGTCATGTCTGATTCTTTGTAACCCCATGGACTACAGCACACAAGGCCTCCTTGTCCATCACCAACTCCTAGAGTTTACTTAAACTCATGTCCATTGACTCGGTGATGCCATCCAACCAGCTCATCCTCTGTTGTCCCCTTCTCCTCCTGCCTTCAATCTTTCCCAGCATCAGGGTCTTTCAAATGAGTCAGCTCTTCACATCAGGTGGCCAAAGTTTCAGGTTCAACATCAGTCCTTCCAATGAATATTCAGGACTGATTTCCTTTAGGATGGACAGGTTGGATCTCCTTGCAGTCCAAGGGACTCTCAAGAGTCTTTTCCAACACCACAGTTCAAAAGAATCATTTCTTTGGCGCTCAGCTTTCTTTATAGTCCAACTCTCACATCTGTACATGACTCCTGGAAAAACCATGGCTTTGACTAGACAGAACTTTGTTGACAAAGTAATGTCTCTGCTTTTTAATATGCTGTCTAGGTTGGTCATAACTTTCCTTCCAAGGAGTAAGTGTCTTTTTAATTTCATGGCTGCAGTCACCATCTGCAGTGATTTTTGAGCCCCCCAAAATAAAGTCTCTCATTGTTTCCATTGTTTCCCCATCTAATTGCCATGAAGTGATGGGATTGGTTGCCATGATCTTAGTTTTCTGAATTTTGAGTTTTAAGCCAACTTTTTCACTCTCCTCTTTCACTTTCATCAAGAGGCCCTTTAGTTCTTCTTTGCTTAAGCTGAGCGTCATAATGGTGGTGTGATCTGCATATCTGAGGTTATTGATATTTCTCCTGGCAATCTTAATTCCAACTTGTGCTTCATCCAGCTTAGCATTTCTCATGATGTACTCTGCATATAAGTTAATAAGCAGGTTGACAATATACAGCCTTGATGTACTCCTTTCCTGATTTGGAACCAGTCTGTTGTTCCATGTCCAGTTCTAACTGTTGCTTCCTGACCTACATATAGATTTCTCAGGAGGCAGGTCGGGTGGTCTGGTATTCCCATCTCTTTCAGAATTTTTCACAGTTTATTGTGATCCACACAGTCAAAGGCTTTGGCATAGTCATTAAAGCGGAGGTAAATGTTTTTCTGGTATTCTTTTGCTTTTTCCATGATCCAATGGATGTTGGCAATTTTATTTCTGGTTCCTCTGCCTTTTCTAAATTCAGCTTGAACATCTGGAAGTTCACAGATCATGTACTGTTTGTTGACGTCTGGCTTGGAGAATTTTGAGCATTACTTTACTAGCATGTGAGATGAGTGCGGTAGTTTGAGCATTCTTTGGCATTGCCTTTCTTTGGGATTGGAATGAAAACTGACCTTTTCCAGTCCTGTGGCCACTGCTGAGTTTTCCAAATTTGCTGGCATATTGAGTGCCGCACTTTCACAACATCATCTTTCAGGATTTGAAATAGCTCATTGGAATTCCATCACCTCCACTAGCTTTGGTTGTAATGATGCTTTCTAAGGTCAGCTTGACTTCACATTCCAGGATGTCTGGCTCTAGTTGAGTGATAACACCATTGTGATTATCTGGGTCATGAATATCTTTTTTGCGTAGTTCTTTGGTGTATTTTTTGAGGACATATTTTTTGAGTATTAGTTCTATAAGGTCTTATAGGTCTTCATTGAACCATTCAACTTCAGCATTCTTCTTCAGCGTTACTGTTTGGGGCATAGACTTGGATTAATGTGATATTGAATGGTTTGTCTTGGAAACAAACAGAGATCATTCTGTCATTTTTGAGATTGCATCCAAGTACTGCATTTCAGACTCTTTTGTTGACTATGATCACTACTCCATTTCTTCTAGGGGATTCTTGCCCACAGTAGTAGATATAATGGTCATCTGAGTTAAATTCACCCATTCTAGTCCATTTTAGTTCACTGATTCATGAAATTTCAATGTTCACTCTCGCCATCTCCTGTTTGACCACTTCCAATATGCCTTGATTCATGGACCTAACATTCCAGGTTCCTATGCAATATTGCTCCTTACAGCATTGGACTTTACTTCTATTACCAGTCACATCCATGACTGGGTGTTGTTTTTGCTTTGGCTCCATCTTTTCATTCTTTCTGGAGTTATTTCTCCACTGATCTCCAGTAGCACATTGGGCACCTACTGACCTGGGGAGTTCATGTTTCTGTGTCCTATCTGTTTGCCTTTTCAACTGACTCATCACTTGAGCCAGTGATGCCATCCAATCATCTCATCCTCTGTATCCTCCTCCTCCTCCTGCCCTCAATCTTTCCCAGTGTCAAGGTCTTTTCTAGTGAGTTGGCTGTTCATATCAGGTGGCCTGAGTATTGGAGTTTCAGCTTCAGCATCAGTTCTTTCTGTAAATATTGAAGATTTATTTCCTTTAAGATTGATTGGTTTGATCTCCTTTTTTGTTCAAGGGACTCACAAGAGCCTTCTTATCGCATATGGTGAACAATGTTAGATTTGTGATAGCCAAAGATTTAGCTTCAGGACCAGGGACCAGGCTTGATTGCTCAAGAGCTTTAGTGTAGCAGAATTTTATTAAAGTATAAAAAGGGACAGAGAAAGCCTCTGACATAGACATCAGAAGGGGTCCAGCAAGTGCCCCACTATAGTGTTATTAAAGCCTTATATACTTTCATCAGACCCAATCCCACAACATTACAAGATTAGAATTAACAGTAGAAAGGTCTTACCAGACTCACTTCCACATAAGATAACAAGATTAATCATAAGGTTCTTGTTAAAAAGGAGAAACATGTCCGTGAGTAAGATACAGTGTTGTTATATAATCCTTAGTACAGAGTTTAAGTTGAATTGTTTTGTTGTGTAATCATTAGCTCTGGGCTTAAAGGAAATAATATGTGACTAAAACTAAGGAATGTAGAAAAAGAATTTGTCCTTTTCTCCTCCTTGAGGGCCTGGGACTCCTTATCAACCTACCTGAGAATTAGCTTTCTCACTTTTCCAGCACCACAATTTGAAAGCATCAATTCTTTGATGCTTAGCCTTCTTTTTGTTTTCTGACTTTCATATCCATACATGACTACTGGGAAAACCATAGCTTTAACTGTATGGATCTTTGTTGGCAAAGTGATGTCTCTGGTTTTTAATATGCTACATATTTTGAAGTCACTTAGTTGACCCCCCTAAGGTTAAACAAACCCCTGTTGAATTTGCCTCAACTGTGATTGAATTCAAGGGGTTGCTTGTGTCTGTTCTGTACCTGAAACAAAACACTGGGCTCACTCTACACTGCTTCATTAACACGAAACATAGGACACATTCTCAAAATTATTTCCCATCTTAATTGCCTTTATTGGAAAATATCTTGTTAATGGTAGTAAACCAAAACATGACATTTCATGACCTTCTGATTCATGTGCTACACCTAAGAACATTTCTGTGTTTGCTTGAGTTCTCAGACGAGCATTCCTTTGGCTCTATAAAACTCCCTCTCTCCAACCCTGATCTCTTTCCCCTGCCAACAAGTTGGGAATGTTCATCTCTATTTGCAACTTCTCTGTCCCTTTATTCCTTTATTAGAAAAACTGTTGCTCATCAGTGAATGTAAGAAATGGAATTTGCTATTGGTGGCTCAGTGGTAAAGAATCTGCCTGTCAATGCAGGAGACATGGATTTGATCCCTGGCCCAGGAACATCCCTTGGAGAAGGAAATGATAATCCACTCCAGTGTTCTTCCTTGGTAAATCCCAGGGACAGAGGAGGCTGGTGGGCTACAGTCCATGGGGTCGTGAAAGAGTCAGACATGACTTAGTGACTAAACAACAAACAGCAGCAACAGGCCTGTGCTTACTGAGGACTTACTTTTCTGAGGGCAAATCATTAGATAAAGGGCTGTTTTTTTTCTCTGTTGGAGTGGAAGTGCTTTTTGGTGACTAGACTGTGGCATATGAAACTGGACAACAACAGGAACAGTAATAGCAACAATAACAGCTTTAGAAGTAAATTTAAAAAGTTATTCACAGTTCCTCTGAAAATTACCTAAGTTCATCCATCAGATCAGATCAGTCGCTCAGTCGTGTCCGACTCTTTGCGACCCCATGAATCGCAGCACGCCAGGCCTCCCTGTCCATCACCAACTCCTGGAGTTCACCCAGACTCACGTCCATCGAGTCAGTGATGCCATCCAGCCATCTCATCCTCTGTCGTCCCCTTCTCCTCCTGCCCCCAATCCCTCCCAGCATCAGAGTCTTTTCCAATGAGTCAACTCTTCGCATGAGGTGGCCAAAGTATTGGAGTTTCAGCTTTAGCATCATTCCTTCCAAAGAATACCCAGGGCTGATCTCCTTCAGAATGGACTGGTTGGATCTCCTTGCAGTCCAAGCGACTCTCAAGAGTCTTCTCCAACACCACAGTTCAAAAGCATCAATTCTTCGGCACTCAGCCTTCTTCACAGTCCAACTCTCACATCCATACATGACCACTGGAAAAACCATAGCCTTGACTAGATGAACCTTTGTTGGCAAAGTAATGTCTCTGCTTTTGAACATGCTATCTAGGTTGGTCATAACTTTCCTTCCAAGGAGTAAGCGTCTTTTAATTTCATGGCTGCAGTCACCATCTGCAGTGATTTTGGAGCCCAGAAAAACAAAGTCTGACACTGTTTCCATTCTTTCCCCATCTATTTCCCCATACATTCATAGTATTAGGAAATAATGTATATAACAATAACTGACACCCGATGAGTTCAGGAAGATCTCAAACATTTTTATTCCCACAAAGGTTCAAATTATTAAAACACCTTGAAAATCAGTCTTCTTTCTGTATAACATTGACTGCCAAAAGGAGAAAAATCATGTATAGCCATTGGATATGTGTTCTTTTTACCTTTGCAAGGCAATGTATTAAATTTTTGGAAATGTGAAAGAGAACTGATACAGATACAAACTTCAGAGTGTGTTATATATGGTGGATTATTGCTGAACTAATCCTGGATGTACAAATTAATAGTACAGGGAAGTTTTGCAGACATACAACTGAAATTCCTGATGGAGCATTTCAGTTTAAACTGTATTGAATCTGAATACTCCCACAACAAAATTTTCAGTCTTGATTCTGTTGGAAAGAATTATTAAAGAAATTTCCAATTGAAGTTGAAATGCTAATTACAAGCCTGTCTCATAACTATGTGGTGAATGTCTAGACTTAGCTCTAATTGGTCTTATTTTAATGCATTTATTGTTTAATTGCTTGTGGGGATGATTTACTCTTTCTTATAACTGAGATTAACGGCAAATGGTGGCTTTATTGGCATTGCTATCACAGAAATTACTAAAAGTCTCAAAATAGAATTGAGAAGACAGATTCTAGGCATGGAGGAATGTCAGACTAAAAAAGCTTCATGAAACTTTGTTTTAGAAGTATTACTACTTCAGTGATTTTGTAATGTGCTCATTAAAACTTTTTAATTCTTGTTTTTAAATGTAGGGAGTTGAGTCCATACAATGGCGTTAAATGTAATTGCCTTTTACAGAGTGTAGGATTGACATTTTAAAAAGGGGGGAAATGCAGCATCTAGAGCTATTAATTTGAAGCCACAGTTTTTTTTTTTTTTTATCCTCTGGATAATAATATTTTTAGTAGGATTTTGGAAACCTATGTAAAAGAATAATGTATTTTGAGTATTCAGTCTTCTTTGATTGCTCTAGGCCTTTTGAATATACATTTGCAATCTACTATTATTTGCTGTACAAATCATGGGTGACATTGTCAATTACACATTTCATCTATTGGTAGACAGGAAAAAAATGATATCTCTTTTATGTATTCATGTTAGTGTTGTGATCTATATCAAATCAGATTTTTGTCTTAACTAACTTTGGAAGGTAGGGATGGAGAAGACTGCCAATTGGTGCACTGTATATTTTTTTGGTATGTATAAATTCATTGTTAAAGTATAGATAAACATGATGAGAAGTCTCATATTTTCCAGAGAATGAAGTTAGATAATACAGGGGAATACATTTAAGTGGGAAAAATATAATTTATAAAATATAAGGAGTTGTATCATATCTATTTGGTATAACAAAATGAATGAGAACATAGGATATTACCAAAAAAAAAAAAATAGTACTCTTGGTTTCTATTGTTGTTGTTTTATTTTTATATATGATGAATATATAATAATCATAAAACAGACATTTGTCATGTTGACAAATAGTTCTGGGGTGAACACTGGATAGCACTGAGGTGAAGAAATAGAGGCTGGCCAGTTCCCTCAAACTCCCAACCCCTTTATCCCTCTCTTGGGACAAACTCATCTGTTTGGCCTGATGTATCCATTCTGTGGTATTTTGTCATAAATCTATAAAGAAAGGGGATATTGACACCATTATGGGCATATTTCACTATATGGATATACCACAATATATGGGTTCAATCCCTGGGTTGGGAAGATCCCCTGGAGAAGGAAATGGCAACCCAGTCCAATATTCTTGCCTGGAGAAGTCCATGGATGGAGGAGGCTGGTGGGCTACAGTCCATGGGGTCACAAAGAGTCGGACATGACTGAGTGACTAACACCTACCTACCTACCACAATTTATATGGATCCTAGTGTTGGGATCAGTTCAGTTTAGTCGCTCAGTTGTGTCCGACTATTTGTAAACCGAAGGACTGCAGCATGCCAGGCTTCTCTGTCCATCACGAGGTCCTGGAGCTTATTCAAACTCATGTCCATCGAGTAGGTGATGCCATCCAACCATCTCATCCTCTGTCATCCCCTTCTCCTCCCATCTTCAATCTTTCCCAGCATCAGGGTCTTTTCAAATGAGTCAGTTCTTCGCAGCAGGTGGCCAAAGTACTGGAGTTTCAGCTTCAGCATCAGTCCTTCCAATGAATATTCAGGACTGATTTCCTTTAGGATTGACTGGTTGGATCTCCTTGCAGTCCAAGGGACTCTCAAGAGTCTTCTCCAAAACCACAGTTTAAAAGCATCAATAGGCAAAACCAATGCAATATTGTAAAGTAATTAGCCTCTAATTAAAATAAATAAATTAAAAAAAATAAAAGCATCAATTCTTCGGCACTCAGCTTTCTTTATAGTCCAGCTCTCACATCCATACACGACTCCTGGAAAAACCATAGTTTTGACTAGACGGACCTTTGTTGCCAAAGTAATGTCTCTGCTTTTTAATATGCTGTCTAGGTTGGTCGTAGCTTTTCTTCCAAGAAGCAGGCGTCTTTTACTTTCATTTCATGAAATGAAATTAAGAAATCTTTCCCTACTGTAAGATTATATGGGCATGTTTCTCCTTTACTTTCCAAGATTTATAGTTTTATCCTTCTCATTTTGGTCTTTTCTGATTTATTTTAGTGGATTGTATGAATAAGAGTCTAATTTTCTTTTATCGCACATGAATATCCACTTTTCCTAGCACCATTTACTTAAAAACCTGCCATGTCTTTGCTGATGGTGCTATTTCTGTCATGTGAATGTCCATAACAATGTGGCTTGTTTCCTAGCGGTAACTGAACTAACACCATGCTGCTTTATTTACTTGAGTCTCAAAATGAGTCTTAATATCTGGTAGATCAAGTTTTCCTAACTTGTTCTCCAAAAATATTTTGGTTATTTGTGACCTCTTGAAATTTTGTATATATTTCAGAATTATTTTGTCAACTTCTTCAAAATGACTGTTGAGATTTTGTTTGCAATTATATTGAATCTATATAGCAGGGGAGAATTGCCATTTCTAAATTACAGAGATTTCAACCTATGAAAATATTTTCTGTTTCCTTTTATTTGGCCATTTTTAATATTTTCATAAATTTGCCTTGCAGAAGTCTTATATATTTTTTCATAAATTTATTTTTAGGTAATTTGTATTTTTGATCACTACTGTAAACATGTCATGTTTTAAATTTTATTTCTTGTTAGGAATACATTTTTATATTGATTTTTTTATGTCAAGGAATTGTGCCAAATTCTCATTAACAATTATCTATATAAGTTCTTTTAGATCTTATATATACATAATTATTTCTTCTCCAAATGTTGGCAGTTCTTTTTCTTCTTTTTCCATCTTTGTACTTTTATCTATTTTTCTTACCTTACTGAACTGACCTCAAATGCAATGTGCAGCATGTTTGTAACGCTGGGAAGTTTTATCTTGCTTCTGGCTCAAAGTAAGTGGTTTCATCATTGATTGTGATAAATACCAATAGGCTATGTTTTCTAGATACACTTTGGCTCAAGAGTTGGCAGTCTATGTCTATTGGCCCAATCTGGCCTGCCACCTGGTTTTGTAAGTAAAATTTTATTGGAATGCAACTATGTCATTCATGTAAATACTGTTGTCTACAGCTACTTTTGTATCACGATGGCAAAGTAGTGTAGCAGAGATCAGATGGCCTGCAAAGCTGAATATGTTTATTGTCTGGCTGTTTAACAAGAAAAAGTTTGCCAACCTCTATACTACCAGATTAAGTTGTCATCTTTACTCCTTTTTTTGCTAAATATTTTGTTACCAATGATAAATATTGGATATTATTAAATACTTCTCCTGCATTGAAACAATATGATAATGTTGTGAATTAAATTGTCTTTATCATGTCAAACTAAACATATTCTTGAAATAAATCCTCCTTTCATAAAATGCACTATTCTTTTAATATATTTCTCGATTGAGTTTGCCACTATTTTGTTATGGATTTTGCATTTTTGTATATAGTTAGGCTGAACTGTAAATCTTCTTTCCCTTAGTCTTCTTTTGAGTTTTGGTATGAAATTATGCTGGAGAAGGAAATGACAACCCACCCACTCCAGTGTTCTTGCCTAGGAAATTCCATGACAGAAGGAGCCTGGTGGGCTACAGTCCATGGGGGTCATAATACAATCAGACATGACTGAGTGACTCAGCAACAGCAATTAAGTTATGATAGCCTCTTAGGATAAGCATGAGTATAATTGGTTAACTGGCCAGTGGAACCATTTGTGCCTGGAGTTCAGTTGTGGGAAGACTTTTAATTATTGATTCAGTTTCTTTCATGGCTTCAAGATTATTCATATTTCCTCTTTCTCCTTGAGTCATAGTTATATTTTTTCTGGGAATTTATCCATTTTTCCTAAATTTGTATTTATTGTCATAAGCTGTTCATAACATCCTCTTAATCTCCTTAATGTCTGCAAGATGTTCCTTTTGTCATTTCTAATATGGGTGTGTCGTCTCTTCTTATTTGTTCACTAGCATTTTATCAGTTTTATTTGTCTTTTCAGAAAGCCAACCTTTGCTGGCTTTTCTGTAGGCTTTCTAGTTCATTAATTTCTAAAAGTAGTCTTTCTTCTACTGTTTTTTAGACTTTAATTTGTCTTTAATTTATTGAAATAAATATTTAGTGCAATTTTTGTTTTTTAAAAAATATCTTCTTTTAAAGATTACAACTTCTTTAAAATAAAAAGATATTTTTAATTTTTCTATTTTGTATTTTAATTTGTTTTCATTTATACTCTTAAGATTTCTACCATGGTTCTAACCCATGGACATTTTCTTATATTTAAGAAATACTGATTTATAGATTGTGTTGTGTTTGTAACACCTTCATATGACTTTTCTTAGAAATTTGTTGATAGTTGGTTTGTGAAAACATATAGTCACAAATGTTCCATGTCAATTTGTAAAGAATGTATGATGCACTGTTATTTATGTCTATTAAGTCAAGTATGTATATCTCTTTGCTCTCTAGTTCTGTATCATTAAATTTTTTATCTGCTTGTTCTATTAATTATTGAGAGAAGCATACTAAAATTTTTATACAAATACATATTTTATATACAAATATAAAAATGTTATAATTGTGGATGTATATATATTTCTTTGTTAAGTTAATTTTTGCTTTAAATATTTGAGGCAATATTATTTTAGGAAAACTAAAGAAGAAAAGAAACAGGGTTGTCTAAGCAGCACCCACTGGAAAACCTTAAAGCAGAATTCAGGATTTAAGTTGAAATCATAATTCTATATATTTACTCAACATGCTTTCACACATATGCTTTCCTTTCATAATTACCAGATCTGTGAATTAAGGTAGATATTAATCAAACCTGATGGTATTCAGTTCAGTTCAGTTCAGTCGCTCAGTTGTGTCCAATTCTTTTGCAATCGCAGCACGCCAGGCCTCCCTGTCCATCACCAACTCCTGGAATTCACTGAGACTCACATTCATCGAGTCGGTGATGCCATCCAGCCATCTCATCCTCTGTCGTCCCCTTCTCCTCTTGCCCCCAATCCCTCCCAGCATCAGAGTCTTTTCCAATGAGTCAACTCTTCGCATGAGGTGGCCAAAGTACTGGAGTTTCAGCTTTAGCATCATTCCTTCCAAAGAAATCCCAGTGCTGATGTCCTTCAGAATGGACTGGTTGGATCTCCTTGCAGTCCAAGGGACTCTCAAGAGTCTTCTCCAACACCACAGTTCAAAAGCATCAGTTCTTCAGTTCTCAGCTTTCTTCACAGTCAAATTCTCACATCCATACATGACCACAGGAAAAACCATAGCCTTGACTAGACGGACCTTTGTTGGCAAAGTAATGTCTCTGCTTTTGAATATGCTATCTAGGTTGGTCATAACTTTCCTTGCAAGGGGTAAGCGTCTTTTAATTTCATGGCTGCAGTCACCATCTGCAGTGATTTTGGAAAAATAAAGTCTGACACTGTTTCCACTGTTTCCCCACCTATTTCCCATGAAGTGATGGGACCAGATGCCATGATCTTCGTTTTCTGAATGTTGAACTTTAAGTATGGTCAATTAAAAATTGTTTGATCAAGAAATAATTACTGACTTTCTGGGTACAAGGAATTCTTTTTAGCATAATAGAGGGGTACAAACAAGAATAAAACAAGATTGTTGACTTTAGTTTGTAATCTACTTGAGGATATAAGATATACAAAAGATAGAATCTGAAAGTGATATGTAACAAAATGATGATAGAAGAGACATTACAGAACCATGAACAATAAATAGCAAAATATATTATTTAAACAACAAATATTGTTAATTTGTTATGTCATAAATAAATGTCATGGGATTTTTGCTGTTGTTGTTGTTTTGTCGCCCAGTCATGTCCAACTCTTTGCGACCCCATGGACTGCAGCATACCAGGCCTCCCTGTCCTTCACCATGTCCCAGGGTTTGCCCAAGTTCATGTTTATTGCATCAGTGATGCATCTAGTCATTTCATCTTCTGATTCCCCCTTCTCTTTCTGCCCTCAGTCTTTCCCAACATCAGGGACTTTTCCAATGAGTCAGCTGTTAACATCAGAGGACCAAAATATTGGTGCTTCAGCTTCAGCATCATCCTTCCAGTGAATATTCAGGATTGGTCTCCCTTAAGATTGGCTGGTTTGATCTCCTTGCTGTCCAGGGGACTTTCAGGAGTCTTCTCCAGAACCATAGTTCGAAGGCATCAATTCTTTGGCACTGTGCCTTCTTTACGGTCCAGCTTTCACAATTGTACGTGACCACTGGGAAGGTCTTAGCCTTGCCTATAGGGACCTTTGTTGGCAGAGTAATGTCTCTGCTTTTCAACACACTGTCTAGGTTTATCATTGCTTTCCTGCCAAGAAGCAATCATCTTCTGATTTCATGGCTTCAGTAACTGTCCTCAGTGATTTTGGAGCCCAAGAAGAGGAAATCTGTCACTACTTCCACATTTTCCCCTTCTATTTGCCGTGCAGTATTAGGGATGGATGCCATGATCTTAGTTTTTTTAATATTTAGTCTTAAGCCAGATCTTTCACTCTCCTCCTTCACCCTCATCAAGAGGCTCTTTAGTTCCTCTTTGCTCTCTGCCATTAGAGTGATATCATCTGCAAATCTGAGGTTGTTGATGTTTTCTCCCTCCTATCTTGATCCCAGCTTATAACTCACCCAGGCCAGCATTTCTCATGATATGTTCAGCATATAGGTTAAACAAACAGGGTGACAGCAGGCAGCCCTGTTGTACTCCTTTCTTAATCTTGAACAAATCAGTTGTTCCAAACAAGGTTCTAACTGTTGCTTCTTGATCCGCATACAGATTTTGCAGGAGACAGGTAAGATGGTCTCATATCCCATCTCTCTAAGAGCTTTCCACAGTTTGTCATGATCCACTCAGTCCAAGGCTTTAGCATAGTCAATGAAGCAGAGATAAATGTTTTTCTGAAATTCCCTTGCTTTTTCTATAATCCAGCAAATGTTGGCAATTTGATCTCTAGTTCCTTTTCCTTTTCTAAACCCAGCTTGGACATCTGGAAGTTCTTGGTTCACATAATGCTGAAGCCTAGCATGCAAGATTTTAAGCATGGCCTTACTAGCATGGGAGATGTGTGCAGTTGTCCAATGGTTAGCACATCCTTTGGTACCACCCTTCTTGGGAACTGGGATGAGGATTGACCTTTTACAGTCCTGTGGCCACTGCTAGGCCTTCCAGATGTGCTGACATAATGAATGCAAAACCTTGATGATGTCCACCAATGGACATAATTTCATTGCATCCATTAGATTTATTAACCTCAGTGTTTCTTAAGGCCCACTTGACTTCACAATCCAGAATGTCTGGTTCTAGGTGACTAACCACACCATCATAGTAATCTGGTCCATTAAGATCTTTTTTATACAGTTCTTCCATGTATTCCTTCCATCTCATCTTGATCTGTTCAGGGTCTACTAGGTCTCTACCAATTGTTATTCTTTATTGTGCCTGTCTTTAGGCAGAATGCTCCCTTGAGGTTTCCAGTTTTCCTGAAGAGCTCTCTAGTTTCTTTGTTGTTTTCTTCTATTATTATGCACTTTTCATTGAAGAAGGTCCTCTTGTCTCATATAGCTATTCTTTGGAACTCTGTGTTTAATTGAATGTATCTTTCCCTCTCTCCCTTACTTTGCGCTTCTCTTCATTCTTCTGCTATTTATAAAGCCTCCTCAGATAACCACTTTGCCTTCTTGCTTTTCTTTTTCTTTGTGATGGTTTTGTTTACTGCCTCCTATACAGTATTATGGACCTCTGTAGATCTAGTGCCTTGAATCTATTCATTACTTCTACTGTGAATTCATATGGGATTTGATTTAAGTCATATCTGGCTGGCCTAGTGTCTTTCCTGATTTTCTTTAGTTTAAGCCTAAATTTTGCTATGAAAAGCTGATTATCTGACCCACAGTCAGCTCCAGGTCTTGTTTTTGCTGATTGTGTATATAGCTTCTTTGTCTTCAGCTACAAAGAATGTAATCAATTTGATTTCGATATTGACCATTTGGTGATGCCCATGTGTAAAGTCATCTCTTGTATTTTTGAAAAAGGGTATTTGCTGTGACTAGTTCATTCTCTTGGCCGATTTCAGTTAGAATTCTTAGTATTACATAAAACATGAAAATTCAAGAGAATATGATCTGGGCACCTTATTGATTGATCCAGGATTGCCTTTTCTGCTAATGAGAGTAGGAAAAAGGAAAGGAGATGTTTACAGTCATCAGAAGAGAGATTGGTAAAACCTAATTTGTTCCCTCCACCAGACCATGAGCATGTCTACTGCAAAAAAATGAACAAGCCTAAATAAAACAAACTTTATGTGCTTGGAGATAAGATATGAATAAGATAAGAAATGCATTGTATTCATATCTTATCCCCAGGCACATCATTTCAGTTTAGGTCAGTTACTCAGTCCACTCTTTGTGACCCCATGAATCACAGCAGCCTGTCCATCACCAACTCCCAGAGTTTACCCAAACTCATGTCCATCGAGTTGGTGATGCCATCCAGCCATCTCATCCTATGTCGTCCCTTTTACCTCCTGCCCACAAACCCTTCCAGCATCAGGGTCTTTGAAAATGAGTCAACTCTTTGCATGAGGTGGCCAAAGTATTGGAGTTTCAGCTTCAGCATCAGTCCTTCCAATGGACACCCAGGACTGATCTCCATTAGGATGGACTGGTTGGATCTCCTTGCAGTCCAAGGGACTCTCAAGAGTCTTCTCCAACACAACAGTTTAAAAGCATCAATTCTTCGATGCTCAGCTTTCTTCACAGTTCAACTCTCACATCCATACATGATCACTGGAAAAACCATAGCCTTGACTAGATGGACCTTTGTTGGCAAAGTAATGTCTCTGCTTTTGAATATCCTATCTAGGTTGGTCATAACTTTCCTTCCAAGGAGTAAGTCTCTTTTAATTTCATGGCTGCAATTACCATCTGCAGTGATTTTGGAGTCCAAAAAAATCAAGTCTGACACTGTTTCCACTGTTTCCCCATCTATTTGCCATGAAGTGATGGGACCAGATGCCATGATCTTTGTTTTCTGAATGTTGAGCTTTAAGCCAACTTTTTCACTATCCTCTTTCACTTTTATCAAGAGGCTTTTGAGTTCCTCTTCACTTTCTGCCATAAGGGTGGTGCCGTCTGCATATCTGAGGTTACTGATATTTCTCCCAGCAATCTTGATTTCAGCTTGTGCTTCTTCCAGCCCAGCGTTTCTCATGATGTACTCTGCATATAAGTTAAATAAGCAGGGTGACAATATACAGCCTTGATGTACTCCTTTTCCTATTTGGAACCAGTCTGTTTTTCCATGTCCAGTTCTAACTGTTGCTTCTTGACTTGCATATAGGTTTCTCAAGAGGCAGGTCAGGTGGTCTGGTATTCCCATCTCTCAGAATTTTCCATGGTTTATTGTGATCCACACAGTCAAAGGCTTTGGCATAGTCAATAAAGCAGAAATAGATATTTTTCTGGAACTCTCTTGCTTTTTCCATGATCCCGCAGATGTTGGCAATTTGATCTCTGGTTTCTCTGCCTTTTCTAAAACCAGCTTGAGCATCTGGAAGTTCACAGTTCACGTATTGCTGAAGCCTGGCCTGGAGAATTTTGAGCATTACTTAACTAGCATGTGAGCTGAGTGCAATTGTGCGGTAGTTTGAGCATTCTTTGGCATTGCCTTTCTTTGGGATTGGAATGAAAACTGACCTTTTCCAGTCCTGTGGCCACTGCTGAGTTTTCCAAATTTGCTGGCACATTGAGTGCAGCACTTTCACAGCATCATCTTTCAGGATTTGAAAGAGCTCACCTGGAATTTCATCACCTCCACTAGCTTTGTTCATAGTGATACTTTCTCAGGCCCACTTGACTTCACATGCCAGGATGTCTGGCTCTAGGTGAGTGATCACACCATCATGATTATCTGGGTCATGAAGATCTTTTTTGTACAGTTCTTCTGTATATTCCTGCCACCTCTTCTTAATATCGTCTGCTTCTGTTAGGTCCATACCATTTCTGTCCTTTATTGAGCTCATCTTTGCATGAAGTGTTCCCTTGGTATCTTTAGTTTTCTTGAAGAGATCTCTTGTCTTTCCCATTCTGTTGTTTTCCTCTATTTATTTGGATTGATCACTAAGGAAGGCTTTCTTATCTCTTCTTGCTATTCTTTGGAACTCTGCATTCAGATGTTTATATCTTTCCTTTTCTCCTTTGCTTTTTGCTTCTCTTCTTTTCACAGCTATTTGTAAGGCCTCCTCAGACAGCCATTTTGCTTTTTTGCATTTCTTTTCCATGAGGATGGTCTTGATCCCTGTCTCCTGTACAATGTCACAAACCCCATTCCATAGTTCATCGGGCACTCTATCAGATCTAGTTGCTTAAATCTATTTCTCACTTCCACTGTATAATCATAAGGGATTTGATTTAGGTCATACCTTAATGGTCCAGTGGTTTCCCCTACTTTCTTCAATTTAAATCTGAATTTGGCAGTAAGGAGTTCATGATCTGAGCCACAGTCAGCTCCTGGTCTTGATTTGCTGATTGTTTAGAGCTTCTGCATCTTTGACTGCAAAGAATATAATCAATCTGGTTTCTGTATTGACCATCTTGTGATGTCCATGTATAGAGTCTTCTGTTGTGTTGGAAGAGGGTGTTTGCTATGACCAGTGCGTTCTCTTGGCAAAACTCAGCCTTTGCCCTGCTTCATTCCATACTCCAAGGCCAAATTTGCCTGGCACATAGGAATCTCTTAAATTTCTATTTAAGATGTTAATTAACCTCTCTTAAGTCTCTGTTGTTTTCTGTAATATTAAGAATTCAGTGACATTTCCTTTCATTTAATCAACTTTCAAAGCCTGAATTTGAGAAATATACTCAGGATATAGGAAAAACAGGTAATAAGTGTTGATATCAGACCTGAATAAAAGGACAGAAAAAAGTTATAAAATATATCCATAGTTTTCTATGTTCATATCCTTCCTATTTATCTGTCTGATTAGTGATTGACAATGGTACATCAAGATGTAGGTATCTTGCAGCCATAGTGCTTTGTAAAACGTGCTGGTGAATTTAAGTATAGGCTAGTAGATTTATGTACCATTATATCTTAAACTATCATCTGCTTTTTATGCTCCATCTTTTCATTCCGAGAGACAGAGACTTTGGATTAAGAGAGCATGAGAGAGCACTTAAGAGAGCACTTTGGTTCACTGACAAACCAATAATGGAATTCTTTTCATTAGAATGTTGTCTCCTTCCCTTGTTTAACCAGGACGTGTCTATCTCCTAGTTTTCTAAGCATTATAGTTAAAAGAATTTCTGCACTTGGAATTCAAAGTCAGATCATGTAGAAAAAAATCCCCTAATGAAAAAAATATATTAGATTTTTCAAATGGCATGGTAGGTAGAAAGAGGATTGATTTTATTATTACTTAGTCTTCATTGTATTTGACTACAAGATTGATAGTTCCCAGAAAAATAATGATCCTCATATATTTTACACCTAAAAATAAAATCTACCCACCAATTTTTCATTTTTAAGTAAATTTGTAATAAGAATTCCATCATCAATTTCAACAAACTCTACAGCTTGAAATGTTTTAGTTGATTGTACTCTAAATTATATGTTGGCATTAAGATAAAGTTTTCTTTAAAAATTGTTAACTAAATTGTTAAATTGTAAACCAAACAACTAAAATAGTACATTTATTCTTCTAAATTGACCATAAAGCACTCTCAGTTTTTATTTATCATCTGACCTAAGAGCATATCTGGAGCTGTGAGGACTGCTGGTTCCTTAGGGAAGAAATAGATGCCTGCTGAATCCCAATAATCTCCTTTACTATCGATGCTATTAATCAAGGTAGCTTGCTTACTGAAGTTCTTCATGGTGTTTATTTCCGTTTGTATGTTGTGCCCAGTCGCTTCAGTCCTGTCCAATTCTTTGTGACCCTGTGGACTGAAGCCCACCAGGATCCTCTGTTCTTGCGGTTCTCCAGGCAAAAATACTGGAGTGGGTTGCCATGCCCTCCTCCAGGGGATCTTCCGGATCCAGGGATCAAACTTGGGTCTCCTGTGTCTTCTGCTGTGCAGGCAGGTTCTTTACCACTGAGCCGCAGAGGAATCCTCCCATTTGTATATCAATGCCTTGTAATTTTAAATTTTTGTCCCCAACATTTCTCTTGAGATTTCAACTACTTTTCCAAATCTCTGCTCACTATACCCAGTTGGATATTTCACAGGTGCTTCAACATCTCAAATGGAGTTCACCCACTTCCCAACAGACCTGGTTTCTTCCCACTGTTTTTCTATCTCATTTAAGGCCATAGTCAAACACCCAAGGCACGGTTGGATATGTGGGTTTTTTCTTAGTTTTCCCTATTCACAAAATGTTACCAGTTTTCCTTAAATATTCTTGAAATGCTTTTGTTCCTAAGTACTTCATGAATTCCTTCCAATTATTCTGACTTCCAGCTTTACAACTTACTTCATTACTGTATTGCTCTATTACTTTTAGGCAAATTACTTTACCAGTTTTTACTTCATCCATAAAATGGGGATAGTAATAGGTCTTACCTTATGGGATTTTCTTAGCATTTAATGAGTTAAAATCTGTTAATTGCTTAAAAGAGTGCCTAGAACAGAGCAAGTGCCACAATATGTTAAAGTTGTTGTTATTATCGTTACTACTAACATGTTCTGATCAACTGCTATCTGGACTATTTCATCTGCCTCCTACAGTTCGTTCTGCAACTATTCCTGTCAAATTTGAGTTCAACAAAGCCTTCCAGTTACCCTATTTAAACATAAATTGAATCCTTTGGCCATGCTGCTTAAAATCCTCTGATATCTTATTCAAAGGATTGAATCTGTATTTCTTATCCCAGCATACACAAAGCCTTCCATAAATTGCCCTGGTCTGCTCTCCCTCAACCTCACCATGCTACATCTTAACTGTGTTTCTGCATTACTTCTGACCTGCCAGCATTCCCCTACCCACATATGGCTTAGGGGAATGCTACCATACGCCCTGCCACAGTACCTTTGCTTATGCTGCTTTTGTGCTCACATGAAGCTCTCTGTTTTCTTTTTCCTACTCTCTTTGGCCAAATCAGCTTCAAAGGCTCACCAGATGACTTAGTTCCCTCCCTAGGCATTCCTATAATCCTTCCACATAGGTGGGGCTAAGGCTGCACCTCTGAGTTGCCCTGTCTCTCCTAGAGTAAAACAAGTCTAAAAATTTTTGTTTCTCCCAGAACAAATCAGTTCATCTCTCTCTCTCACTTAAAATCCCCCTCTAGCCTCTCTTTGTGAATAGAATGCAATTGAAATATAACATCACATTTCCCAAAGGCCCCAGCCTTTATCTGTGATTGTCCACGAAAGTCTCTATCACTTACCCTGAGCTAGTCATGATCATCCAGTCAAACTTGACTTCTTTGTCCCTTAAATATATGGGGCTCTTACCACCTCAGGGTTTTGGCCATTACTGTTTGGATCCTCATTCCCCATATATTCACATGGCTGCTTTCTTCTCATTTATTTCTCAGTTTAAATGTTATATCCTCTTAAGTGATCTTCACTAACTGTTGCTGTTGCATAACACAAGTTTGTGTGCCCAACAACCACTGAGGCCAAACCATACTGAAATGTTTGCCATAGAGAAAAATGGCAATGTTTATTACATGGCTGTGCAAGGAGACAGACGACTCATGCCCCCAAATCCCCAACTCCCCAAAAGATTTCAACAAATCATTTTAAAAGGTAAGAGTGAGAGAGGGCCTGTTTATTTGTTTCAAACTTCTTGGTCTAGTAATCTTTTATTCTGGCAATGTAGGTCTGGTCACAGTATTTCTATAAACCTGCAACAAGACAATTGTTATTTTCTGTTCTGCAACTTTTTACCTCTGTATGAATGGAAAGTGCTACACCTTTAAAGGTCAGAACCTTGAGAATAGGCTGTCCTGTATATTTGAAGCTACAGACAATACTCTTTTACAAAAGTGTAGAGCCAGCATGAATAAGCACAGGAAAAGGAACAGATCTAATATGGAGTCAGATTTGTTCTTCTCTGTTACATTGCTACCAAACTCTTCCTGTCCTCTGTTCATTTACTGAGTTATACTCCATCCAGTTACCACTTTCAAAAATCTAGTGCTTTTGAAATTTTTGCATATTCATTTGATGGCATGTTTATCATCTATGCCTCCCACCAGAATGTAAACTCCATTTATATTCTTCATCAGTCTTGTTCGTTTATGAACCATAGTTCCTGAAAGTAGAAAATTCCTAATTAACAGTTGCTGAAAAGATTCAGCCAATGAGCAAATGAATAAGAACTCTTATGTAGCAGAGTTTCAATAAATGGCATTTGAATTATAAATAAATGACTGAAATAATTGGACTTGTATTTAAATTTGCAGTATAATTGCTTGTAAGTTTTCAAGTTTGTTGTTATATTTTTCCTAATTATTTTTACTATATAGTCTTCTTTTTTTTTTTACATAAAGTTAAGACTCAAAATCAAAATCTAACTTACAATTAATCTTGTACTGATTCTTCTTGGGGCTCTGTACTTGGTGATCTCCTCTGTCAACTTCTAATTATTTTTTTCACTTTGTGAAAGGCTGTGCTTCTAATTGTGGCAAACACCTTCTTTTTTTTCTAAATTTCTGTCTGGATGTGTTTTTTCTAGTGCAGTTAGTTTCACTCTTGGTCTTTTTTTCCATCCATGGCAAAATGAACATCATACAATAGTGTTAGTCATGTTTGCAAGCACAGTGTGGCTTCCTCTCAATCATTATTCTAATCTGTCCTAGATGTACCTTTCATATTTGGGTCCACTAATTATTCACCTCAATATGCATATGTGCAAATCCCAAGAAAATAACATTCTAATCAGTGAGCAACATCAAAAGCTGGCCATTTTTCAAAGTCTGAAAAAGCCAAAGTTGGCCTTCCCCTTTTCTCCTTTCATTGTCCTGCCTTTTTTTCTTTTACTTTTTCCTACCTTGTGATATAATCCAGGTAAAGCCTTTCTTGCAGCTATATTTATTTCTAAAGTAAATGAATGCTACATGGTATTGACTTTGCCTAGGATATTTGCATTTTGATTGGAAAATTCTGAGAGATGGAATACTTTGAAGGGCCAAATGACTATTACATTGGTATAATTTAAGGCACAGATGCTAAGATATCTTCTCACAATAGGTCCTTCCTGGAAATCTCAAGTCATGAGGAAAATGTATTGATAGATATGGCTCACATTTTTACTCATTATGAAATCCTAAAGCTTGCAAACTTTAAGAGCATAGCCTGGTTCTATATTGTGCTTCTGTCTACAGAGTACCAAGAGCACAGGAAAGATGACTAGAGAATGAAGAAAACAAAGAAAATAATAGGTGAGATTGAGAGAGAAAATTTGGGCCTAAAGTATTCTTCACATCAACATCCCCTTCACCCAGTTTGTAATAATCAACTATGTGTATTCAATCCCCAAATATGTCTTGAATTGACTAATTTTTCCCCCATGTCTTTACCACCTTCTTACTTAGTCTATTCCATCAGCATCTCTTCACTGTATCACTGGAAGAGCTTCCTAATTGGTTTTCCCCCTCCCACTCTTATCTCCGTCTATCTTCACATCAGTATTCATAGTGATTTATTTAAGATGCAAATAAGATCATGTCATCTCCTTGCTTATCATCTCTCAAGGGTCCCTCATTGCACTTAGGATAAAATATAGATACTTAACATTGCCTTTGAAAATGCACTGGTCATAGCAAACACCTACTTCCAACAAGACAAGACTCTACACATGGACATCATCAGATGGTCAACACCGAAATCAGATTGATTATATTCTTTGCAGCCAAAGATGGAGAAGTTCTATACAGTCAACAAAAACAAGACCAGGAGCTGACTGTGGCTCAGATCATGAATACCTTATTGCCAAATTCAGACTTAAATTGAAGAAAGTAGGGGAAACCACTAAACCATTCAGGTATGACCTAAGTCAAATCCCTTATGATTATACAGTGGAAGTGAGAAATAGATTTAAGTGACTAGATCTCATAGACACAGTGCCTGATGAACTATGGATGGAGGCTCATGACATTGTACAGGAGACAGGGATCAAGACCATCCCCATGGAAAAGAAATGCAAAAAAGCAAAATGGCTGTCTGGGGAGGTCTTACAAATAGCTGTGAAAAGAAGAGAAGTGAAAAGCAGAGGAGAAAAGGAAAGATATAAGCATCTGAATGCAGAGTTCCAAAGAATAGCAAGAAGAGATAAGAAAGCCTTCCTCAGAGATCAGTGCAAAGAAATAGAGGAAAACAACAGAATGGGAAAGACCAGAGATCTCTTCAAGAAATTAGAGATACCAAGGGAACATTTCATGCAAAGATGGGCTCTATAAAGGACAGAAATGGTATGGACCTAACAGAAGCAGAAGATATTAAGAAGAGGTGGCAGGAATACACAGAAGAACTGTACAAAAAAGATCTTCACAACCAAGATAATCACGATGGTGTGATCACTCACCTAGAGCCAGACATCCAGGAATGTGAAGTCAAGTGGGCCTTAGAAAGCATCACTATGAACAAAGCTAGTGGAGGTGATGGAATTCCAGTTGAGCTATTTCAAATCCTGAAAGATGATGCTGTGAAAGTGCTTCACTCAACATACCAGCAAATTTGGAAAACTCAGCAGTGGCCACAGGACTGGAAAAGGTCAGTTTTCATTCCAATCCCAAAGAAAGGCAATGCCAAAGAATGCTCAAACTACTGCACAATTGCACTCATCTCACACACTAAATTCTCCAGGCCAGGCTTCAGCAATATGTGAACCGTGAGCTTCCAGATGTTCAAGCTGGTTTTAGAAAAGGCAGAGGAACCAGAGATCAAATTGCCAACATCTGCTGGATCATGAAAAAACCAAGAGAGTTCCAGAAAAACATCTATTTCTGCTTTATTGACTATACCAAATCCTTTGACTGTGTAGATCACTATAAACTGTGGAAAATTCTTCAAGAGATGGGAATACCAGATTACCTGACCTGCCTCTTGAGAAATCTGTATGCAGGTCAGGAAGCAATAGTTAGAACTGGACATGGAACAACAGACTGGTTGCAAATAGGAAAAGGAGTACATCAAGGCTGTATATTGTCACCCTGTTTATTTAACTTATATGCAGAGTACATCATGAGAAACACTGGACTGGAAGAAACACAAGCTAGAATCAAAATTGCCGGGAGAAATATCAATAACCTCAGATATGCAAATGATACCACCCTTATAGCAGAAAGTGAAGAGGAACTAAAAAGCCTCTTGATGAAAGTGAAAGTGGAGAATGAAAAAGTTGGCTGAAAGCTCAACATTCAGAAAACAAAGATCACGGCATCTGGTCCCATCACTTCATGGGAAATAGATGGGGAAACAGTGGAAACAGTGTCAGACTTTATTTTTCTGGGCTCCAAAATCACTGCAGATGGTGACTTCAGCCATGAAATTAAAAGACACTTACTCCTTGGAAGGAAAGTTATGACCAACCTAGATAGCATATTCAAAAGCAGAGACATTACTTTGCCAACAAAGTTTCATCTAGTCAAGGCTATGGTTTTTCCTGTGGTCATGTATAGATGTGAGAGTTGGACTGTGAAGAAGGTTGAGCGCCGCAGAATTGATGCTTTTGAACTGTGGTGTTGGAGAAGACTCTTGAGAGTCGCTTGGACTGCAAGGAGATCCAACCAGTTCATTCTTAAGGAGATCAGCCCTGGGATTTTTTTGGTAGGAATGATGCTAAAGCTGAAACTCCAGTACTTTGGCCACCTCATGCGAAGAGTTGACTCATTGGAAAAGACTCTGATGCTGGGAGGGATTGGGGGCAAGAGGAGAAGGGGACGACAGAGGATGAGATGCTGGATGGCTTCACTGACTCGATGGACGTGAGTCTGAGTGAACTCCGGGAGTTGGAGATGGACAGGGAGGCCTGGCGTGCTGCGATTCATGGGGTCACAAAGAGTCGGACACAACGGAGCGACTGATCTGATCTGATCTGATCTGTACCTATGTGGTGGAGTACATTGACATTTTGAAATAGTACCAATTTTATGTAACTTCATTCTTTAAAGAGTTAATTCTCTAAATGCAAAAACACCTCTGATTCACATTTTGTTTTTACTCATTCAAGGTGAAAAATTTGTGTGTCAATTTTTGCAAAAGGTAAAAATCTCTTACCCTGCCCTGGGTTTCCATTTTTGTTTCAGAATTATGGGCTGTGTTATTTATGCCAGCAAAAGGGAATGAAAGGAACCAAAAGTGAAAGGTCATTGAGGACAGACTTGAGCAAGAAACACAGTTTCCAGACCTTCATTGGAGCGGGTGGGGCAGGGAGGGGAGAGACAGAGAAGGAGGGGGTAGGCGGAGGCAAAGAGGGAGGGAGGACAGAAAAGCAGGGAGAAGAAGAGAGGGAGAAAAAGGAGGTGTCGGGAATAATGGGGAAGTTCAGTCTCAGAAATAACATGCTTTGAAGGAGAAGGAGCTTTTGAAGATGCTTAACATTTCTTAGCTGTTTGACATGTCAATTAATCTCTCTGGTTCTCAGCTCCTTTTCCTTGCAGATAAAAGGACTAAACTCCATTAGATACACTTTCCTGCCTTCGGGTTCTTAGATCCTTGTTTTCTCTGTAATTGTGGGAGCACAAGTGTAGATCCGGGAAAAAAAGGATGGGGAAAAGAGGATTTGTTGTTGCAGAACAGAAAGATGCAGAAGAGAGACATGGATGGTGGTTGTGAAAGGGAAAGCACATCAGAAAGTCAGCTTGTTTATTTAACAAATATTTATTAGTGCTAGTGAATACTTACATAACATTACTAAGCGCCAGCTCTTGTTCGAAGGGCTTTACAAAGATGAACTTATTCGAAACTCAGGAGAAAAGTGCTACTATGATGCCTATGTTATTGATGAGGAAACTGAGGCACAATTTGGTGACACAACTTACCCCAAGTCAGATAATTAGTCAGGGCTGGGGCTGGATTCCAAACCCTGGCAGGCTGGCTCCAGAGTCATGCTCTTCAAATGCTTCTTTTACTGTTAGAATTTACCATACATTTTCCTCAGTGAAAAATCTCCACATCAAAAACAAAAACTTATTGCACTGTAACAAAAATAATAAATCACTCCAGACATATTCAGGCTAACATATACCCTATTTATTTCTATGTAATTACACTTTTTTCAAGAATCAGCCACATTAGGTATTCCTGTTTTCTTATGAACCCATCAAGCAAGACTAATGCAAAATAGAGAGGCTGGTTCTATGTTCAGCTGCAAACCAGGTGGCACCAAGCCCAGAGAAGGAATCCGGGCTTAGTTCTGGGGAACGTGTGAAGGGAACGGACAAAGGCAAGCTCAGGCATGCCTGGCATTCAGTTAGGAAGCATTTTTATCTAAAGGCCTGCAAGCTTTGAAAAACTTGAAGCATATATACTATTTTCTTTCCATCACCCTAACTGAAAACAAGAAACATTTCAAAATGCAAGACAACTAAAATAATATTGTTTGGTTTTGCCATTAGGAAACATTTCATCTTCAAGAGCTGTGTTTGTCTTGTACTGTAGGAGGCAGCATCTCAGTAATAAAACAATCACCATGTGATTCCTTTCCCCCTGGATATATACATGCTGCTGCTAAGTCGCTTCAGTCGTGTCCGACTCTGTGCGACCCCATAGACGGCAGCCCAGCAGGCTGCCTCGTCCCTGAGATTCTCCAGGCAAGAACACTGGAGTGGGTTGCCATTTCCTTCTCCAATGCATGAACGTGAAAAGTGAAAGTGAAGTCTCTTAGTCGTGTCCGACTATTAGCGACCCCATGGACTGCAGCCTACCAGGCTCCTCTGTCCATGAGATTTTCCAGGCAAGAGTACTGGAGGGGGGTGCCATTGCCTTCTCCCGGATATATATATATATATATATATATATATATATATATAATTTTTTTTTTTGGTGGGGGGAGGGCAATGTAACTATGTAACTGTCCCATTCTCCATATAACTTGGCTCCTTTTTTTAAAAAAACTTTTTGTTTTATACTGGAATATAGCCGATTAACAATGTTGTGATAGTTTTAGGTGGACAGCAAAGAGTCTCAGCCATACATATACATGTATCCATTCTCCCCCAAACTCCCCTCCTATCCAGCAGAGTTCCCTGTGAAATACAGCTTGGTTTCTAATCAGAAAGGGAAGAACTTACACATTTTATAAAAGGGTAGATCTAAGGATGGGTTGTTGTCTGTTTATGTAACATTAAATCCTCATCTTTCCTTATTTTTTCAATCTATTGTTAAATTTAATTTCTTGAACTTATCATATTCAAGAATTTAGCACCTTAGGTGGTGACAGTGGTAAAAAAAAAAACAAAAAACCCATCTGCTTTGCAGGAGACGTGGGTTTGCTCCCTAGGTCAGGAAAATCCCCTGGAGAATGAAATAGGACCCCACTCCAGTATTTTTGCCTGGAAAATCCAAGGGACAGAGGAGCCTGACAGGCTACAGTCCATGGACCCACGAAGTGTTGAATATGACTGAGCATAGCGCCACACATTTATCATAAGTTAGTTGTTGAAGTCCTAACCCCTACTGGCTCAGATGGTAAAGAGTCTGCCTGCAGTGTGGGAGACCCGGGTTTGATCCCTGGGTCGGTTAAATCCCCTGGAGAAGGAAATGACATCCCACTCTAGTATTCTTGCCTGGAAAATTCCATGGACAGATAAGCCTGGCGGGCTACAGTCCATGGGGCTGCAAAGAGTTGGACACGACTAAGCACATTAGCACCTTACAGTTGGAAGAAAGTAGATCATTCTTTTGACTGAATTTTCTCATTTTACAGATATGGAAGTAAGATCAGAGTGGTTAAATGGCTTGCCCAGGACAGCCAGTGGCTTAACCAGGATTGGCTGCCAGGCTATTCATTGCTGATTCTGTGCCCTGCACAGGAGACCAAGCTTAACAGTTTCTTTAGTCTGGGGTTCAAAGTCCTGAAAACGCACTCTCTTTTTCCCTCCCCAACACAAACCACACATCTTTCACCACATCTCCTTTTATTTCTCTTTTTTTCCAGTTCACTGTGTTTTAGAAGAAGATTAATGTATCTGGGGAGTTAATGTTGGTGTCTAGGGGGCTGTTCAGACTCTCTCAGCTTCAAGCAGTGGGGTGTGTAGAGAACATGTAACAGTTGCTTTGGGGCTGTACTTGTAGACAGAGATGTCCTGACTGCTGGGGGCTGGGGTTTCCCTTACTCCGGGGGATTGAAATCTTGCTGTCAGTGTGTGTTAGGACTTAGCTTCATGCCTCTGGTCTTGCTGCCCTGCTGTCCCCTCCCACTCCTCTTCTTTCAATATTTTATTTAAATTCACATGTAATTTGTATTAATATTCTCATTCCTGTATCTCCACTCTTAAGACTTAGACTTGGCATCCAAGGAGAGACCCTGACCTCCTCTTCTCTCCAGAGTGCCCATTTTGTAAATTCCTGCAGTTGCTTTTTACCATTAAAAAAAAAAAATTGTATATTTCACTCATCAAGTTTCATTCAGAAGGCCCCAGTCCTGGTAACCTTGATTTCCTTTAACTTAGAACATTGAACATCTGCATCAATTGCTAGCTCTCTGTTACTTTTTCATGTTCAGAGTTTGACCTCTCCAACTAGATTGCCACCCACTCTAGGGCTTACTCACATCAGTCTTGCTCCTGAGTATAGGTATCTGACTAGGCAATTCACTAATGCAAGCCCCCGCTCTTTGTCCTAACCCTTCTTCCTAACCTCATTCTGGTGCTAAAGTACTACATTGTGGTTAATTTGATTGATCAGATTTCAGGGTGCTGATTAAACCAGAGTTGCCTGAGAGTTAATATTGGCTGAGAGGTCACTTGTGACCTTCACTGGTGGCTCAGATGGTAAAGAATCTGCCTACAATGCAGGAGACCCAGGTTTGGTTGATCCCTGGGTCAGGAAGATTTCCTGGAAAAGGGAATGGCAACCCACTCCAGTATTCTTGCCTGGAGAATTCCATGGAGAGAGGAGCCTGGTGGGCTGCAGTCCATGAGGTCTCAGAAGAGTCGGACACAACTAAGTGACTAACACTCGCACTTTTCACCTGTGAGTGTGCCCCTTCCAGGTGGCAAACTGACCCAGAGGACAGGTTTGGCACCCTGACTCTCTTCATTTTCAAGAGTCAGGGTGATATGTCTGCCTGATAATGACATCTAGATTTGGGAACAGGTGGCAGGAGAAGTTTCCCCATAAGCCTTGAACCCAGTTTACCCGAGAGTTCTGCCCTGGGGTTGCAGGCATGACCTGAGCCAAAAATAACAATGCCCTTTGATTTCCCCATGAGACTTTGCTTCCATGAGATTTTTTGGAGAAAAAAGTCTCTATGAGATTTTTATGGCAGACAGTGTGTTTGATCCAAGGCAGGATTTGGGCATTTTTTAAGACATTTTTTTAAAGTGAGTATATAAGGATTTATCTTTTCTTCTTTTAACATCCCTGTGACCTATTTATTTTAAAACTGGAGATTTGTACCTTTTGATTCCTGTCACCCATTCTGTCTCCTGCCCCAAAGCTTCTGGCAATTACCAACTTGTACTCTGTATCTATGAAGCTTAGTTAGTTTTTGGTTCTTATTGTTTGATTAATTATCCATATAATTGAAATCAAATAGAATTTGGCTTGTTTCACTGAGCATAATGCCCTCAAGATCCATTCATATTATCATATGTGTGTGTGTGCATTCTTTATTTTCTTTATCTACTCATCAATAGATGGACACTTAGGTTTTTCCCATAGCTTGACTATTATTTCTAATGTTTTAATGAAAGAGCCAGAAGTAAGATAAATCTGGTTCAGAGGAGTATAGTGGAGGAGTACGCTATGGGAGAATAGCATAGGAGTACAGTGGCGTATTTTTAGTCACTGAAAGAATGAATACTGAATGAATGATTGTTCAATTAGGTACAGTTCCAGTTAATGTCTAAAAAACAATTGAAGTATATATATAATATACTTATAATATTGAAGTATATATATATATAAGTATATATAGTGAAGTATATATATTGAAGTATATATATAATATATATAATATAATATATAATTGAAGTATATATACAATATACTTATAATATATATAATATAATATATATATAAATTATTATATAAGTATATAATATTGAATTGGCCAAAAAGTTCATTTGGGTTTTTCCTTAAGATGTCATGGAAAAACCCAAACAAACTTTTTGGCCACCCAATAGTTGGGGTTATCTTTTTTCCCCTATCAGATAGGAGTTATTTGCATCTTTCTTAGATGAAATCTTTACTAAAAAAAATTATTTTTACTGGATTCTTATTGGACAAGAATCATTCTTATTGGACAATAAAAAAAATTTATTTTTACTGGATTCTTATTGGACAAGAATCATCACTTAAAATCATTTGCATCATTTTAAGTTCTCTACAAGTTCACATCTATCCAGAGTTGTAAAATATTCTAATCAATTAGTAAGAAAGTGAAGTGAAGTTGCTCAGTCGTGTCCTACTCTTTGTGATCCCATGGACTGTAGTCTAGCAGGCTTCTCTGTCCATGGGATTTTCCAGGCAAGAGTACTGGAGTGGGGTGCCATTTCCTTCTCCAGGGGATCTTCCTGACCCAGGGATCGAGCCCAGATCTCCTGCATTGCAGGCAGGCACTTTACCCTCTGAGCCACCAGGGAAGCATAGTAAGTCAAATGTACATACTCTAGAGAATTAAATAAACCTTAGATATGTTTATTAGACAAGTTGCAGCAAGACACTGAAAAGAAATGTGGCCTATTTTTTTTTTTTTAATAGTCATCCATTTGCTCCTTTCCATGTTTTGGATACTTTTTCCTTAATAGTTCCAACTTATCACAATAATCACAAATAATATTCAAAGTTAATTCTTGATTACAAAACTCATTCTGGTATCATTGTGTTCTAATCTGGTTCATTTCCAAAGCCATGGCAAAATATTGATTAATGTATATAAGCCACCCTGGCTATGCACAGTCTCTCAGTTGTGTCCGACTCTTTGTGACCCCATGAACTGTAGCTTGCCAGGCTTCTCTTTCCATGGAATTTTCCAGGGAAGAATACTGGAGTGGGTTGCCATTTCCTCCTCCAGAGGATCTTCCTGGCCCAGGGATTGAACCTGTGTCTCTTGCATCTCCTGCATTGGCAGGCAGATTCTTTACCACTAGTGCCAACTGGAAAGCCCTGTGATGTGGTCAGCAACTATAGTGACTAGAGTGCTAAGCAACTACTAAGCCAGAAAATTAACTTCTTTCTCCAGGTTTCATAAAAAAATTTAAGATTGTATTTTTAATAGGCAGTGTTCAGAGATTTTTGAAAGGTTTTTAAGTAAAATTTCAAACATATGCAAAAGTCACAAACTTTTCCCCTATCTTCAATTATTATCATCCCAAGGCTAATCTTATTTTTTCCATAGTCAAACCACTTCATTCCATTACTGGATTATTTAAAAAATTTCTTATATCTTTACTGAGGTATAAATGAGTACAATACAATATACATGTTTAAAATGTACATTTCATCAGTTTTGACATATACAACTGTGAAATCATCACTGAAATCCAGATACAAACCATTTTCAGCATCTTCAAAAATTTCCTTTGCCCATTTGTAATCTGTCCTCACATGTTCGCCTACAACCAGAGATCTACTTCCTATTGTAGACTGATTTGTGTTTTCTAAAAATTTATGTAAATTCAGCCAGTATATACTCTTTTTCTTTGCTTGGCTTCTTTCACTAAGCATAATATTTGATATTCATCCACATAATTGTATATCTCAATAGTTTTATGTTTTATTGTATAGATCCACCATAATTTGTTTATCCATGTTGATGGGCATTTGGGCTGTTTCCTGTGTTTGACTGTTAAGTAAAAACAAATCTGTTACGAGCATTCATGTACAGGTTTTTATGTCTTGGATCCTCTTGTATAAATATCTAGCAGTAGGATGGTTAGGGTATATGGCAAAACCCTTTGATTAAAAAAAAAACAAAACTGCCAACTGTTTCCTAAAGTGGATGTACTATTCTACCTCCTCACCAGCAGTATATGAGAATTCCACTTGCTCCACATCTCACAAAGTCTTGGTAAGAGTATTTTTAAAAATTTGGTCATTCTCTTCGAAGTGTACTTTGTATCTTACTGTAGCTATAATTTGCAATTCCCTGGTGACTGGTGATGTTGAGCATCTTTTCATAAGCTTTATTCATATATCATCTTTCTTGATGTGTCTATTCACATCTTTTGTCCACTTTTAAACTTGGGTTTATTGCCTCAGTATCAAGTTATGAGTTCTTTAGATATTCTGAACCTGAGTCCTGTGTCTTATGTATGTGTTAGAAAAAATCTTTCCTAGTCAATGTTTGGCCTTTTCCTTCCATGAATGCTCTTTCAAACCACACATTTTTAAATGTTGACAAAGCCTAATTTATCAACTTTTGATGGTTGTGTTCTTTGTGTTCTAAGAAATTTTGCTTATCCAGAAGTCTTATAGGTATTAAAATAATATCTATGCTTTCACTGTTGTTGGTTTCCTACTTAAAAATTCTATATTGTGGTCAGAGAATATACACTCAGATTTGGATATTTTAAAATTTATTGAGAACAGTTTTGTGGCCCTTTGTTCTATCTTGGTGAATGTACATGCACATGTACACATGAAAATAATATGTATTTTGTGTTTGCTGATTCGGTAAATATAAATTATGTTATAGTGGTTAATGGTACTTTTCAGATTACTTATCTCTTTACTGAATTTGTGTCTAGTTGTTTTATCAGTTGCTAAGATATGAATGAGTGTTAACCTCTCCAAATTTGATTGTAGAATAGTATGTTTCTCCCTTTAATTCTGCAATTTTAGGTTAATACATATTTATGCTTTCCTTTATTATTTTTATTTTCTCTTCGAAGACTAACTTATCTGCTATTAATATAGGTACTCTAG